>NC_138223.1:43224511-43519151 GCF_964197995.2 Scardinius erythrophthalmus
AATATTATTTCAGATTAAAGGATGATTTTTTTTTTGTAATGTGTAATTTGTATTTTGTAAAAAGGAAAAAAAGTTTCTTAACAATAAATATACTGTTAAAAACAAAATCTTACATTAACATTTAGCAACAAACTTGGCAACAGAGGCTATTTGGTCAAAATGATGTTTCCTATAATCAGAAAAATTACAGTTTATGCCATTTCAGAGTAAATATATAAATTTGGTGTGAAAGATTAATAAGATTTAAAAAACAACAACAACAACAACAACAGATAATCGCATATTGTGAACAACATCAAAAATGTGAATATCTTTACTTTTAAGTTTATTTTCCCAACTGAATGAAGTTAACACAATCTTAATAGAGCCTCACGTAGGATCTTTCTGCTCCTTGAGTCTCTTTTCCCGGATAATTTGAGCCAGATGGTCCTCCAAATCATTCTCCTTCAAAGACGAAGCTGCTCGCAATACCTGATCAAACACAAACGTTTAGAGTGCACTATAAAGCGAGTTCATCAGATCAATCTTGACTAAAGATTGTGGTCCACATCAATGTTCAGCTAATACTCAGATAAAGTGCTGAAGCGGCCATCTTGTCTTTACACATACCTTGCTTTTGGAGGACTTCAGAGAATACTCTACAAAGAAAGGCAAAAACGACAGGTTTGCAAAAGTGATGCGTGGCAATCAAAAATACTATCTTAAAAGAACAAATTTCATCCAATTATAATCACTACAAACAGGTCACTGCATGAACACAACTCACATTTTTGGTTAAACAATACCTTGAAAGGGATAGTGAAATGAAAACTCTGTCATTAATTACTCACCCTCATGTCGTTCCAAACCTAAGACTTCCGTTCATCTTCAGAAAACAAATGAAGATCTTTTTAATTAAATCTGAGAGATTTCTGTCCCTCCATTGACAGGCTACGCAACTACCACTTTGACGCTTCAAAAAGTTCATAAAGCGATCGTAAAACGAATCCATATGAATTTAGCAGTTTAGTCCACATTTTCTGAAGAGTGAAAGATTTATCCGATGAACAGATTTAATGTAGGCTTTTATTCACATATTGGTACCTCATTGGTTCTCGCACGCCAAGCGACCATGACGTGTGCGCTGATGAATGTTTATATGTGAATAAAAGCCTAAATTAAATCTGTCCATCATATAAATCTTTCATATAAACTGCTAAATTCATATGGATTACATTTGACGATTACATTACGATCTCTTTATGAACTTTCTGAAGCGTTAAAGTGGTAGTTTGGAGGGACAGAAAGCTGTCAGATTTCATCAAAAAGATCTTGTGTTTGGAAGATGAATGAAAGTTTCACAGTCTTAGAGGTTTGGAGCAACATGAGGATGAGCAATTAATGACAGAATTTTCCGTTTCGGGTGAACCATCCCTTTATTCTCCCATACATTAACTTTAAGGCATAAGTAAGTCCTCGTCACCTATCCGTGATGTCCTCAGAGCTCCAGCTTTGCATCGGGCACAAATGCGCTGTAACTCGCATCTTCCAGTGAGAATCCGGAGGAACCATTTCAGCCAGAAGCGCAGACAGGAGGAATAGAAACACTGCCAGATATACCCCAACATCCTCTGAAACACAAACATCATCAGTTAGTTTTAGTCCAACTACTGCACTTTCTCCCACATGCATTATTGGACACGAGACAGAAATGCAACGTACACATGATGGACACTTTTCATGCATGTTCTTAGAATGAAGTGCACACAGCTCTACTGTCTCTATGTCTACACATGAATAATGTACACTTCATTCAATGCAAATGAGCTGCTGATCCTTGTACTCTTTCAAAACAACAAGCATTCTGCTAGGAACAAGCATTATTAGTAATCTATTAGCCAGTAAGATCTGTACATGACACTGTCCACCATCAAATCAGCCCTCAGAACTCACACAGAGCACACAAACTTCTCAACTACATGACTAATATAGCTTATACATAATCTAAAAATTACGCTTTAAGAATATCAGACGGACAACACAACAGGTTGTTCATGCACGAGACATAAATTGGCCATCAAAAACACAAATAAGCCGCGTGAATTCAACTAATGACGCAGTTCACGACAATGCCTCCGTTTATACTGCTTCACGTTGAGTCGCTGCTTTTTCTAGCATTTAATTCTATGAATTAAAAGATGTTATAAAGTGCAGTAACTGTATGGATCGCACTTACTAGCAGCCACTTCGCCCGGAAATGATTCGGATTCTTGCGCATGCGCAGAATAACCCAGAGGGCGCAAGTGAGCCTGCGACAAGTCTGTTTTTGTTCTCAAAACATTTAATTTAACCTTTAATATATCATATACATAGATCATTTAGATTCTGTTATTTATATAAAAACTACAATTATCTGTTTGAAAATGTTAAGAGTAAGAATCACTGATCTAGACCTTATTCACAGCAGCGCCATCTTTGGTTTTCAAAGGGAATGTAAGATTGACATGAATCTCTTCAGTGGGCTGTACTGTTATTTAATGTGTTTTTGGATTGTTACGCTGACAAAACAATGCAAAAAAATCTTTCCATGAAATTTCAGTAGACAAAAAATTTCAGACAACGTGAGCAAAGTAAAATTATAAATAGTATGGCAAGCCGTTTTAGCTTAAAATGTTCCCAGCGAGTCGTAGCCTAATTGCTTTTTACTTGTAAGAATTAAATTAGATAGCTCAAATTCAGTTGTAACTAGTAAGAATGCAATTGCAGAGCTCTGCAATTATATATATCTTTAATGCGTTTTCTTTGACTAGTAAAAATGGAATTAGTGAGCCCTCTAATTGTAATGGTAACTAAGAATTGAATTGTAGAGATCTGTAAAAATGAATGGAAGACAATGGAGACATGACTAGCAAAAATGTATTTGTAGAAGAGATCTCTAATAGGATGTGTTACTGGTAATTGAATTTGAAGTATCTCTAATCATAATTGTTACTAATAAGAATTGAATTGTAGAGCTGTCTAATTTAATTCTTATTACCAAAAATGCCATTAGAATGAGTAACGTTGGGAACATTTTAAGATAACGTGGCTTGCCAGAATCTCTGAGCTTTTTACAGCAGACGCTGTTGAAAACATATTCCCACATCCTTTGAATATCCAAATATATTTTAATTGAGACTGCACTTACAAAAAGCAATTTAAGCTAATGAAAAATGTATAAACTGAGCATTACTGGTAAAATGTATCTACTTAATTTTACAAAATTTTAGCATTGCATTGTTACAAAAAAAAGTCATCTGATTACGTAACCCAAACACTGAAAACAACAAAGTACAGAAAGCACTTTTTAGTTCTATTCAGTTCTATTTTTTTAGAGTGAGAAGTCTTCTGTGAACAAAAATACAAGAACAGACCAAACAAACCATGTTTTTACCAAAATAATTCATGAATTATAAACTCAGGAAAAAAAGCATACATGGAAAAAGTAAATAGCTCACTAGTACAAATCAGACCAGTCACACCCCCTGTGAAGTGCAGTGCATTTAGTGACAGACAAGAGTAACACCGTAACATTCAAAACTGGTGTTTCTCTGCATGTATTTTACTTCCAAATCCATCAGGAGGCACTAGCGAGCTGAAGCGCAATAATGGCAGGTCCAGAGAGCGGGGACCATCTTTGGGGATCCTCATGGGTGGAGGTGGAGGCGGGAATCTGGATGATCTGCTGTCATCATTTCCTGTGTTATTGTTGTCATCGCCATTAGCGACAGCATTCACGACACTGCTAATGCTAGTTCTCTTACAGCGAAGCAGAAACACCGCCCTAAAGTGTCGACGGTACAGATAAAGGATCACCAACAGTATCAGCAAGATGAGCAACACGAGCAGGCCACAGATGACGTAAACACCCCGGAGGATTGTGGGAGATGATGTCTCGTTACAGTCTAGAAAGTGAGTGGAGAGGAAAATTAAGTTATGAAAGGCAATCAGAGAACAGTTTTTGGGAAAATATTTAATTTAATATGAGAGCAGACTGATCACCCATAAACAGTGTGGGCCTGTCAATATAAACTTCTGAATATCAGTCTCTTACCAGGTTCGTCAGATGCCGCGCAAACGCTCGCTCCCTTGCGGTAACCATGGAGACAGCGACAGGAGTACGAGCCGAACTGATTCACACACTCGGCGTGAGCGTCACACACCACCATTTGTGTCTCACACTCATTGATGTCTGTTCAAACACACACGCACAGAAATTGACAGACTGATTACCTCTCTAGACTAGTTCTTAAATGCAGTCTTATGAGGTTGTGTGAGCGAGTGAGTGTGCGTGAGTGAATCTGTGAGTGTGCGAGCGTGTGTGCGTGCGAGTGTGCGTGCGTGCGTGAGTGTGCGAGCGAGTGCGTCTGAGTGTGCGTGCGAGTGTGCGCGAATGAGTGAATGCGTGAGTGTGCGTGCAAGTGAGTGTGCAAGTGTGCGAGTGAGTGAATGCGAGCGTGTGAGTGCGTGCCAGTGAGTGAGTCTGCGAATGTGTGAGTGCGTGCGAGTCTGCGAGCGAGCGAGTGAGTGTGTGTGAGTGAGTCTGCGAGTGAGTGAGTGTGACAGTGTGCGTCCAAGTGAGTGTGCGAGAGTGCATGCGAGTGAATGCGTGAGTGTGCGAGCATGTGAGTGTGCGAGTGAGTGAGTCTGCGTGCAAGTGAGTGTGCGAGAGTGTGAATGTGAGTGAATGCGTGAGTGTGCGTGCGAGTGAGTGTGTGAGTGCGTGCGAGTGAGTGTGCTTGAGTGAGTGTGAATGCGAGTGAGTATGCGTGCGAGTGAGTCTGCGAGTGTGTGAGTGTGCGAGCGAGTGAGTGTGCATGTGAGTGAATGCGTGAGTGTGCGTGCGAGTGAGTCTGTGAGTGTGCGTGCGAGTGAGTGTGCAAGAGTGTGCGTGCATGTGAGTGAATGCGTGAGTGTGCGTGCGAGTGAGTCTGCGTGCGAGTGAGTCTGTGAGTGTGCGTGCGAGTGAGTGTGCAAGAGTGTGCGTGCATGTGAGTGAATGCGTGAGTGTGCGTGCGAGTGAGTCTGAGTGTGCGTGCGAGTGAGTGTGCAAGAGTGTGCGTGCGAGTGAGTGTCCGTGCGCGAGTGTGTGAGTGTGGGTGAGTGAATGTGTGAGAGCAAGTGAGTGAGTGTCCGTGCGAGAGTGTGTGAGTGTGAGTGAATGTGTGAGCGAGTGAGTGTGTGAGCAAGTGAGTGTGTGAGAGCGAGTGTGCGAGAGAGTGAGTGTGAGAGATGTTTCTTTGTCTAGTATGAGGTCACAGCAAGGTTTCTGAAAGCACAGAGGTGCGATCACCTTCAGTGGAGACCGATGCAATGACGCCCTGAGTTCTGCTGGTTTGAGATTTGATGGTTCTGTCCTGTAGCTCCTGCAGACGAGACTGAAGATCCCCTACAGTGGCCTTCTGAAACCTCAGCCACACGATGAAGAAAACGCCAGAACTCAACCTACAAACAAACCCATGGACAGTCTGTCAGCTGATCTAGAAGAGCCTCCCAGTGAACATGCTTCAGGAAGTGCTCACTTTTTCAGTCGTTTGAAGTCCAGGCTCTTCAGGGTGAGACGTCCACACGCTTCTCGTATCTATAAACCAATTTTGAGGCCAAAAGTTGCCAGATTGACAACAATATTCTAAATATATAAGGGAATCGCAATATTTAGGAAATTTATGTGACCCCGGATCACAAAACCAGTCACAAGTCACACGGGTATATTTGTGGCAATAGCCAATAATACATTGTATGGGTCAAAATTATTGTTTTTTCTTTTATGCCAAAAAATCATTAGGATATTAAGTAAAGATTGTGTTCCATGAAGATGTTTTGTTAATTTTCTACCATAATAAAAAAAAAGATTTTTTGTGAGTGAATGCAGCACAATCGCCAACATAAATCGACAACTTTAAGGCGATTTTCTCAATAGATTTTTTGCACCCTCAGATTCCAGATTTTCAATAGTTGCATCTCGGCCAAACATTGTCCTATCCTAACAAACCACACATATTTATTCAGCTTAATTATAAATCTCAATTTAAAAAAAATTGACCCTTGTGACTGGTTTTGTGGTCCAGGGTCACATAAGGAATCATAACACTGAGCATCACCATGTTCTCGAGAGCAGAACTGAGGGAAGAGGATTCTTCATGATGTTCAGGCTCCAGACGGACCTCGACACCTGCCTCCAACAACAGCTCTGATTGGACAGATGATGTTACAGCAATATATATAACTTTGTTATTTTGATTTTAATGATAAACTGTAAGTGGCAGCTGGATGTTGAGGTTAATGTGGTACTCATCCTCACCGCCAGGTAAATGACTGTAGTGTGTGACATTTCCTGAGGTCTGCTGGTAGTGAGCTTTCTCTGTGGATGGAGGGAAACAACGGTTAATGCAAGAAAACACAAGGTAAAGATAAAATGTCTAGGTCATATTTAAAACTAATAATTATTATAACTAACTTTTTTTAAACAAAATCATTAATATTGTTAATATTACCTTTTGGATAATGATGACAATGAAAATATAAAATTAATTATTAATAATAATTATTATTAACTTTTTAAACATGTTCTAATAAAATCATTAATATTGTTAGTATTTTAGTACTTAGTAGTTAGTACTCTTTAGTACTTAGTACTCTTTGATTATGATAATGATAATAACAACAATAATAATTATTATTATTATTATTAACGTTTTAATAACTTTTAATAATTGTTTTAATAACAATTAATATTGTTAATATTACCCCTTTGATGATGATGATAATAATAATAATAATACTTAACAAAAAAAAATAATATTACCTCTTGGATGATTATTACTTTTATTATAAATTCAAACATTTTTAAACATTAAATCATTAAAAAAAACACCCCTCAGATGACAATGATATATATTATAACTTTTTATATATTAATAACCTCATTAATTTTAATATTATCCCTTGGATAATAATAATAATAATAGTTCCACCAAATCCTGAATTACATAAATATGTATTATTATTATTATTATTATGCAATATTAACAATAATAATTATTTTATAAGCATTCATAAAATAAGTTAATATTACCCCATGCATAATAATAATAATAATATTCCACAAAATCCTGCATTACATAAATATGTATTATTATTATTATTATTATGCAATATTAACAATAATAATAATTTTTATAAGCATTAATAGTATAATAGTTGATATTACCCTATGAATAATAATAATAATTTAGGCCATTTTTAATTTCTTTAAGTAATTAGAAAATGTTGGTGTGCTTGATTGTCATGAAAATAATTACAATAGGAAAAATCCCCAGCGATGGTCATAGAGTCTCTCTTTATGCCAAACGTAAATGCTTTTTAAATGTAAAGGCTGTAACTGCACCTTTAGGTCTGCGGTGTAATTTGGGTTGTGCGTCCAGTGTGACACCGCTCTCAGTCCCTGTCATCTCCAAAGAAACGTCTTCCCCATCATCCCGCTGTCCCACTCTCACCCACCTCACTTCCCCAACATCAGACACCATTTTGGCTCTGTCCGGCTCGGTCTCATCAGAACCGTGTGCTTGTGCGTCCACATTCCTGCGCATGGCAGACGGAGAGCGAGCGGAGGGTTTAACAGCTTCGGTCCAGATGTGTGGCTTGCGAGTGTGTGTGTCTGAGAGGTGTGTGTGAGCAGCCAGGTATCTGGAGCGGATTCGAGACGGTCCACTTCCCGGTTGGTTTTGCTGGGTCTCAGGGGCCCACCGACCAGCTCCTTCTTGTGACGTTACATAGAAATTATCATCATAGTATGCATCATCATCAGATGAAACCTCACCGTTGTAACCAGACGCTAGAACGCGAGGAGCTGAATCTGTAATTGAATCCCCGGGATTCTTTTCCCAGGATTCCCTTTTCCCATAATGGAGTTCATTAGTTACTGAAGTGGTTCCGAACGTCCCTGACCCGGTCAGACCAGAAGAAGTGGTTTGGTCGTTCAGACCTGGAGGAGCATCTGTAACTGCATCCGTTTCTCCACCTCCTCTTCTGTCTATAGAAATGTCAGTAAAGAGAAACACAGAATGCAGCTGGTGTCAGCTGGTGGTACACAGTGGTACACACCAGTCTACTAAAAGATACATAAACAAAACCTCACCTTCATACATGTATTTATTTTTCCTTGAAGAGGAAAAACACACAAAAAATATATATATTCTAAAAAAAAAAATAAAAAAAAAAAAATATATATATAATAATAATAATAATAATAATAAATATATATATATATATATATATATATATATATATATATATATATATATATATATATATATATATATATATATATATATATATTTATTTATTTATTTATAAAATTGAAGAGGAAATAATATATATAAGTATATAAATAATATATATTTTATAAAAATAAATATATATTTTTAGAAATACAAAATGTTAATACAAAAAGTAATAATCTTAAATAAGAATAAGATAGCAGAGATTTTAGCACATTTAGCCCCAAAATTATCTAAATATTTTAAATGGAGGAAATATTACAGTGGATTAGATAGATAGATAGTAAATGTATAGTATATGATATAGAAGATATACATATAGCCTATTATATTCTTACAAACGATTTGACAGCACTAAATTCTAGAAAGAGAGAGTGAGTGTGTGTGTGTGTGTGTGTATATGTGAGATATAATTAATAATACGTTTTATTAAAAAAACTCACTCACCATCATTCTTGAGATCAGGAATATCCAGTGGTCCGAAAGCTTTATAGCGTCCGTAGAAGCCCCGGTAGGGGGCGGGGGGGTCCCCATCGATGAGCAGCACCACCTGGACAGTGTTGGACACCGAGGTGTACCTGGCCTTCATCCAGCACCTCTCCAACACCCTCTGCCCCCCCGCAGCCGATGGAGACTCATCCAGGTGGATCTGATCGCTCTTCAGATGACAGGAGTCCGGGGATGTAAAGTCCTCCAGGTACAGCTCCACACGCTTCCCAGGTTGCACCTGGATGGTCCAGTTGCACCACACGGCGGGGTTTGAGCACAGGTAGTCGGGGGAGAAGAACTCACCGCTGTCAGCGTGCAGGACCTGATGGCAGCTCCGCAGGGCATAGAAGGCGTATCGCTCTCGCCCTCCACCTGACACGAGAGAGAGAGAGAGAGAGAGAGAGAGAGAGAGAGAGAGAGAGAGAGAGAGAGAGAGAGAGAGAGAGAGAGAGAGAGAGAGAGAGAGAGAGAGAGAGAGAGAGAGAGAGAGAGAGAGAGAGAGAGAGAGAGAGAGAGAGAGAGAGAGAGAGAGAGAGAGATGAGCACACCTATCCCCCAAAATATCTAAATATTTTCATTAAAGAGTAATAAGGTACTATACGATTATCCGGACCACACCTGACCACAACCGCTCTTGGTTGGTCGCAACCCCGGTGACGGGTAGGTTTAGGGGCGGGGTTGGGGTAGGTCATCACATGTGGTCCGGATAACCGTATAGTACCCTAACATTTAATTTTATAATTTCTTTTAGCTTTACCATAACGTCACACACAATGGTCATTATTAAATAATTGTATATTTTAGGAAGGGGGTTCTTTGCATCAAAAATTTGGAAATCCAGGAGGACACCATAAACATGCTAAAGGTTTAGCTCAACTAAAACTTTTAATTCTCACTTACCCTCATGTCATTTCAAACCTATAAGACTTTCGATCATCTTAGGAATACAAATGTCGATCTTTTTAATGAAATCTGAGAGATTTCTCTATCTCCATTGACAGGCTACGCAACTAAACCTTTGAATTGATATTAAACAGCTCAATTCCATATGAATTCATGAGTTAGTCGAAGTCCAAATTTTCTGATGAGACACGATTGCTTTATACGACGAACAGATTGAATTTTGGCTTTTATTCACGTTTAAACATTCATCAACTCACACATCAGAAGCTCGAGCAGGTTCTCTCGACGTGCGAGAACCAATGAGGTTCATTCTCGTGTTACGCAGCAAGTTTGAACTTCCGTTTATGTTTGCTGATCAATGTTTATATGTGAATAAAAAGCCTAAATTAAATTCGGTTCATCATATAAAGAGATCCTGTCTCTACAGAAAATTTGGACTAAACTGCTCAATTCTGGATTAGTTTTACGATCTCTTTATGAACTTTCTTATGCATTAAAGTGGTAAATAGTTGCGTAGACTATCAAAGGAGGGAGAGATCTCTCAGATTTCAACAAAAAGACCTTCATTTGTGTTCCGAGGATGAACGAGAAGTCTTACAGGTATGTAACGACATGAGGGTGAGTAAATAATGGCAGAATTTTCATTTTTGGTTAAACTATCCTTTAAGTCTAAAGCAAGAGTTCCATTTTTTTCATTTGTGTAAAAAGTTTTCATACTTATCATGTAAATGTTGTTTACCTGCGGATGCTTGGCCGTCATTTCTGTTGATCTGCCAAAAACAGAGAGTAAGAGAGAGATGTGAAGCGATCAGATGATTTATGAAGACGAGTTACTCACCTCAGCACTGTTTATCAAACGCGTCAAATAGATTAATATCAGAAGATTATATCTAGTCATTTCAGAATTATGATCGTGAACTTTCTACGTTGTTATCAGTTGCTTGTTTTAAAACATAAACGGAAGAAGCTGCAAGCATCACCTGTATTATATCTGCAGTTAATGAGATAAGTTTACCTGTCGCGCATGACGTAATGACATGCGACGCTCTCTAGATCCGACAGAGGGCGCTGCTCGATCACGTAGATAAATTCAGGTTGGCCGTGCCGAATTGAAAGTGCTGGTACTGTACATACTGCCTGCCTGACCGTATTCTGCCCACTTTTAAAAATAGCACGTGAAATAGCCTCCTAAACATTTTGCTATGATAACGTAAGCATAATAAGAATCAAACTCTGAATCAATGTACCAATGCTATATTTTTCTAAATGTCATATTTGTTAAGTTTTTTTTTTTTTTTTTTGCATTAAATTATGTTTGAATACCTTTTTTGCTACCTGTGATTTTGTATATGTACATTTCTGCAATACATAACTTCACTCTAAATTGTAATGTGGACGTGCACTTTCTGGTACTTTCTGTAAAGCTGCTTTGAAATGAAGGTAAATAAAGTTAGCAGCAAAATCATCGGGATTCAGCAGATAACACTAACCGAATTGTACAATAGTAGACACGTACTTAAAAAGGCTGAATCCATGTCTGATAGCCTACATGCAGAATTTACGATGCTGCCTTCTGGTTCCCGTTTTAGTCAGCCATCCGTCAAAACAAATAGATATAAATTCTCCTTTGTCTACCCTCTGCTATCTCTCTGCTTAACTCTGCAAAAAAGAGGTGACGTCTGCACGTAAGGTGAACTTAAACTTTAAATGTTTGTGGTAGCCTATTCATTTATCCATTTGTCTGATATTGTATTATTTTTTGTATTTTATTTTTTATGATGTCGTTGCTTTGTTGTCATGTAGGCTATATGTTAACTTCTTTGCTACTGCAGCAAAACTAATCGCCCCTTGGGGACAAAAGGTTTTGAACTTGAACTTGAAATTATATGTAGATTTTGAAAAGCGCTATACAAATAAATGTGAATTGAATTGAAATATGACGATGATATCATGGCAAAGTGCCTCAAGAGAGTACTCTGAAAGAGTACAGGGTATTATATATTCCCTACATGAAGATGTCATTCATTCATTTTTAACCTGAATGTAAGCTTGACAGTAGGATAGCAAATAGAACGTTTGCATCAAATATAGCCTCAAATTTGCGTACTAATTTGGGTTTAAATACAAGGTAATATCTCAAATAACCTGCCTAATTTTTTGAATGAATTGTGAGGATGTGCCACCAGGATCATGTGATCAAAAATTACTTCCGGCTGCATCCGAAATCACATACTCTTTTGAGTAGGTAGTACTTATTTTGAGTAATTACTTCACAACCAATAAAGAAGTACGTTTTATATAAGGTGTGTACTGTGAATGAATCTGGCCGTACTACCTTCGGCATGTTGTCATTATCATGTGACCTACCGGCGCTTACAAATCCTCTCCCGTGGCCTCGTTAGTGTTCATCGTAGGCACACTTAAGAATCTCACCGGAAGTAGGAGGTTATCCGGGTACTTTTTGCTTACTCTTATGAGTAGCCTACTTAATTCGGACATACTTCTTTTGTCACATATCGTTTTTCGCCTATTATATAATATTTCACATGCAGCCATTGCTTTTTGTTTTTGTCCATGGATGGTCCACAATTGCCCACATCTGCATCTGTTTAATTATTTTCATTTAGATAGCCTCAGATGACAATGACAAACATGAACACAGCAGAACTTTATTAGGATAAACACAAAACATGAGTGCTTAAAGGGATAGTTCACCCAAAAATGAAAATTCTGCCATCATTTACTCTCCCTCAAGTTGTTCCAAACCTGTATGATTTCCTTTCTTCTGCTAAACACAAAAGAAGATATTTTAAAGAAGGTTGTTAATTAAAGAGTTGCTGGTCCCCATTGACATCCATAGTATCTTTTTTTTTCCTACCATGGAAGTCAATGGGGACCATCAGTCGTTTGGTTACCGACTTTATTAAAAATATCTTCTTTTGTGTTCAGCAGAAGAAAGAAAGTCATACAGGTTTGGAACAACTTGAGGGAGAGTAAATGATGACAGGATTTTCACTTTTGGGGGAACTATCCCTTTAACTGTAAAATGATACAGACAAGTTTCACATATAAGGGGTCGAGCCTGTTTCTTCAGGTTTCATTTTATCCATGATTAAAAATGTGTGAACATGATTACAACTCATATTGAACATACTGAACTTCTCACTAAATATGACATGGAAATCCCATCCTTAGAGCTCCCAATGGAGTTAACAGAGAATTATACAGTGATGAGATTTGGCTAGACTTTGAACTTCCGAGTCTCATTTAGCTCGTTGTGTGTGTTGTAAGTTGCCCTACAACAATGGCGCAAAGGTCACAACTCACTTGAACAAGCAGCATTCAAATTAAGTAGGCCAATAAAAACATCTAATATTGTGTGTTGTTACACTCCTGCAAGTGTAATTGGTGATCGAACAAACATCAGCTTCCTGAGAGTATGGAGGTTTAATGCGATTGAAGTCAAACAGCTAAGTTCTGCTTTTCCCAAACACAAATACAGGCATAAATAAAAGCAACAACATAAAATTACACAAAATAAACCCATCACTCTCTTTAGCTCATTCTTGATATGAAAATACACCCTGATTTCTCACAATGCATCATATTTTAATCATTGCGAGTAAATTAAGGCAGAAACTGTGTAAATGCAGCACAATCCCTCTTGAGACGTTTAATGTACATGACGTCTTTTTTTAAATACACTTCCTGGTCTCATTGTGAACGATTCACCAGTTCACATTATTCCAATGAAAATTGGACTTTCTTAACAGTCTCCCCGTAGTCAATAATTTTATCCCATAAAACTAATCTTAGATCGCCAAAATTACATACTTAGTTTTTCCTTGAAAAAAAAAATTCTTCATGCATTAAAATAGCTTGAATGTAACTCTACACCCTTGCCTCATTTGGTATACGCGGTATTATGAAAATGTAAATTAGCCCCGCCTCCACTCACTCACTCCAGCTCAGAGATCCACTCGTTGACGATCACACGTTGATCTGATTGGTTACAAGGTAGTTTGTGACATCAGAAACACCAGCGTTTTCACACCGTGTTTTTGAGACTGTCTTTGGTTCACTGCAGTTTTAAGGAGAAAATACTCAGCAATGGTGTCGACTTATGAATGTACACATGGTTTGTCTTAAAGCACATTAAAAACACCACATAGACATATAAACATTAAAAGCTTGATTTTCACCACAGGGGGACTTTTAAATATAACTTGCTCCACCCCTGAAACAACGTCCCTTTCAGGTGGCATCACTGAGCCTTTTCACTTTTAAACCCCATCCTCTTTTTTTTTTTTACTCTGAATACATGGCGTTCTGAAAGTTAGATTTCATGCATTACCGCTGTTGTGTCGCACCTTAACAGTTTGACAGCATCTACACTGAATGTGTCAAAGTGAAAGAATTAGCGTGCGTGGAGTACGTCAGCAATAGAACATTAAGTTTACTGTGGTTGTCTCTTCGGTATAGACAGCATTACTGATTGTAATCAGCTCTTTTTTCTTTTGCCGCGTCGTTTAGTGCCTTTCATGGTCCGAGTAGACTCAGCGGTACAGTTCACTTTAGGGTCATTTATCCAAGACCAGATCTTTATCATGTCCTGTGGGCTCCTGGGATGGACCAGAATTAAACTTTGGTAAGCACATGGATTCTCTCTGTTCTTCTCCTCAATGTCAAAGGTCTTAAATCCCACGTGTTTCTCCGGTACCAGTCCCAGTCTCTGCAGACACATCCCAGTGTACACATCATCAATCGGGTACAACATGACCAGACGAGAGATCTTTCTTAGCCGCAGTCCCAAATTTCCCGAATACAGGTAGCCTCCTCCACCCGCGTACGGAGGGTAGCCCCCCAGAAACACACTCTCTGGGATATAATACTTGAGGTTTCTGCTCCGGTGTGGGCCGGCATTGGTAATTACGTCACCAATAAAAAGATCCTTAGTGCTGGACATCGAAAAGTTGCCTAGGTAGGTCAGAATATGGTGCGTGTTGACGAAAACGTC
This sequence comes from Scardinius erythrophthalmus, assembly GCF_964197995.2. Classification (NCBI taxonomy): domain Eukaryota; kingdom Metazoa; phylum Chordata; class Actinopteri; order Cypriniformes; family Leuciscidae; genus Scardinius; species Scardinius erythrophthalmus. The sequence goes on from NC_138223.1 coordinate 43,239,218, forward strand.
ATCATCGCCTTTGAAGACGAATTGAGCAGAAGCGCAATGTGTCCCAAACCACTCCAAAAAAAGGATTTCTTTCAAGGTGAGATTGAAGAACGTGTCCCGGTAATCCCATTGCACAACGTCGCCGTACAACGCCGCTTCGTGCTTGACCATATCCGACAAGTTCGGGAAGTGGTCCGATGCAGTCGTGTTCCCAAGTAGGAAGACAGTGGCGATGCGCCGGCCGTCGAGGAAACCCGCGCGACCCCATGATTCCCGGATGGCTTGCCGTCGGTCGAAATGTGGCGCAATGGACTTTATCACAAACAAAAGGTACGGCGGTTCAGAACACACTTTGGGTGCGTCTGTTATCAACGGGTACGACCTACATTCCATGTACAATAGGAAATCCTGGAATCGCTGTGGTAGGGAACTGAAGTCCTCAATCTGTGTCAGCACTCTGCCGTTTGCCCGGCACGGACTTGTGCGATTTAGCCAAAGTGGGATTCCCCGAAAGTCACGAGGAGGCTCGCTGCCATTCACAAGGGGCAAGTAGTAGATGTCGTCCAAACGCTCCTGCTCCCGATTCCAGAACGCCTCACTGACTTTCGGCTTCTTCCAGAACACTTTGGGCATCATTTTATGCCGCTTGGAGATGCCCTGCTCCTTCCCGTAGCTTCGGGACACTTCCACCATGATGTAGATGAGGAAATTGGCTAACATCAGCACTCCGAGCATCTTGGTCCTATTCCAGTTGCTATTCATTTTGAAGATGCCCTCGACACCTATAGACACAGAAGGAGATTCATTACCTATTGGGATACAGTCTGGAAACAGAGGTGTGGATGGTCTACAGAAAATGCTGGAGAAAGTGGGATGGGCAAACCTCAATGACATGGAAAGTGGAGGAATATGTTACTTATGTTGGATAAAAAGTCAGTTAGTATGGACTTCATCCCAAACAGAATGTGTTAAAACCTCAACCATGAGAGTACTTTGCAAAACCTTTACTGATACGGTGTATTAAGACTCTGTTTACTGTATGACAGTGTGTTAAAATCATGAATATCAATCAATTTTGATCTGTGACACTTACATACTTGGTAATAAATCTAATTTATTTCCACAAATGTAAGTGACCCAGATCAGAATTGAAATTCATGCATTTATACACCAAGGACGATAATGATAAAGTTTTAATAATCATTATAATTCTCAGAATAGGGAAGTCCTCAACAATTTTTGTCCAGCTGATGAACTATAAAAACATTGAGAGTCAATCAGAATCACATGACTTTAACGAGATTAAGCATTTAAAGCAGCAGTATGCGCTAATAATTAAGAAGACAAAGTTAGAATCTCAAAGGGTTCATATCAGGTGCTTCATATATATAGAACCTAAAGGGGTTCCATCATGGAATCGTTTTATGGGTTAAGTTTTAATTAACATTTTTAGTTTTAATTACATTTTATGAATTAAAATTTGTAAACATACTTTGAAATAACCCGTTAAACATCTCATTATTCCCCAATTCTAAGTCGCTTTGGATAAATGCGTCTTCTAAATAAATAAATGTAAGTGTAAACATGAAATTGACATTTCTCCTTGTATAGAACCTTTTTGGCATAAAGGGTTCTTTGAAATTGAGCCAAGAATCCTAGGGTTCTATATAGAACAGCACTGAACCTTTATTCTAAGAGTCACTTGTCTTTGTAATTATCGTTCTTGGTGTGAACAGACCTTTATTGTCCTAATGCAGGTTCCTGTTTTTATTATGCACAATTCATTACATTGTTGCATGTTATTTCAAATGAAAAACAATGTCACCCTAATAAAACGACTTTCTCCATGCCACAAATTGCTCTTATTTTAATTTATTTTCTTTCTTTTTTTCATTAAAATTACTTTTTTTTAGCTTATTAACAACATATTTAGATAAAAACAGCATCAAAAATGTCTGAAAAATGAATGTCCAATCATGTTGTGGACCACATTTTAAACGTCATCTGAACAAATGTACAAACAAATGGATTCGAGTTGGTAACCAGAATTGAGCACTATAGGTTTATGGTGTTAGTGCAGCACATTATCATACCTCAACTCAAAAAAGAAGCATGCTCATGCAAAAACACACACTAACCACAACCTATTATTAATTTGTCAAAAGGAAGGTGCAAAGAGCAACCTTTCATTGTTAATTTTAGTAGACAAGTAAAAAGAACTTCCTGGAATGGTTCATCCAGAAATTAAACTTGTCATTGTTCACTCACCCATATCATTACAGCTCTTTTCTACATATACGCAAAAGTGCAATAGAACCATTTTGGGTTCCTGCAATTGGAAGGTTCCATGGATGTTAAAGATTCTTAATGGATCCATCAATGCTAATAAAGAACTTTTTTTAAGAGCATATACAAACGGCTAAATTTACAATAAAACTAAATAATTAGGGATGCAACGATATGAACATTTTGGCCGATATCGATAACCGATAATTCGTTATATTTGAAAGCCGATAACCGATATATTGGTCGATAAATCTAAATCCAAATTTTTATATCATTTTTGAGAGCCTGATTACAAAAACTAAAGTCTCACCATTAACAGCCATGTCCCAAGCACACAATTATAATGCTCTCATTATGATTTCATGCAGCCTATATGACAGCACATGTTGCACTGAACTCTATTTTCCTTTTTTGAAGTGATTCTAATCATATTTCAAGCAATTCAAAACCATTATGGCAAACAGGGCGAATCTGAAGTGTCTCAGCTGAAGGAAATAATACATTATTTATCTGCTTTAATATATCGGCCCAATTTTATTATCAGGCAAATTATGATAACATTAAAAATGAACATTGAAATAACATTATGATAACAAATTATGATAACATTAAAAGTGGCCGATATATCGTGCATCCCTAAAAAAAAAAAAAAAAAGACTTTTGAAGTCAAAATCATAGCATTGTGCATGTAAAACCTCAATTTAAGTCTTTCGACACACAAAGCTGAAGGCTTTCAGAAGGCTCAGTATAAAAACTATTCTTCTGTGTACCGTAAAAACAGCAGCAGGTTTGAATGACATAAAGATGAGTAAAACAGGACAGAATTTTAATTTCAGGATGAACTTCTCCTTTAAGAAAGCGTCAGCTAACACATAGATGTCAGTAAAACGTTAAAGTAACGGTTGGTCCGTGACTCACAGCGAGGGCATCTGCAGGGTAAGTCTAGGGTGAGATCCATGAGTGAATCCGGTGGGAAGCGTCCAGGGTTTCTCCTCCTGCGACTGTACCTGAACAGTAAGGGATGAACCTGCTGCATATCAGCCAATGATTCATACCAAAACCAAGGTCTCTCTCTCTATCACACTCTCCACACCATCCAAACATTCCCCTTTCAACCTGTTTTCTTCCTAATATCTGTCTTTCTTTCCTGCTCAAGCTTAGTGTTTAGCATCACCCTGAATTTCATGTAATGTCACATGCTTCCTTCTCTCATTCCTCGAACACATCATGTGTTCCTCATGACACCAATTACAGATGTGCAACGTCAGACTCTCGTGTAGCCAGGCCTTTGACTAAATAGCTCTGGTATTCAGTTTATTTTGTCTCACTAACCCTGGAAGAGACCGTCTGACTGGCATGTTAAGCAATCGATCGATAGTTTAGGGATGGTTTATGTAGCTGCTAAGCAAAATAGAGGCCAAAAGACGAGGCCTCATGATATTCAGCCTCTGAACATTGATGTCAGCTTGTCATATTTTGCATGCAATACAAAACATAACGTGGCGTGCCGAAGACTGAACGAAGACTGAATGGCAACAGGTCCATTTTATGACTGCAATTTAGACCTTTTCCCAGCATGACATTACCTACACTCCCACAGGGAAAACTTTCCACACTGTGACTCAATGCTATCACTTCTCTCGGCTTTTAACAGTTTTTTGGTGCAAAAGTCCATTAGTAGAGTCCAATCCAGACACAATCACAATCCCTCTCTGTCGGTTCAGCCCTCTTCTTTATAGGCCACATGCATGTTTTGTGCAGCATTTAAGAGTGACTAACACAACAGCAACTTCTAGATTGGCAATGGAAATAAGAATGCAACAGAGAAAAAGAAAAAGAATTAAGAAAATCGGTAAATTTTACATCAGAACTAAAATGTTTTTAGGATGCAATCACTTTAAATTTAATGTCATACTAAAGTGTCACGCACCATTACAGTACACACATATTAATCTCCTAAAATACTGTTTTTTTAAACAAACTATTTAAAAGGGTGGTTGATTATGATTTCACTTTTCTAACTTTAGTTAGTGTGTAATGTTGCTGTTTGAGCATAAACGACATCTGCAAAGTTACAACGCTCAAAGTTTAAAGCAAAGGAAGATATTTGCTTTTAAAGAAATTGTTTTTTAAGGACTACAACAAACGGCTGGTAGGGACTACACGACATTCCTCCCGGGTTAGTGACATCAATAACCCTAAAATGTACATAAACCCCGCCCATGGGAAAGCGATTTATAGATTATCATGACAGAATATGCTAATCAATGACTAGAAAATTACTACACACAAGCTACATAAATTCATCAACAAACCATTCAGAAATGTCCTGTTACATTCAACATGTTGTCAATTCTTCTGAGTCTCTCCATCATTGTCTGACTCCGGTTTGAACATAAAATGCTAAAAGTTGTTGACATTTTCAGTGCATGTCTGTGTGAGGTAAAAGGACACTAGCTCTTGAAGCTCCGCCCCCTGTGCCGGGAGCAGCAGCTCATTTGCATTTAAAGGGACAGACACAAAAACAATGCATTTTTGCTCACCCTCAAAAAGTGACAATTTTAATATGCTGTATACAAATATCTGTGGGGTATTTTGAGCTAAAACTTCACATACACACTCTGGGGACATCAAAGACTTATTTTACATCTTGTGAAAAGGGCATTATACACCCCTTTAAGTATTTTGTGACATAGGCTACTTGTGATATCTGTAATAGAATGCGTAATAATTGCAATGTACCAACATTTAATGCTCTTAAAGTTGGCATGCACCTGAAGCTGAGATAGTCTTGTCTTCTTTATTGTGAGTGAAACAACAAACAAATGTAAACAAAGAACAAATGTAGGGCGGGACTTGACCTTGTCCATCGGGAATTGATTGGATCATTGTGATTTGCTATTGGTCAATCACATCTGAGTGACAAGTTGCACCAACAGGTTGTTTGTTCGGACCGTTTATTTGGACTACATTTTTTTTATTTAGAGTGCTTCACGGAATCGTTTAGACCGAATTCGAAGTTAACAACTTGGAACATGACAAAGAAAACCAAAACATTGCTACGTAAAGGCTAAAAAGGAGAAAATGTTGTTTTCCTTTAGACATATTTGTCTCTTTCTGAAAACGGTGATTTTAAAGGTGTAGTCAACATCCTGAAGGCATAGGCTAATGTTTCACTGTACTGTAAACAGCAATGAGTGGTGTGTGTGTGTGTGTGTGTGTGTGTGTGTGTGTGTTCATTAGATCTCGGAGTACACACATGTTGATTCTCCTGTCATTACGAGGACTTTCCACAGGCGTCATCATGGTTTATTCGCTAAAGCTCAGGTAGCCTATTTTTTTAAACAGTGTTGAAACTGTGAACGATCCTTAAAGCAATAGTTCACCTAAAAATGAAAGTTCTGTATTTTTTTCACCCTCGTGACATTTTAGATACATATGGATTTTTTCCCCAACATTTTTATTTTATTTTTAAGATTCAACAGATAGGCCTATAATTTCTTTACCGTGGGAGAAACCAGGAAAAGCCAAAAGCAAAATGAACGTGGTCCATATCTTAACTTTATTCAGCCATATAATAGCTTTATGTGAGAAACAGACTGAAATTTTTACCCAAAATTTCAAATATGGTGAAGGTTGGACATCAATAAAAAATATTATTGGTTCTCAAGTGTGTCATAGCCAAATTTCCTGATGTCCAACGTGCAGCATTTTTTTCCACATATTGGTCATGCAGATTATGTTGTCATAGGCGTAATTTGCGGGTGAGGCGGGAGGGACACGTCCCCCTTTTTGCCAGGGTTGATGTTGTCCCCAACAATTTTTTTAAACATCTTCACAGATTTACCTAATGCAAAACAACATATCCAGATGACGTTCATTTATAGATATAGTAGATGTAAGAATGAAACTATCACATTAAACATGAGTTCTCAATGCACTATTGAAATTGACATTGTAATTTTTTTTTTTTTTTTTTACATATCTGATATAGCATTGTATTAGCAACATTCAGTGGTCACTGTATAGATGTCAAAGGATCTATGTAAAAAAAGTCTTTAATTTTTGTACTTTTGTTTCCCACAAAATAAACAAACAAACTCATACAGCTTCGGAAAGACAAGATGTGAGAAAATAATGATAAAAGTTTCATTTTTGGGGCGAACTAACTATCCCTTTAAGGATTTGGCAGATAGATAGATAGATAGATAGATAGATAGATAGATAGATAGATAGATAGATAGATAGATAGATAGATAGATAGATAGATAGATAGATAGATAGATAGATAGATAGATAGATAGATAATTTGTTGAAATTAATAATAATAAAACGCCTTATAAATATCAGGGTGGTGAAAGTGACTAACAGACCTACCAAAATTAAAACATTCATATCTAGTAGGCTATATACGATCACCATCGTTATTTTTTAATTCAGTAGACACATTCTATCTATTTAGGCATTTCTTTTTTGTCCTAACTCGTTACTCTTATCTAGTCTGATTTACCTGTAGCCTACGTGTAGGTGCGTGGCAGCTGCGACTCTCACCTTTATAACAGCGACTCACAACTGATGTTTCTTTAAAGAAGGGACATTTTCCTCTGTCAGAGATTTTCCTTTGCCCGAAGTCCACCGAACGGAACTTCCCTCTGTTATTTATTTCTTTAATAAACTTGAAAGTCCCGTTTACAGTGAGTCTTCTTCCATGCTAGCGTGCCAGAGAGCGGTAACGCATGTACTCGAGCAGGTCAGAGTCTCTTCACGCGCGAACCCCTCTGACCACGGCCGCGCGCACGGGCACGGGCACGCACGTGCACAGGTTTAGCTCTGCCAATGGCAATTTTGTATAATCATCACAGAGTTAAGCACGGCGAAAACGCCCGTTACTATTTGCAATGTGTACACATTATGTTTTGCTTTACATGTACTGATATCAACAGGTTTAGGGGTGGGGTTAGGGTTGAGCCTATATCATCACCTACTTATAAATACCACTGTGTCTACAAGATGTCCTCTAAATGTTTGTGTGTGTGTGTGTGTGTGTGTGTGTGTGTGTGTGTGTGTGTGTGTGTGTGTGTGTGTGTGAATTCCTGATCACTGCCTAAAACTTGCCTCAGGGTACCAAACCCATTCTTCACATTGAAAGCACATTATGCATATAATATATTCACTTTATATGTATGTTTTATAACCCCATTCAGTTATTTGAACTTATTTCATACCTTTAACTCCAATTGTCGTGACCAGTTTGGGATTTTGAACTCAAGTTTTAAAAAATTAAACAATCTATTTGTGAGTTGAAAAAAATGTTATTTTCAAGTTGAGTTTACTCATGTTTTTAAGGCAGCTTTTGTTTCTAAGTTAAACCAATTGGAAATGTTTTACATGCAAAAAATAGCCAACAATGAAGGAATGACATTTAATTAAACATTACAACACTTTTTCTTTGCCACACTATACGCCCTATAGCAGTCCTTTTAAAATATGTTCTGCATTACGTGGAAGGCTGCAGTCTGAAAAATGTTTTATAGTCTATTGATTTTTCATGATTCACTTAAATGGCTTTGTTACGTAAAAGCAGTGGAAAATGAATGCAGCCACCATAAACAGTTATCATGTCATTTTATTTATTTATATCTTTCCCATTATTAAAGTATCTGTCCTTTTAGTATTTATACCTTTACTTAGTAAAAGTAAAATCAAATTAAGCATAATGTATTCAAATGGTCCTCTGCTGTTTTTAATATTAGTATTCTGACAGCAAATTTGATAGGCACTCAATTTCACTATAAATAAAACTAAGATTCTTTGCTATTTTCATTTTAGTAATGAGAATCATTTAATGTAAGAGAGATCAAATGTTTTTTTTGTTCAAATCAAATATTCTCCTGATATTTGTTAATCCTATCTCAACCTAACAGTATTCTATTCTATTCTATTCTATTCTATTCTATTCTATTCTATTCTATTCTATTCTATTCTATTCTATTCTATTCTATTCTGTTCAGCACAATAAACCCGGAGTGGCAGCATTAACAGTTGGTTCTGTCAGTATCAGGCTTGTAAAACGAACAAATGACTCATTATTCGAATGAAATCATTAGTTAGCAGCACATTCACAGCTTCTGCCTCATTGTTTAAATTTGCGCGCCGTCATGGCTTTCTTCTGAGATGTTTACATTGCTTCATTGCGATCAATCATCACTAGTAAACTCATATGATACTTTTCAAAGGCCACAATTACACCCATTGTCTTCTCATCTGAATAATTAATTGGTTGTCCACCAGCTCTTAGGCTGTTCAAACCCCACATTTGTTGTAAATGAGAGAACGAGGACCATCTGTCTGAGGTCGAGCAGGAACAAAAGCACACTGACGTGTTTGGTCTATGATAAACAACACACAACAGTCTTTGTCTGGTTCACATCCAGATATTCACACCTGCGCGACCTGACACGTCACACGTCTCAACCCGTTCACCTGATGGGTGTTAACTCTTCTTAAATATTTAAACAGAATGGGTGCCATCACAGTTCATTAGTAAAAGCTGAGTCTCGAAACAGACAAAGTAAAAGATAAAGGGGTACAAAGTAGCATCCAAATTTTAACAAAATCAAATTGTCTTTATACCTTTATAAAATAGGACATTTTTATATATTAAAAAAAAAATGTATAAGTTGTTTCATTTCCTATTCATTTCATTTGAAGTTGACAATTTTATTTTCTAACAATATACACTGAATAAAAGCAAAATAATATATATATTTTATACAAACATTCGTGCATTTAAAACGAGCTTTTTTTGTGTGTTAAATTATGTTTTATCTAAAATATATATTTTTTACAACAAACAAATGGCATTTGTTTCATAATAGACACTTATTTTTATCCTAATCATGAACAACATACCATTTATCTTTGTTAAAATATGGGAACAGTGGTCTTATCTATAAATAAGTATAGATTGATGACCTTCGCTCAAAAGCACAGCGGTAATAAAGACGGATCATATTAGTCTACATCTGCTGTTCCTAGAACACTAAATCATTTCACACACATAATAAATATAAACTCGCATACATCAAGAAGATTTACAGGTCCATGTCAGATCATTCAGTCACCTGCCCTGCCACTAGAGGTTATTACTTCATTTAATTATTAAATGACTACGTAAAAGCACCATTATCCCTGTGAAGTGAGTAAGGGAGTGTTCACACTTGGCATGTTTGGTTCAATTTAAGGGTTTGGTTCAATTTAAGGTCACACTTGTAGTTCAGGTTGCTTGGTTCGTTTGGTCCTCCAAAAGTTTTGCGAAGGAACGCCCATCCCAAATTTTTTCCCCCAGCACGTCCCTTCAGGGGCTCCATAGTCAAGTCCATCAAAGTATATTAGTGGAAAACTAACACTGAAATAATACAGAACCTAAAATCCTGTGAGATGAAAACTTTTTTTTTAATAAACTCACAGATATCAAAGTTTGAGGTTTGACAATGATTATTTATGATGAAAATAACAATACAGCACTTAAACACATTCTCTCTCTCTCACACACACACACACACCTATAAACACGCAGATACGCTCTAGCTGCGGTGCACGACGCTGTCGATGCTCTCCTGAAGCTCTGCCATCTTCTTCAGCACCAGATTCACCTTCTGCTCATCAAACTCCAAACACACAAACTCAGAGCTCTGAAGTAGAGAGAGAGAGAGAGAGAGAGAGAGAGAGAGAGAGAGAGAGAGAGAGAGAGAGAGAGAGAGAGAGAGACCGTTTACATTCAGTACGATGAAGAGACCCAAAATCATTTAACAACACATAACGTGTAATATCAGAACTGCTGCTGACTCGGCTGTTAGAGTCCACCCGCATCAACACAGCGGTGTAAGATTCACCGCACGGAAAACACTCTAAAAGTAGTTTCCACATCAATCCTCAGAATTCTGAACTTGTTATTTAGAATCAATAAATAGAATGTTTTTAAGCAATCAGATTAGATTGGCATCTCCAAATGGTTTTCCTGGAATTCTTGATTCTGATTGGTCAGTCAGCATTCTGTGAACAAGTTTGTTTGCACAGTGATGCTAAACTGTTCATAATAATAATAATAATAATAAACTTTATTTTATAAAGCGCCTTTAAAAGCAACTTCTCAAAGCGCTGTTCACAAACTAAGCAATACAAAGCTCTAATAATAAAAGTAACATCAACAATCAAATGCTAATTTAAAAAAATAACTCTTAAGTCTACCTTTAAAAATGTCGTAGCTCTGAGCTTCCCTAAGATCAAGAGGCAGAGAGTTCCAAAGACAGTGTCATCATTGTCTGAACTGGTTTCCTACAGAGTTTCTTATCTCTCATTTCAGTGTGAACCAATTTTTATGTTAATCGCAACGTCCAAAATCGTGTATTGAGTAGGTACTACTATTTGAAACAAAAAAAGTTTGTTCTATATAGTGTGAATATGGGTAGTATGAACGAAATTCTGACGTACTACATACGCCATGTTGTTACGGTCACGTGACCCACCAGTTATGGCTTCACCTCCATTCATAAACCCTCTACTATGTATTCAGATACTATTGGTGTTTTTCACATGCTATATAGCATAGAAGTATTTGTTTCGGACAAATACCATTTATCTTTTTTTTAAATGGGAACAGTGGGCTTATCTATTCTCAACATAATTTTGATCTTTGATTCTGGGAAGTATTTGTTTCGGTTGGAGTGCACTTCCTGGGAAAACCGTGAACTTAAAAGTACATTTAGCCTACAAATCTGGCATGGGTTCTGATCACCCTCATGACTTATTCTGTAACTTATACCTCATTATGCATTAGTTACAGGGCAGCAAAAGAATAGTGTTAAAGCTTTTTTATGGTAAAAATTATCCAGAAGGGCAGAAGAATGGGACTGACAAGAATGGGAGTGTCCGTGTCCGTGTCCGTGTCCAGTGTCCATGCCGATGTCCGTGTCGGTGTCCGCGCCGGTGTCCGGTGTCCATGTCCAGTGTCCGTGCCGGTGTCCAGTGTCCGTGCCGGTGTACGTGTCTGTGCCAGTGTCCAGTGTCCGTGTCTGTGCCGGTGTCCATGTCCAGTGTCTGTACCAGTTTCCATGTCCAGTGTCCGTGCTGCTGTCCGTGTCCATGTCCGTGCCGGTGTCTGCACCGGTGTCTGCGCCGGTGTCCAGTGTCCGTACCAGTGTCCATGTCCGTGCCGGTATCTGTGTCCAGTGTCCGTGCCGGTGTCCATGTCCGGTGTCCGTGTCCATGTCCGTGTCAGTGTCTATGTCCGTGCTGGTGTCCGTGTCCGGTGTCTATGTCCGTGTCCATGTCTGTGCCGGTGTCCAATGTCTGTGTCCAGTGTCCAAGTCCGGTGTCCGTGCCAGTGTCTGTGTCCATGTCCATGTCCGTGCCGGTGTCCAATGTCCGTGCCGGTGTCCATACCGGTGTCTGTGTTCATGTCCGTGCCAGTGTCAATGTCCGGTGTCCGTGTCCAGTGTCCGTGTCCATGTCAGTGTCCAATGTCCGTGTCCAATGTCCATGCCGGTGTCCATGCCGGTGTCCGTGTCCATGTCCATGTCGGTGTCAATGTCCATGTCGGTGTCAATGTCCATGTCCGGTGTTCTGTGTCCATGTCCAGTGTCCATGCCGGTGTCCGTGTCCTTGTCGGTGTCTAGTGTCCATGTCCGCGCCGGTGTCCATGTCCAGGGTCTGTGCCTGTGTCCATGTCCATGCCGGTGTCCGTGTCCTTGTCCAGTGTCCATGTACGTGTCAATGCCGGTGTCCGTGTCCGTGTCCAGTGTCCATGTCCGCGCCGGTGTCCATGTCCAGGGTCTGTGCCTGTATCCATGTCCATGTCGGTGTCCGTTTCCATGTCCGCGCCGGTGTCCGTGTCCAGTGTCCATGTCCATGTCAGTGGCCAATATTGTAGTATCATGCAACAGTGTATTCTATCAGTTCAGTTCTGGCGCCTCCATCTCAACATACTGTACAATGCGACGTACATTCACATCACATGTTAAGGAAGAGGTAGAGATACACTCACGGGACACTGCATTTCACAAAAGTTCATTATTTGAATGTGATTTAAAGCCTTGCCGGTTAAACATTTCATTAGTGTGCTGGTAAGCTGTTCTAACATATGCTTTTCTGAGCACGTACACCTGAAGCACATACATTAGAATCAGTGTATAATTGATACAGTTAAGTCTATGTAGTGTTTTATATTTATATTGCTTCTGTTAAATACACCTCCTGTGTATAAAAAAGCACTGTTTATTTCATTTGTATATTATATGTTGTGTATACGTTATGTCTATCTTTGTTCTTCTCTTTTAATAACAAAGAAAATAATGACAAAGATTTTTATCTTCGCCACTTTGGCCTAAATGTCTGCCATTTTATTTTATTTTATATTTTGTTGCCTTGTAAGGCTTTGTTTTTAAATAGGGACATTAGTTTGGCTGTGATACTCAAGTTACTTGCAAAATAGTAAAACCAACATGAAAAAGAATCATGATATATATATATAGGCTAATCTTTTTTTTTTTTTTTGCCATATCGCCCAACCCCTAATGTCAAGCCCCTTTTGTATAGTCACAATAACCATATCACATAACCTGTAACCAGAGCGACTAAAGTAAATAAAATAACATCGGAAAGCATAATTGACAACGATTTTTAATAAACAAGCTCAATTAAGGTGCAAATTCATCTGTGCAAACTAGTTGCTGGAAAACAGAAACATGATCTGATATCTCACTCTACGGATGTGACAGACAACTAGGCAACAGGTCAGCCCTGAAAAATGAATCAAGTCGTTTAGGTTAGAAAATGCAATTTTCACTCTTTTTAATAACTGAACTATACAGTATATAACCATATTGGACTGTGGATGTGTGAAAATCTCGTTTCCTCCTTGCCACCCTAACAAAAACACGGCACTGAGAATGATTTGAGGTTTTATCATGCAGTAATTGATCTCGTGACCCAGAATGAAGAATCAATCTCCGCTTTTAGCATCTTTGTGGCCGTGATGAGGGACCCTTATGCTCTCCCGCTGCTCGGAAGAGAATTGAATATCCAACAGTCCCCTATTCTCTGAGCATGAATAATACGGCGTGTAATGCAGCTCTCTGCACACGGCACCAATTATACCAAACAATTAGAGCACTCAGACAAACAAACGGTCTGAGAGCCACTTACAGCTGAAAGGAGGCTCCTCTTACAGTGCAGAATGTGCATTTACACAAAAATACTAATCAATTAGGGCTGGGCGGTATGACGTTATCGTGGTGATGGTATAAAATGTCTATCGTTAGAGATTTTGCTATATCATGTTGCCTATATCACAGCATGCAAATATACACGTATCACAAAACTACTGATACTTTAGTGAGATGAAACGCATGAAAGCAACAAAGAGCTGGACTTGCTTGAAAGGAGATATTAAGTGCAATAAGTCGTGAAAAACAACTCGAGTGCTCGCGCTGACTGGCACACTGCCAAGTAGATGTTCAATGGTTCACAAAACTCACGGTTCGGATCATATTATAGTGTTTGGGTCACGGATCAGACAATTTTTTAGATCAGCTAGAAAAAATATATTTTGGGGTTGGGGGGGTTGGGGGGGGGTGGGGTGACTTTGCTTTCCATTTATTACTTAAAGCACACTTTAAGTACTCCTATACCACAGCAAAAACTACTAGCCTAACTAATAAAGCTCAAACACTCTTAAAGGCAAGTGAACAGTCACAAAATAAGAACAAATACACAAGTCACAAGCACAGATAAATACAACACCCACAAAACACCCACCCACCCCTAAAATAAACAAAATAATTAAATAAAAAGTTTTTCCATATTTTCATAATTTATGCTTTCCATGGATTTTCAATGTAGTAGTTTCAGGAAAACCGTCATCATGGAAAGCAGAACTACTTTCCAGCAGTTTATTCAAATTTTCTGAACATCTGTCAGTCAACAAGAATTTAACTGTGCCATGGTATAATTTGAACAAAAATAACTTGCAGGTGAAACTTATCATTTCACCTGCAATTTGGACTATTATACATAAATAAAATAGGCCAGTTTGCATTACACTGACTGAATAAATAGTGCTTGTTCAACACTTGTCTGGCAGGTAGTTAATGCACATGCAACAACATGCCGTGCTGTCGGTTAAACTAATTATTGGTGCAAAAAACAAAAACAATGTAAGCTGTGCAGTTCCCAGAAGATGATTCAAAACCTCTGAACGTCATCTGTCAATCAAGAATGAAAAAATGTACCTGTACCAAGTAATAATTTTTTTTTTTTTTTTTTTATAAAAAAAAATGCCACAACTGGTAAGAAATCTTTTTTGGGGCATAAGATAGACATGATACTTAATATTTTCTATATTAGCTTCTACCTGTACAATAAATCTTGCTCATTCACTAATGCAAATCTTTGAAATCTTTGCTCATTCACTAATGCAAAATAATTTCACTACAGTATAATGCTATTTGTTAATATCTCTTAAATTTTAATATCAATGTAAACTCTTAAATACCCTCAGATTTCAACTTTGAGGCTTTCAGAGATTTTCCACATACTTTTCTCCACACACATCTCTGAACACCCACCCAACATGTCACAACTACTTACCAATGTGCAATCAAACACAGACAGGTGTGACTTAATTTTTTCGGGACATGTCTACACATATTTATGTGTGTGTGTGCGGTTACACCAGACTGAGCACCCACATTTCCCAAGCGATTGGCAGAAATTATCATCATCAATACTCTCAGGCCTTGTCCACACTAATACATTTTCATTTGAAAACATGCTTTTTCTCTCCGTTTTAGCCTTTCGTTTAGTTATGTGACGCATATTGTACTCATAGATGTCTATAGTTAGTTACACCGGCATTGTTGTGCCTGCTATTTACTTTGTGTTGCTAAAGAGAAATGTTCTTTTGTAGACTCTTCATATTAAATTCCTCGCAATTGCTGTCCTGCCGCAAAACATGATGAAAATTCACCCTTCGCAGGGAGTTTGATTGACAGGCGATCTGACCAATCATAATCCGCCATACGCTGAATCCACCATTTTGTCTGACAAAGCAGTCAGGAGAGTTAGTAGATTAACGTTGAAGGACTTGAACTTGAACGGTTATGTTTTTATTACCTTAGAATGAGCCATTTCTGTCTACATACACCGCGGGTCCCCTTACATTGAAATGGCCATTTTGTGCCTCCATGTTTCTACAGTAGCCCTAAACGGACAAACTGCTCTACAAAGCGTGTTTCGTCACTACATTGTTCTTCATGCAAAGATGCTAGCTTAAGTCAGCGAATTAAACACTGACACAATGATGAACAAGTAACAATAATATTCGCAATAACATATCGTTTTACTGAATAATTAAGTAAACCTAATTCCTTAATTTATCTTTGTAAAGAAACCTCATTGCTGAACTGGCTACTCTCTGCTGTCTCATGCTGCGTTCACACCAAACGCGAATATGCATCTAAATTTGCGCCTGCCGCGTCTAGTTATACGCGTGACCACTTTGTTCATTCGCGCGTCAAGAGCGAAATCGACGCGCGTAAAAACAAAAGTTTGAAGCGACACACCTGTCCTGTGATTTTTTTTGTTTTGTTTGTTTTTATACACTAAATTGTGATTGTTGTCTTTACATTATATTAATAATGTTTCATATAATCTAGAATAGATATGGAATAAATAGCATTCAATACAAAATGAGTATCTCTCACATATTGAAATCGACTTTTATGTTTTTATTTGCTTTGTTGTGCATTTTTGTCATATTACAAAATAATTTATTGAGGCCAAACATAAAATAACATTATAAACTGTCACTTCACCACGTTACAGCAGCAAGCAGGCTCCTGATTGGTTAACGTGGTGCGAATTGACGCAGAAGTTCAGATTTTTCAACTCGGGCGGCAGACACGAATTCGCGTCAAACTAGCACAAATAAAATCATTTGCGCGTAACGCACTTAACGCGCCAGATGCTCAATTCGCGCCTCTAGGCAAATTTGCGTCTACCACGCCGCGCTAAACGCCTCATTCGCGCCACAAAACCTCCAGACGCGCGTAAACACGTCTTACCATTGACTTAACATTGAAATCACTCGCGCCAGACGCATATTCGCGTTTGGTGTGAAAACAGCATTAGACAACAATCTTTTCCTGTTGGCCACCGTAACTTCTGTTGGTTGCAATTCGCAACCTCACCACTAGATGCCACTAAAAATTACACACTGTACCTTTAAACTTGCATAAACTGAACCCTCATTTCTCACCTCCCCGGTGCGGCCGAGCTCTAACTCCACCAGTGCCACGGGGCTGTTGGACACCTGCCCCCTGCTGGCGGACGTGTGCAGGTCCACCCTCCACTTCAGGCCCCTGAGGCCGGGCTCCCAGCGGCTCTGAGCCAACAGACTCTCTCGCACCCGCGTCCGGTGGGTCTTCCAGAAGCGTCCCAGAGCGACCGCCTGCTCCGGGCTCACGCCTCCACCACCCTGCCTACGCGTCTGCGCCGTGAGGAACGCCTCCAGCTGCGTCTGATCCATGTCCGCTGATGCCATGGACTGAAGGAGGGAAAGACAGATCAGGTTAAGGGTGTAGTATGGGATAAATTATGATATTTGGCATTTTTAATTATTAGTATCGGCCGACAAGTTTTACTGTTTGGTTGATAGGAGTCAGACGCAGACTTTTATTTTTAACGTTATATGTGATAATGTAAACTGGTTCTTATGTTATTTGTTGCTGCCTTCTTTGACAAGTCACTGTTTAAAAGTGACTTTGTATGGATGCATGGAAAATTAGACTGAATATTAGACAGAACTACTAAATAAAATGAACAGTGTATGAAATGTATAAGAGTTTGCCTTACTGTTAGTAAAAATAACAGTATTGCAACTTTTTTTTAAACTATTTCTTTATTTGAATAAAATATATTAGGATTACAGAATCAAAACGTTTCTAAAGTATAAATCTGTTTATTTGACATATTTTACATTTTATAAGTATTTTAGAATATTTTGTAATTTAGTAATTATGTAAAACAAATAGCCTATAAAACTTATTGCAGCCAGCAACTGTTATGCATGAGTTATTTACTATCTTTAGATTAAATAATGTGATACATCACATTATATAAGCTTTGTAATATCGACCATCAACCACCTGCTCTCTAAGATATCAGCCATCGAAAAATCCATATCGTCGATTACTAAACTGTAGTTTACACTGAATACTACATGCTAAGTAAGGAATGAACGCATTATGAAATGATACACGTCCAGAGAGTGACATCTAACGACCTGGCAAACTAGCATTGGTG
The DNA here is from genome assembly GCF_964197995.2 of Scardinius erythrophthalmus. Classification (NCBI taxonomy): domain Eukaryota; kingdom Metazoa; phylum Chordata; class Actinopteri; order Cypriniformes; family Leuciscidae; genus Scardinius; species Scardinius erythrophthalmus. Next base: position 43,256,846 of record NC_138223.1, read on the forward strand.
CTGCAAGAAATCTGCTGCTCTCTAGCGGTGGACAGACAAGGCAATCCACACCCGCATTTAGTTTTAAACAATGAAAGTTCTCTATGAAATGTTCCCGTTTGTATTTTGATGCAGAAATATCAACAAACGTCCCCGCTATAATGTAAAACTCGTATAGAGAGAGTGTATAGATACCTTGAGAAGCGACCTCATCTTGTCATGCAGCGCGCGGAACTCGTCCTGCGTCGTCTCGGCGTAGAGCTCATTCTTCAGAAACTCCTCTGTGATTTCTGTATTGCCGTAATAAAGTCTCTGTGTGATTCCGTTCAGTAAAGCGCTCACACATCTCTGGCTGTCCGCGTCAGCCATGTTGGATGTTGACAGGGGGTCATGTGATCCACGTCACGCGCAGCGCGCGCTCACTTCCGGTATTTTTCTGTTTAATATGAACCATGCCGTTAAATATTATATAAACATAAACATAATCCTCCTGGGGCCCAGAAATAGACTTTTGTCCACTGTAGTACGACATTATATTTTAGTGAATTTATCTGACACCATACACGTCACAGTTTTAGTTTGGATCTGCTGTAAAGAGTTTCACCATGACAACAACAACAACAGAACTCCTTGGTCTTTAAAAAAAAGACTGACATTAATTTAGTGATCAATGTAGCACTCTTATGGAAATATGATAATATTTCGTAATTATCATTTAAATATGACTTTTTTTATTGTTTGTCATAAATCAACAGCTCAAGAAAATGTTATGGGGTTTCTTATCCAAATATGACTTTCTATTACAAAACAAGGCATTGATTTCATACATGTCACTGTAGAGACCCCTGGGGCCTGTTGCATAAACCGCTTAGACTAGCCTAGTCTTACAAGTTAGTCATTGAATTTATTTCTTTAAGACCGTTCATAAATGTTCTCAAGTCAGTTCCATAAAAACGTACATTGGCCTAATTTTCAAAAATGTTTTTTTTTTTTTTCTACATTTGTTTCTTATGCACTAAACAATGTAATGATAGATGTATGCTTCGCTGCCTTTGATATCCCACAATATCCCGCAGCCATAGTTTTTAACAGTAGGAATTTGATTAAGTAGCCTAATTCTCAGTTCAACCCTTCCAAAAGATCGACCTTAGGAAAATACTTTTAAAAAATGAGTTATATAAATGTAATGGCCCTACTGCAGCATTTTTCTATTTAAAATGGAAATGTTACTGTGAATGTGTGTGTTTCTGTTCATAACTTTCAAAAGCCGAAAAGAGGCGCATACAATCAGACTGTCATCAGTATGGATATAGTGGGATGAATCAACAGCACAAGTGCAGAAAGAAAGGTAATTTTGAGTATTCATTTTTTTTTTACAATTTTAATTGATAAAGTGACTATATAAAATGCAATGAACAGAGATATTTTTATGGAATGCAAGATAAAAAATTTAACTGCCATGTGTAAATAATATTACGGAAATACAATAAAGTGCTTTAATACACAAACATTGTTTTAAGATATGTTTAAAAGTCTTTAGATATATAAACTCACACAGGACACACCACTATTGTCAACCCTTATTTGACCCGATTACCATTCAATCAAAGTTAGCAGATATTCCTCTAAAAACACTCAGCAAAATACAATGAGGGAACAACAAAGCGGCACTCATTCACCAACAACATCTCCAAGCTGTAACACATAGAACATAGTCACATTCAGGCATGATTTGATTTCATAAGCCTATTATGTCTAACATATAATAAATAATTACTCTGCTTTTGTCATATGAAACAAAAACACTAGTAATTACATACATAATTATACATAAAGCTACTAAATAAGCAAAACAAACCCTAAATATAATTTGTTCCATAAAATATTACTAAAATATATTACTATATACTTATGTTTTATATATATTTGTGTATTATTATAATTAGCATGTGTTTCTCAAAAGCATTGTGAGCTAAGTTAAATAGGATTAGGACGGAGAGACCATTAGTGGCAATGGTTTGATCTACTACGGCTTACACGGACACGCAGCATAACTACTACAATCATAAACTCTTACAAAAAATACTTACATCATCTTCAAATCAGAGGGGTTGACTTTGGGTTTAGGTGGCCTGTAACAAAAGAAGGCACAGACTCATGAATGTTATATTTAGTGAAGATACTTCTTACAGTTTCAGTTTCTTTAATTTTCTAACCATTTATTTAGGAGTAAACACATTTGTTAATATACAGAAATAATTTTATCCTATTTTGAATTAAAATTTTAAAACACTTTCTAGCTAAAATAAGAATGTATGCATGTTTTTGTGTTTTGTTAATGTGTTTGTTTGAGCTTGTGTTTTCTTACAAGTAAGTACTTTTGTTCATCAGGGTTTTCAGGCAGGCAATGTCATCTGTGATGTCATCATTCAAAAAAGCTTTGGTAGAAAAAAAGTTAAAAGTTCATATCTAATCATATCTGTATTTAGTTAATTTCCTAAAAAAAAAACATTTAATATGGCTTTTTCCCTCTAACTTACAAGTGCATTTCATGTTGCAAATATTGAGTGATGGCACCAGGCCGGAATCACAGGCCCACTGATCGCTGAGCTGAAACACTCCATACAGGCGCCAGACAGGCCTCTTTGGCTCCTTCTCGAAAATGGGACTGTAGGGTTTGGGTAAAAAGGGAATGTGACGGCGGCGTCTCTCAGGTCTTGAAGAATTTCTTGGAGGGGAGATTGTGACGGGCTTTGATCTTGTACTTGATATGCCTGTGGTGGATCTTGTGGTTGAGCCTGTGCTGAAGCCAGTGGTGGGGCTTGTTTTTAAGCCTGTGGTGAGGCTTGTTGTTGAGCCTTTGGTTGATCCTGTGGTGGGGTTTGTGGTGGGGCTTGTGGTGGGGCTTGAGGTGAAGCCTGTGGCGGGGCTTAAGGTTGATCCTGTGGTGGGGCTTGAAGTGGAGCCAGTGATGGGACTTGCGGTGGGGCCTGTGATGGGGCTTGAGGTGGAGCCTGTGGTGGGACTTGTGGTGGGGGTTAATGTTGATCCTGTGATGGAGTTTGTGGTGGGGCTTGTGATGGGGCTTGAGGTGAGGCCTGAGATGGGGCTTGAGGTGGAGCCTGTGTTGGGACTTGTGGTGGGGCTTGAGGTGGAGTCTGTTGGGGGGCTTGAGGTTGATCCTGTGGTGGGACTTGAGGTGGAGCCTGTGGTGGGGCTTGAGGTGGAGCCTGTGGTGGGGCTTGAGGTGGAGCCTGTGGTGGGGCTTGAGGTGGAGCCTGTGGTGGGACTTGTGATGGGGCTTGAGGTGGAGTCTGTGGTGGGGCTTGTGTTGGGACTTGTGGTGGAGCTTGAGGTTGATCCTGTGGTGGGGCTTGAGGTGGAGCCTGTGGTGGGACTTGTGGCGGGGCTTGAGGTGGAGCCTGTGGTGGGGCTTGAGGTTGATCCTGTGGTGGGACTTGTGGTGGGGCGTGTGTTAGGACTTGTGGTGGAGCCTGTGGTGAGGGTTGAGGTGGAGCCTGTGTTGGGACTTGTGGTGGGGCCTGTGGTGGGGTTTGAGGTGGAGCCTGTGGTGGGACTTGGGGTGGAGCCTGTGGTGGGGCTTGAGGTTGATCCTGTGGTGGGACTTGTGGTGGGGCTTGTGTTGGGACTTGTGGTGGAGCTTGAGGTTGATCCTGTGGTGGGTCTTGAGGTGGAGCCTGTGGTGGGACTTGTGGTGGGGCTTGAGGTGGAGCCTGTGGTGGGGCTTGAGGTTGATCCTGTGGTGGGACTTGTGGTGGGGCTTGTGTTGGGACTTGTGGTGGAGCTTGAGGTGGAGCCTGTGGTGGGACTTGTGGTGGGGCCTGTGGTGGGGCTTGAGGGGGAGCCTGTAGTGGGACTTGTGGTGAGGCTTGAGGTTGATCCTGTGGTGGGACTTGTGGTGGGGCTTGAGGTGGAGCTTGTGGTGGGGCTTGTGTTGGGACTTGTGGTGGGGCTTGAGTTTGAGCCTGTGGTGGGGCTTGAGGTCGAGCCTGTGGTGGGACTTGTGGTTGGGCTTGAGGTTGATCCTGTTGTGGGGCTTGAGGTAGAGCCTGTGGTGGGGCTTGAGGTGGATCCTGTGGTGGGGCTTGAGTTGGAGCCTGTGGTGGGGCTTGTGGTGGGGCCTGTGGTGGGACTTGAGGTTGATCCTGTGGTGGGGCTTGAGGTGGAGCCTGTCCTGGGGCTTGAGGTGGAGCCTGTGGTGGGACTTGTGGTGGGGCCTGTGGTGGGGCTTGAGGTGGAGCCTGTGGTGGGACTTGACGTTGATCCTGTGGTGGGACTTGACGTTGATCCTGTGGTGGGGCTTGAGGTGGAGCCTGTGGTGGGGCTTGAGGTGGAGCCTGTTGTGGGACTTGTGGTGGCGCCTGTGTTGGGGCTTGAGGTGGAGCCTGTGGTGGGACTTGTGGTGGGACTTGACGTTGATCCTGTGGTGGGGCTTGAGGTGGAGCCTGTGGTGGGGCTTGTGGTGGGGCTTGAGGTGGAGCCTGTGGTGAGGCTTGAGGTTGATCCTGTGGTGGGACTTGTGGTGGGGCTTGTGGTGGGGCTTGAGGTGGAGCCTGTGGTGGGGCTTGAGGTTAATCCTGTGGTGGGACTTGAGGTGAAGCCTGTGGTGGGGCTTGAGGTGGAGGCTGTGGTGGGGCTTGAGGTGGGGCCTGTGGTGGGGCTTGAGGTGGAGCCTGTGGTGGGACTTGACGTTGACCCTGTGGTGGGACTTGACGTTGATCCTGTGGTGGGGCTTGAGGTGGAGCCTGTGGTGGGGCTTGAGATGGAGCCTGTTGTGGGACTTGTGGTGGCGCCTGTGTTGGGGCTTGAGGTGGAGCCTGTGGTGGGACTTGTGGTGGGACTTGACGTTGATCCTGTGGTGGGGCTTGAGGTGAAGCCTGTGGTGGGGCTTGAGTTGGAGCCTGTGGTGGGACTTGAGGTGGAGCCTGTGGTGGGACTTGACGTTGATCCTGTGGTGGGACTTGACGTGGATCCTGTGGTGGGGCTTGAGGTGGAGCCTGTGGTGGGGCTTGAGATGGAGCCTGTTGTGGGACTTGTGGTGGCGCCTGTGTTGGGGCTTGAGGTGGAGCCTGTGGTGGGACTTGTGGTGGGGCTTGAGGTTGATCCTGTGGTGGGGCTTGTGGTGGGGCTTGAGGTGGAGCCTGTGGTGAGGCTTGAGGTTGATCCTGTGGTGGGACTTGTGGTGGGGCTTGTGGTGGGGCTTGAGGTGGAGCCTGTGGTTGGGCTTGAGGTTAATCCTGTGGTGGGACTTGAGGTGAAGCCTGTGGTGGGGCTTGAGGTGGAGGCTGTGGTGGGACTTGTGGTGGGGCTTGAGGTGGAGCCTGTGGTGGGGCTTGAGGTTGATCCTGTGGTGGGACTTGAGGTGAAGCTTGTGGTGGGGCTTGAGGTGGAGCCTGTGGTGGGACTTGTGGTGGGGCTTGAGGTTGATCCTGTGGTGGGGCTTGAGGTGGAGCCTGTGGGGGGGCTTGAGTTTGATCCTGTGGTGGGACTTGTGGTGGGGCTTGTGTAGGGACTTGTGGTGGAGCTTGAGGTTGATCCTGTGGTGGGACTTGTGGTGGGGCCTGTGGTGGGGCTTGAGGTTGATCCAGTTGTGGGTCTTGCGGTGGAGCCTGTGGTGGGGCTTGAGGTGGAGCCTGTGGTGGGTCTTGTGGTGAAGCCTGTGGTAGGGCTTGAGGTTGATCTTGCAGTGGGGCTTGCGGTGGGGCCTGTGGTGGGGCTTGAGGTTGATCCAGTGGTGGGTCTTGCGGTGGAGCCTGTGGTGGGGCTTGAGGTGGAGCCTGTGGTGGGTCTTGTGGTTGATCCTGTGGTGGGACTTGAAGTGGAACCTGTGGTGGGTCTTGTGGTGAGACTTGTGGTGGGGTTTGTGGTAGCTCTTGTGGTGGGTCTTGAGGTGGAGCCAGTGGTGGGACTTGTGGTGGGTCTTGTAGTTGATCCTGTGGTGGGGTTTGTGGTGGTGCCAGTGGTGGGACTTAATGTAGGCTTTAAGGTGGAGGTAGATGGCTGAAGAGAGGTGTCATCAGGCTTGTCCTCAGTGATGGTTTTAATAAAGTTGGTGTTGAAGGCTGAGTCTTTGGCCTTGCAGACAACTGCCTCAGATAGAAAGAAACATATGGAAGAAGGTAATGAAGCTTTTAATAATAATAATAATTCATTACATTTATATAGCGCTTTTCTCGACACTCAAAGCGCTTTACATAGAAGGGGGGAATCTCCTCAACCACCACCAATGTGCAGCATCCACCTGGATGATGCGACGGCAGCCATATTGCGCCAGAACGCCCACCACACACCAGCTTACTGGTGGAGAGGAGACAGTGATGAAGCCAATCAGTATATATGGGGAGGATTAGGAGGCCATGATGGACAGAGGCCACTGGGCAAATTTGGCCAGGATGCCGGGGTTACACCCCTACTTTTAGGAGCCATCATGTGACATGGCAATATGGCATCTGAAGACTGAGCAAGAAAAAAAGGGAATTTGAAAGAAAAGTAACTCTATTACTCACGTCTAGCTACAAGATCTTTCGTGTCCAAGTTTTCTCCCTTGACCTTAATCTCCTGAAGCCGAGCTGCCTCCAGCTTGGCCTTCAGCTCACATTTCTTGAAAATCCGTCCATCAATCACACTGGATACCAACAGAACCAGCGCCAACACGGCCAACATCTTCACTGGGTTTATGCTCTTCATCTCTCTCCTCTCTAATATCCGGAGATTTAACAAGGAAAGTGAAAGCAGAGATAAATTTAAACATTTTGTTAGGCCTCACATACCTTTTTGCTGAAGTACATCAATAAGTCGGTTTGTATTTTGCAATATTCACTTATAGTTACTGAGAATTCACCTTAATGTGATTGTATATCAAGCTTCTTTTGATGCTTTTTCTTGTAAATGAAATTAAAAATAGCAGATTTTACATATATATGGTCAAATAGATTAAAAAGTATACATTTTTCAACAATAAATATTGTTTGCTAGTAGACAAAGTACATCTGTAAACAATTTCAGCAAAAAACCTGCAATAATAGAAGGGCAAGAATCATATTTAAATGAGTCTTACCAGACGTTTGTTGGAGATACAGATGAATGAGAGTCTTTAAATGTTCCTCAGTCTTCACTGTCAGTGACCAATCAGACTTATATATGTAAGAGTTGTCCCCAACTACAGCTGCACCTGTGCTTTTGGTTCATCCCACCATTATTAATTTTTTTTACAAATTTATTTCAACATGTTCCAAAAGGATGGGCTCTCCCGTTTTGGTTCCTCCCAAGGTTTCTTCTTCATCCACCCAAACCAACCGTTTGGGTACACTATATTCTGTAGAACCGTTTTGGAACAAAGAAAACAGCGCAGGCAGGTTGTGTTACTTCAGCCTTTGAACTCTGCTTGACTAGATCATGATGTTTGGTTGTGCAAAACACACACACACACTCACACAACCAAAATAATTCCAATTAAAACAAGAAGGTAATTGATCTTTTACAACTGGATATCCAAACTGCACTGCTCATAATGTACTGTGAAAAGCTCTATACAAATAAATGTGAATTGAATTGAATATAATAGAGCACAAGAATAATCAAGAGGAGAAGATACATTTTTTGAGTTTTTAAATCTTTACTGTTTTCTTCTTTGGGTGGATCTGTCTTCAGGGGATCTGTCATCAGGGTGGACCTGACAATTTCATGTCAAGACTGATTAAAAAGTGCAGTAGTGGTTTTGCTCAAGGCACCGTCATTTGAATTAGCCTGGTAATACCAGACTCTGCTACTTCACTTCGCTTCGTAGACAGAGTCTGGAATGGCATAATAGAGAAGTGTTTTCTCTCTTGCTAGGGGGCGCTTGTCTGAAGTTTAAAATCATTGGTTACCCGTAAGCCAATCACATAACGTTTGGTTATGGCGTGTGTTATGCGCATGCTCGACCGCATTTAACTTTCACTGTAAACACATGTATGATGCGAAAACAAAACCATCGAGCGAAATACCGGAGTGAACATGGCTGTGAACGACTTTTGCAGGTTAAGTTAAGTAAATCTACGCATCCACGGTACAATCAGCGTGTACGTCACGGCTCTCAGCCCGCCCTCTGTTCGTTGATTGGCCCGGCTGTTTCCAGACCGGTGGCAAACAGAAAGCTCTGAAGCTGTCTCAGACTGAGAACAGAAGCGAAATGAAATTGAGCGGAAGTACGAAGTCTGACGTAGTCAGGCTACATTTGAATAGCTCTTTCTAGGAATAAACAATGGTTTTGAAAGATTTTAAAATCATAGTAAACATTGATGATGTAAGACTGGAGAAACTGGAACAGAGCTACTCTCTGAGAAAACGAAGGAAATTAATATTTGAACTAAAAATATAAATGCTGGTAGCCTCTTTTACTTCATTTGGTAGGCAATTCCACATTTTTTTTTTCATTGTGGCTGAAAGAAGTACCACCAGATCATTTATTATTTACTATAATGTGTCAAAACAAAAGACCAGCATTAAAGGATCTTAAACTACGATTTGGGATGTATCTCGACAGACAGTCTGAAATGTATAGAGGTGCCAGATTATGCAGTGTTTTATAAACCAATAAAAGATCCTTTTTAAAGGATCTAAATTCTTTGATGAACTGCCAATGCAATTCCATTAAAACTGGTTTAATGTGCACTCTCCTTTTTTAATTTCATTAGTACTCTGCTGCTGCATTTTGTATCAATTGTAACTTCACTATAGGACCCTTTGGCAACATAACATTACAATAATCAAGATGAGTGAAGAGTAAAGCATGAATGAGTTTCTTAGCATCCGAAGATGTGTTCCAAAGATGAACGAAAGTCTTATGGTGTTGGAACAACATGAGGGTGAGTAATTACTGACATAATTTTCATTTTTGGGTGAACTAACGCTTTAAGTGAGCAAAGTGTGATTTTCCTTGATGAAAGAACCATTAAAAAAGATACTTCTTAACACTATTGTCACCTTTATGTTTAGTTATGTTCATGGACTTTCAGTTTGTTCATTGTCACATGTTTCCTTTTTCAGATTCCCGCCACTCATCTGTCTCCTTGGTCATCGTCATTATTAGTTTGTGTCAGCTGTGTGTAATTAATCGTCCTCGTATTTGTTCACTACTTAAGTAGTTCCTTCTCCTGCACTGCTTGTTCGGTCTACGTTGCATTTAGTGTGTGTTGTTCTTCTTTTCCTAGTATTATTTGTATTACTCTCATTGAACTTCGTATTGGAACTTTATGTTTCATCTTCGTCTGCCTTCCTGCAACCACCCGTGAGTGACAGCTATAGTGACTAAACAAACAGTAGCCTATAATTATTAGTGCTGAATAGAAATAAAGGTGTGGTAGTTGGGTAAAAATCATAAAATATGTTTGGAGTTGATCAGGGCTGAACTAGGTTTTGCAACCTCAAGACATCATGCTCATAAAAAAACATTGTTCAACTCATGCAGATTGTAACGAGGTATGTTGTTACGGGAAGAAGGAGGCGGGAACCGGCGAACATTCAACATATTTTAATAAATAAATCCACAAATACAAAAATGAAAATAAAAGCAAGCAGCCCCTCACGGACGACTGCTGGCAACACAAACCAAAAACAAAACATCAACTAAAACACAGGCCTGTCCTCTCTCGCTCTTCACTGTCGTCGCTCCTCCTTTATGCCTCCGCTCCTCCGTGAGAGATGCGAGACCGGTGCGTCTCACAGGTGTAGCTCATCATAATTACGCCACCGGCCTCGCGCCGTCCTCCCACGGCCCTCGGCCTCGTCCTGCTCGCCACATACCCCCATCGCCCCTCGCAGGCCGGGGGGTACCACCGAGGCTGCGCCTACTCCCCCCCCCCCCTCCCCGGGGGGACCGATCACGGCGGCTGCGGTACCCGGGGGTATGGACAGACGAGGCGAGAGTACAGGAGACGGAAGCATGAGGAGCGACAGAGACGAGAGAGGGGAGAGAGAAAAAAAAAAACAACAACAACAACAAAAAAAAAAAAAAAAAAAAAAAAAAAACTTGATCCGGTTCCCACAACGCGCTGCCATCCGGCCCGCCACCCGCTGGGCGATCTTCTCCGCGGTGCCTGGCGGTGACGCTGGATAGACCTCGGTGGACGGCACGACACTCCTCCGCCGCCTGGTTGACGGCGACGGCTCCTCCAGGTTCGGGCAGTCGGCAGGAGTCCCCCGTTCCCTGCTCCTCCCCGTCATGGCGGATGGCAGCAGGCTCCGGCCCACGGCGAACGGCGACGACTCCTCCGCTCCCTACCGGACGGCAGCCGCCCCTCCAGCACCCAGGCGGCCAGCAGCGAGCTCGTCCGTCCCCCCGGCAACTCACTCCAGCGCACCGCCTCGAGCGTCCATGGCGACGGAAACTGCCCGCCATGCTCGATGGCACCGCGGATTCCCAACAGCGGCAAGGGCTCTTTGACAGCGCGTTCCTCCTCCTTCCCGGGTTTCGGCACCAGTGTAACGAGGTATGTTGTTACGGGAAGAAGGAGGCGGGAACCGGCGAACATTCAACATATTTTAATAAATAAATCCACAAATACAAAAATGAAAATAAAAGCCAGCAGCCCCTCACGGACGACTGCTGGCAACACAAACCAAAAACAAAACATCAACTAAAACACAGGCCTGTCCTCTCTCGCTCTTCACTGTCGTCGCTCCTCCTTTATGCCTCCGCTCCTCCGTGAGAGATGCGAGACCGGTGCGTCTCACAGGTGTAGCTCATCATAATTACGCCACCGGCCTCGCGCCGTCCTCCCACGGCCCTCGGCCTCGTCCTGCTCGCCACACAGATATTAAGCCAATCCTGATGAGTAAGAACAACAATAGGTTACTATCTCAACCCCGGTTCTCTGAAACATCCGAGTGGAGAGATCCACCTATGGGAAGGGCATCCGTATCTATGGGAGAGACATGGACAGCTCTCCGATTGCCCAATACACTCAAAGGGCCCTATTTTAACGATCTGAAATGCAAGTATCAAGCGCGAAACGCAAGTAACTTTGTAGGCGGATCTTAGGCACTGTTGCTATTATACCGGCGGGATAAATGACTCTTGCGCCCGACGCAAATCTAAAATGGGTTGGCCTGAAATAGCTTCATTATTCATAGGTGTGGTTTGGGCGTAATGTGAAATAAACCAATCAGAGCGACATCTCACATTCCCTTTAAGAGCAGGCGCGCTTGTTCTATGGCGGATTGCTATTATAACGGCGGATTTGCCAGACGCGGTTCACAGCCGAGGAGACCGACGTTCTCGTCAGGGCCGTAAAACACAGAGAAGTGACATTGAATGGGGATGGGAGAAACCCACCCAAATTAGCTTCGGTTAAACAGGCGTATAAAAATTTGGATAAATGTGTAAGCTAGATTTATGCCTATTTTTTCACAACTTCATGGTTGTGTCCATGAAGATAGGCATAAATCTAGCTTACACATTTACCCAAATTTTGGGCCTGTTTAATGATTTCCCTCATGTGGTAATATTTTTCCTTGTAATAATGTATGGTTTTCTAAAAATGAGAACTGCTGCGTCTCTGTGTAGATGAGATAAGCAAAGTGTATGTGCGTTGTGCACACGCTACATTGATTATGGCCAAGCATGCGCCCTTGAAATAGCATATGAATAACATGCGCAATGCGCCACTGACTTTAGACTAGGTTTTTCCTGGTCAGTGGCGTAATTGTTTTCTAAACCTGCAAAATAGCATCAGGGAACGTTTGCGCCGGAACACGCCTCCTCTTTTCGCTGAACCGCCCCTGGGGGCGCAAGTTCGTTTCGTAATTTACCGACGTGCATCTGTGGAGGGAAAAGTTCGCTGTGCGCGGGTGCAAAATAGGAATGATACATGCGTCGGTGTACAAAGTCAATTGCGCTGGGTGCAAGATAGGGCCCAAAGTGAGGTTCTATAAGCCATAGAAGGACGGTCACCCAAAGGGGCCTGACACGTCCCATAATCATGAACCCGCCATACTGACGCACACACATAACCGCTGTTTACAGGCAGGACATGAAACGTGTGTCACACAGAGGAGAAGGAAGGGTTGAGACAACCCCACCTCCAAAACAGAATGTGTTACTGACGTTCTGGTGACATCCAGCCGGTAGTAACGCACAAACGTATGGGGAGAAGCCCAGCCGGCAGCAGAGCAAATGTCCTGTAGCGATACTCCCCTGAACAGAGCCCAAGAGACTGTTAAGCCCGTCGTGGAATGAGCAAGGACATCCCTTGAGGGCTGCATTCCCTTCGATTATATGCCAAAATTATAGTGTCCACAAGCCAATGTGAGAGGCATTAATTACTTAGATATGGGATTCCCCTTGCGACTGGCAAAGAGTGACGGGCACCCTTCATTAATCTGCAGATTAGAGGATGCTGCCCAACTGTTGAGCCCTCAAAACCCACATGACAAGCAGAAATCTCTGCCAGGTAGACCTTAATCGTGGAAAAGCACCTGCCCTAATCCATAAGGTCTTGAAGGAAACACAAACTATCAGGAACTGCACACTGATATGATGTGAGACCCCGCCCATCACACTACCCTTCGAACACTTGCCACTTACAGCCATATAAGGACCGCATAGAAACGGCCCTGGCATTCTGTATAGTAGCAACCACATGTGGGGGAAGCCCTAGTGTGCATAGGTTCAACCTCTCATGGGCCAGGCCCAAAGAGCCACCCTGCCACACCTGGGTGTGGGTGATAAATATCCCTGTTCGCTTGGGACAATAGGTCTGTACGGAAGGGGAGGCACCATGGCTGGGCATATAACAGAGGGATTATCTCCGCCAGCCATGGTGCTTAGGGCCACCTGGGTGCTATCAGAATGAGAGACAGGCCCTGCTCTCTCACCCTGGCCAGTGTGGGAATTATCAGGCACAGAGGAGGAAAAGCATGCATGAGCACTTTAGGCCATGGGTGGGCCAGTGCATCTACCCCCAGGGGCGCAACCACGTCCTTTAGCTAGAAAAACATAGGATAATTTTCGCGCGAGGCGAATAGATCTACAGTTGCCTGTCCGAATCTTATCCATATCATACCCACTATCTGAGGGTGGAGGCGCTAATCTTCATAAATTGGGTTCCCCCTCGATAGAAGGTCCACGACTCTGTTCAGAATGCCTGGAACATGAGTTGCACGTAACGACAGGAAAAAACGTCTGCTCCACTCCAAAAGTCTAGCTTGTGAGCAAGAGTGTGAAGTTTCGACGAGCGCACACCACCCTGACGGTTGATGTAAGCCACTGCCGTGGTATTGTCGCAGCGTACGAGCACATGATGTCCCTGCAGGCGAGGCAGAAAATGATTCAGAGCTTTCCATATGATCATAAGCTCTAAATAATTTATGTGCGCTGAACGTAGTCTGCTCGGCCACAAACCGTTCACCGTTCTGCACTCCTGGGTGGCACCCCAGCCTGTTAAGGACGCATCTAGAGTATAGGAGCGCGTCTAAAGTATAGGAGTAGGAGCGCGTCATTGTTACAGAGCTGCGAAGATCGTGTATCAGGCATTCTCAGGAGTCCCAGCAGTAAAACCTGAATTGATTAAGCCATAAGACCCTGCAGCCTGAGGCATGTACGATATTGTACTTTCGCCCCCTCTCTGAACTGCGATAGACAGTTCATTAGAGAGAGAACACGCTCGTACTGAAACTGAGTTAAACTCCAAGTAAGGCCGGATTTACCACCGGGGGCCTCTGACCTCTAGGGGGTCTCCAAGACCCCACTAACTGTGTGGCCCCATCCTTTTTTTTATTTATTTCAAATTAAATTAAAATAAAATTAATTTATGAGTATGTGTTTGTGTGTATGTGTGTTAAAAATAATTTATTTGCACACAAAAAAGTATCATGATCAGTTTTTTGGCTGTGTCGGCTATGTCTGATGATGACAATGAGTCAGCTTACCGCGGAAACTATTGATAGCGGCAAGACAGGTGTCCTGCAATACTTTCTCCTTCGATTCGGCTATAATGAGCCAATCGTCTATGTATGTCAAAATCCTCAGACCTGCCATTCTCATGGGTGCTAAGCCCGCCTCCGCACACAGACAAAAACTCCGAGGGCTTAATGAGAGCCCGAAAACACACATTCACGTAAAGCCCAAAATAACTAGCTGAATCAGACTGTAGCCTGTCTAAAGCAAAAGAATGGAGATAATGCATTTGTTAAACAGCACTGTTTTAAATTACATAGCACAATCAGTTTGAGCACAAACCAAAAAGCAGATATTCATCTGCCAAATTATTTAATGAAAAAAACTAAGGAATATTATTTTCTATATATACTCTTTTTATATATTTTTTATTTTCTGCCTGTTGAACATGCTATACATGCAATAAAAGAAAAATATAGCACACTTCTCAACAAGCTGCATGTCATGTGCCTCCACAGTCGTGTGGTAAATCAGAAGAAACCAACACCAAAGTCTATTTGTGTGGAGTGCTGAAGTAGACCGTATTGGTGAAACATTAATGTTTCACTTGCACAAATTGTTTGTTGTATAAAACCATCAAGATAAGATATAATCCCTGTTTATCATCCAGTGGAACCTTTGATTTGTTCGATGATGTTGGTGTTATACATTTATAGTTGGTTCTGATCATTTTCAAGCAGTGATAAGTTAATATTTGACATTTTGATTGTGTTGGCAATAGGAACACGGGACGATAGTTTTTTTTTTTTCTTACAAACCTTTTTTAACCTTTTCTGAGTTATCCAGCAGTGCAGAGTGTGAAATATTCATTGTTGTCATGTATCTTTACAGAAGCCATATTTGAGTTTAGGGCTAGTCTTTGAGAGAATAGTTTTTTTTTTTTTAAATATACATTGAAAATACAAGTCTAAAATGCAATATATATATTTAAAACTGTAGTTAATTGTTTTGAAATACAGTAATTGTTGGTTACACTCTGATTTGAGCTTTTACTGTTGTATTGGTCTATGTAAACTATTGCATGAGAAGGTGTGCAAACTCAAAACAAGGTCAGTAACCAAATCTGGGTTCAAGACATCTCAAATATCTCTGAATAAACTTGTAACATAAACTTCTTTCCAGAAAATCCCTCCCACATTACTCCTGTATTATTGGCATCAATGAAGCACCTTTGATACTTGCACCAGAGAACAACTGTTTATGGCGTACAATAAGGAACAGCTCAGAGGGAGAAATTACTAATTAAAGGAATATTGATTTGCTTCATAATACAGACGGCACTGACAGTGAATTAGGGAAAATATGGATTTATTCTCTATTTTATTTATTTTAACTTGTCTTCATTTCCACAGTGCTAGGAGTGCTATTGGTAAGTGAAAATGCATTCATAACCAGCTGAAGTATCAATTTTAAATTCAAGCATGTGGATGTGAGGCCTAACTTATTAATAAGATATATCTAGTTAATATATATATAATATATATACAGTTTTATCTATTGACTACTTTTACAGGTTGACTGTTTTTACAGGACAACAGTCTTCTAATGAAGTAAAATGCTTGTCAGGATTTAATAGGAAACCACCTTATTCAGTAATATGTGTTTAATATTCAAGTGAAATGATTTTAAGATTAAATGGCATGAGTTTGAACATTGGAGTAGCCTAATATTAATTTTCCAAAATCAAATGAAACCTGTCTGTTCACTTTGTCACAAGCATAGTGAAAATATGCTTTTCATTATCTGTATGCTCGTTTAAAATGTTATACGTAAGGAATAATTGACTTCAGGCGTTGAATTATTAGAAAAAGAATGCACACCCGAGGTGGTAATGCGGTCACGACGCGAAGCGGAGCGCGTTTGGGCATGATCAGTCATAAGTATTAAATTACATATGCAGTTATTAATGCAGTTATTAGAGAGAGATGTTGCAATAATGAGACAGAAAAGCATGTGTGTCAACATTATTATTTATTTATTAATTCAATTCGTTTTAATTAATTCGTTCATTCATTTTTTCTTCATTATTGACAGATGACAGTAGACTATAGCCAAATAAATGAAACAGGCCTATCAATAATTATTTATTTGTTATATTATCTGCAATAAAAATCTGTGCTGCAGGACTGTCCATTTATTTAGCCTATAATTTTCTATTGATTATAGATAGGAGGACTATAAAATGAAACTGCATGTTTGATTGTGAAGCTAGACATTGAAAATTCAGATCAAGATCAAGTGCATGGGGCTAAATGCTTTTTCTTGTTACGAATCCTATTTTCCGTTATTACCGTTAACTACGCGAAGTGATATGGAACTGTAATGCGGTCAAGACCTGCCTGGAACTACTTTAGCTGTGCGTTTCCCTGAAAATAATGCACACCTTAGAACGTTCGTCAACCAATCAGATTCAAGCATTCAACGGCCCTGTAGTAAATCTTGTTTTTACATATTGTGTGATTTAGTGTATTTTGTGCTACCATGTTCAGGCTTTGTTAAGTCCTAAAACCAATGACTTGTTTCTGTTTAAGGTACTTTACCTATAAACTGTGCAACTGGAACCGATAGCCAAGTAGGGAATATCCAAGAGGGATATGAAGGTGAGAAATGTCCACAATATTAGATGCTTATTTTCACATTTGCAAGCATAAAAAAAAAATCAGGAGCAAAAATGTAATTATTTCAATGTAAATGATATTGGTAATGATTTGTATTGAAACAGCTCAAATAAAATAATCAGTGTTGGGAAGGTTACTTTTGAAATGTAATAGGTTACAGATTACAAGTTACCCTATTTAAAATGTATATAACGGATTACCAGAGCCGAACAGTAACGGAGTACATTTACTTGAGTACAGTACTTGAGGGATCTGTACTTTACTCGAGTATCATTTTTGGGGAGTACTCATGACTTTACTCAAGTACATTTGAGAGGCAAATGTTGTACTCTTTACTCCACTACATTTCTATCCATAACCGTGAGTACACGTTACTTCTAAAAAAAAAAAAAAAAAAAAGGGAAAAAGAAAAATCTCGGAAACCCTCAATTTGTTGTTTCCCTCTCAAACGTGATTGGATTGTG
This sequence comes from Scardinius erythrophthalmus, assembly GCF_964197995.2. NCBI lineage: Eukaryota > Metazoa > Chordata > Actinopteri > Cypriniformes > Leuciscidae > Scardinius > Scardinius erythrophthalmus. The sequence continues at coordinate 43,273,864 of NC_138223.1, forward strand.
CAAGCGCCACTGATTGGGACAGCCTATTAGCCATCACCTTCAGCTTTCCGCCAAAGTCAACTCCATGGTCAGATTTAGATAAGAGACGAAACCATGGACGAAACAATGGATGAAGACGCAGTAGGTCCATCCCGGGAATGTGCCAACCCGTGGCCCCACCTCGCCAGACTATTTCAATTTTCTGAACAAGTTAATGATAGTTTTCGCTTCAAGTGTTTGCTGTGTTTACCAATGTAAGCACTGTGGCAGTAGTAATGCAATATTTAGAAAATGTACTCTTGTACTCTTGATACCCAAGTACTTTTAAAAACAAGTACTTCAGTACTTTTACTTAAGTAGACATCTGACTGTAGAACTTTTACTTGTACTTGCGTAAAATTTAGCAAGGGGTATCTGTACTTTTACTCAAGTAATGAAGCTGTGTACTCTGTGTACTCCTCTGCGGATTACATTTGATTACTTTTATTTTTTCCGGTATGATTTATTTTCATCACTCGCCATGGTGACAGAGCCTAAAGAACCAATAAAAAGCATCAGAATAGCATCGCTTTACTAAATGGCCTTTTGCAGGAGACATCGTGCACATCAAAAACAGGCAATGCAACAAATGAATATAATTCAATATATACTAGCTTTTTACAGAACATATTCAGATGTAACTCCCTTTGAAATCTTTAACATTTTCTTAAGTAACTGCAATTTAATTACATTATTTTTCTCAGTAACTGTATTATTTTGTAATTAAATTACGTAACTCAGTTACATGTAACTAGTTACTCCCCAACACTAAAAATAATTGATATTTGATAAAAACCCTCTGCAGTCATTTAAAATGCCTTTGCTTGTGAATATTAAGAGTAGTAATGCAAGAACAATTCTGGCATTATCTAGCATTAATGTTTAGATTGTGTGTCAGAATATGTATTTGATCTGGCCTTCAGGAGATGTAGAGATTATCACTAATATCGGACCTGATGATCGTCTGGTGCTGGAGGGATATCGCTTTCCCATTGGTGTAACATTTCTGGAGCTGGTTTACTCTAATGGAGACTCAACCGCTACTGTACGAACCATCAAACCACTGGATGCAGATCAACTTAAGGAGGTTTGTCCCTCACTGATCCACATACACTGGAAAAAATATTTTGTTGTCAGTTCAACTTAGAAAATGTACTTCATGTGGTAACATCTACAAAAACAGTTTTTGTTGAAATTAAATAAATTATTTAAGATTAATGATTATTATTGAAAAATAAGGTTTTACTGCAGCATAACTGTCAGCAGAGATATAACCTGATTTTGCCAGCTAAGTAAAATTACTTAAGTTTGATATAATCTTTTTTGTTTTATATGATGAAAGTCCTTTTCCACCTTGATGTAAATACACTCAAAAAATGTATTCATTACGTTTTCTTTACATACAATTTAATTTAGTTTAATTTACATTATTTATTACATTTTTGTTTGTCCAGCCTAATTTAAAAATTAATTTACTGAGGCTTAAAAGGGTGGTTCAGGATTTTGGACATCGGACCTCATTTCCAAGTTAGCCTGGGTGTTATTTATCAGTGGAGACAGTTTTCAAAAAAATTCATCCAGTCCTTCCAGTTGCATAGTTCGCTGGTGCTATACATTAGTTCACACTACACGGAACTGCAAACCTCTTAAGGCCCGTTCACACCAAGGACGATAACTATAAAGATAACGATAAAGATATAATTCTAAAAATCGTTCTCCATATTAAAGAATAACAGAGTTCACACCACAACTATAACGATAAAGACAAGAGGAACGATATCGTTGGGATCACTTTCAGAACGATTTTTTTCCAGCTGTCGAACGATAAAACACTGACAGCCAATCAGAATCCATTCTAATTTAAAGGTCTCGCGCATTTAAAATGGATCTGGATCATCCGGGCGCGCGCGTGCTTAGAATAAAAAGACCGTTATCGGTCGTTGGTGTGGACGCATATATAGTTATCTTTATCGTTATCTTTATAGTTATCGTGCTTGGTGTGAACGGGCCTTTAGAGAGAGACAAAAGAAAAAAAAAGAAAAAAAAAACACTTTCCAGTGAAGTCTCTTGCACTACCCTGGCTCCGCCAACACAGAGGCTGGTTACAAAAACAAACAAAAAAGGAATTGGGAATAAAGGAAATAATACAAATACAACACAACCACACAATCACACAATTTATGGAGAACAGCAGCTAGCAACTCGTCGTAGCGTTAACAGTGAATGGGGGCACTGCTGCGGTCACAGTATCCAGCCGATGCTTGTTAAACACGGAAGTAGTTTGGCATTACTTTGCAGTAGTTCGCTCGCCCATATAGAGCTGGTAAGTCCCGCCCCTTCCGCTAACCCCACTGGACCTCTAGGTTGAAAAATCGTCAATGCAAGTGAATGGGAGAAAATAATTATTTTCTGGTCCCATTTGAATTGTGCCATGAATGTGAACATATGTTGTTTTAGCGGGTAGAAGTTTGATACGGTTAGACTTTGTGTGAGAGCACTTTGTGGCCTACAACTCTTCGCTGCTTTCGACGTGTTTGAAACGTCAACACCACTCGCACACGGACACTAGCTCACGGATCCCGCTAAACATGGCTGTCTTTGGTGCACTTCACCGCCTTCTTTCAGGGAGAGGACAAAATCGTTGATGTTGGTGAAAACCACGGGTAAGTCAACTTTATGGGGTGACGTCACATAGGCGACATGTAGTCTTTCTCGTTATGTCTTTTCCACAACTGCTAGCTGAAGAATCATACCATATACTGTCAAACTCATAACAAGGAGAGTTATATAAAAAATTCACAGACAACATATGTTCACATTCATGGCACAATTCAAACGGGACCAGAAAATAATTATTTTCTCCCATTCACTTGCATTGACGATTTTTCAACCTAGAGGTCCACTTGGGGTTTTACGGATGGGCGGGACTTACCAGCTCTATAGATGAATATCAGATGATGTCACGAACGACGTCACTCACTTCTAAAACTTGTCTGCCGCCATCTTGAGTACCTGATTCACGTCAGTCGCAAAGGAACTAGCTAGCTATGCAGACAATATGTTGTGCGGTGGGGTGCAACAACAAAAAAGAAGACCCCAAAATATCCTTTTACAGGCTAACGTTACCTCAGGACGAAAAAAGACGCCGTAATTTGCGCCGTAATTTGACATGTCCCCACCACTTTTGAAGCATCTCGCGGCCCGAATGTACCAATACAAATAAACAAAAGATCTCCAGGTAACTAGCAGAGCATTAATTTCGTTCGTTTGTTAAATAAGAGGCGATCTAGCGCTGAAATGTGTTGTGTTGTGGAAATAATTCTATTCGAAAAGTGAGGAGGAAGGAGACAAATACAAAAACCTTTGAAAAGTCAAAGTATCAAAATCTTTTATTTCTTGCAAGAAATTGGCAGTTCACATACAGAAAGCATCTGATATGAGAAGGGCACCAGTCAGTCCCTCTGCTCAGCTTATATACCCTTAACACATCCTGAATATGCTGCATCTGTCTCAAAAGATTGCTTTGTTTACCTTAAAAGGAGATCTTTCTGTTAAAGACCTCTTGTAGAGCATAAATTCTATCTAGACAGGACAATACCATGTCTGCAAAAGTTTCCTGTTATTAGCTGCAGCTTTTCACACATTTTGCTTATCTCTATCTCTACCAAAGCTGCACACATATATTTTTCACACTTGAAGAACACAATAGGTCACTTGAAGTGCACATTGTCTCTTTGTTACTTAGTCTTCTAACCCAGAACATTTTGTTCCCGCAAGCTTGTCTTCACTTATGCATTTCTAAAAACTTGGTTACATATCTTCAATAATGTACTTTTAGCTTATATGATTACATTCCTTTAAATGCTTATGATTGAAAATAAGTGTTCAACGTTAATACAAGTTGTACACACACATCTAGAAATAAAAACACATCTAAAAGTAAAAGAACACTTCTAAGAGTAAAAAACACATCTAAAAGTCACACACATATCTAAATGTAAAATTTCCCTTACAATCCACCCCATGTTCATTTTCAAAGAACATACACACAAAATTTGACATTTACTTCTCCATAATCATAGTAATTTACATCAAGTAAATTTTTCCCATGGCTACTTCATTTCTTAGTCAAACGCATGTTCGCTCTCATTCTCATATTCTTCAGTCTCGGGCACTGTGGCATCCGCCTCAGGTTCCCTACGTATCATTGTGACGTACTCCCCTGTAGTCATCCTAACCATAGTGGTAGACACTGTTCTAGCAGTGATCGTAGAGATACAATTAATCAAACATGGGATCATCAAAATCAAAATCAAAATCAAACATGCTATCGGCATAACAGTACTTATCACCCATTTAGTCCACCCCTGGAGGCCAGAAAACCAAGCATCCAGAGAAGATGACATTTCTGGTGGAGTGGCCACAGCCAGTTTCATGTGCTCTATTATGTCTGTTACATTTTGATAGACGTCAGGCAGATTGAAGCAACAGGAAGTCCCTAACATTTTGCACACGCCCCCTCGCTCTGACGTGAGGATGTCGAGCACGATACGATGTTGTACGACTGCCTGTCTGACGCCTCTAAGTTCATAATTCAGTTGTCCTAAAGCATCTTCAGTTTCGTTAGCTAAGCGTAATACCTGCCAGGCTAAGCCATTTATTTTTAACAAGCTGGCAGCAGTACCTGCCCCACCAAGGAAAGACCATCCGGTCATCGATATTCTACTTGTCCAAGGATTCCAAAGTTTGGTACCTTGAAACATTATCGGTATCTTTTCATCAGCTAAGCTTCTCTTTGATCTCATAGAAGTTTGCTTATAGTCGTCATTTTCTTTATTTACATAAACGTCCGTTCCTATATCTAAAAGTCCTGGATAACAGCACCCCATCCAGTTCTTAGGAAGGGAATGGAAAGCAGTTTGACCGCAGACCCATACTGTTCCAGCCGTAGTTTCTCTTAGATCATCGTCGTTACCTGGACACGCAATAAACACACCATCTGATGTTATACATTTGTTATTATGCATTGTTATCGTAGTTTTGCAATGGGATGTCCCTGTCATTACTGCCCCTCTTTGGAACTCTAATTTGCATAAACATACGTCGCCTAATTGCGGTTTTACTGCCCATACATTGTCAAAGTCTTTGGTACTGTGTTCTGATGGATTCTGACACGCAACCCCCTTTCGAGACATTGATTCGTTTTCGTCAGTGTTTACTCCATTCAGTAATTTCCACATAGCACACGGAATTAATCCTTTTAATTCTCCTAGATTAGTTGATCTTAATGGATGAACCCTCCAGGTCCTATCCATTCTCAGACACCACCAACATGATTGATTAATTTCCAAAGCTTGTCGTTGAAGTAAACTTAACATGCATGCTCTGTTGCCCCCACATTGTATTCTGCTATGTGTAATAGTCGTGTCTTCATGATGTAAATTAAACTGTCTTTCTAATTCAGCATTTTCTTCTTCAGGTATGCTAGAATGAGTTATCAGTTCAGACAGGCTATGGGTTTTCGTGGGTGGATCTACCATTGTAATGTCTATTGGAACATAAGTGTCAGTACCTGCTGTCCACCATGCACAGAAAAATTTTCCTTCCCACTGAGCTGCACCATCATTTCCTGTTGACAGAGTGACTTTCAATTTAATTTTACGGTTTTCAGTGATTTCTTCGAATTCAATAAGACCTGAAATCATCTTTCTGATTTGACTATTAGGTGATTTATAGTCTGCTTTCGTCATTAAACCATCAAGCATAGCATCTTTATTACCCCCGTATACATCTAGCCATTCACATGGATCTTTACAAAAATACATGGCTTTGCCCCATTTGCTCAAGCTGGTGGGATTATACCCAGGTCCTGCTGCTGAAATAGGATCACATATTATAATCAGTTTACTTTCTTTCCCCTTTGTCATTTGTACCTGTATACTACCATCCTGTGCTAGACCTATGGTCAGACTAGTTAAGAGGATAAGATTTAGTAGCATATTCCCACAATTTACAACCTCGCCAGGCAAGAAAATGTTGTTGTGAAAAAGATATGAGTCCCTTTTCTCTATCTATTGTTGGTCTCAGGGCAGGTCTGGTGGCTATTATTAGACAAGTCACTCCAATGCCCTCACCATCAAAACTCCACAAAGTTCTTGACTCAGTTCTAATGATTCCTAGAATGGCTGAATCGTCTTCAATTAAAGATTCGTCCTCCCTCCAGAGATGATAGTGTTTGAATTGGAAACTTACAGGATGACAAGCCGCACCCTTTAGTCTGTAACCTGTTAGGTACTCGTTGGCTGTATATGGAATTCTTCTTCCGTTGCAGCTACCGCATGAGCTGATGCCTGGGACTCGTCCTCCGTTGCAGCTACCGCAGGAGCTGGCACTTTCCGACAGTGCGTCCCGTGAATCCACGGAGCCCTCTCCTCGACTTTCACTGCAGTGTGAGTTGTCAGCAAAACTTGAAATGGTCCCTGCCACCGTTTTGCTCTCCAGTGTTTCCGCCTCAGATCCTTTATCAGCACGAAATCACCTGGTCTGATGCTGTGCAGGGCTGTCTCAGCCGGTTCTGGAGCCGCTGCCTGTACCTGTTTTGAGATATCACAGAACACCTTATCCAGTTCAACACAATATTGCAACATGTCATGTTCACAAAGAGTGGTGTCAGGCAGTGGTCTAGGTTTGTGTGGTTCCCAGCCCATGTGAGGTGGACGAGCAAACAGAATCTCGAATGGTGAGAGTTGTGCTCGCCCCCTCTTTCTCATTCTCATATAAGTCAAAGCAATGGGCAGAGCCTTAGGCCATGAGAGCCCTGTCTCATCGCAAATTTTTACCAGCTTGTTTTTCAGAACCTGGTTCTGTCTCTCTACCGCTCCAGCTGATTCTGGATGATAGGAACAAAAGTGTTTCCAGGGTGTACCCAGAAACGCTTCAACTGCTGAAATTGCACTGTTCACAAAATGCGAGCCATTATCACTTGATAATCTCTCAGGAATTCCCCATCGTGGGATTATCTCCTGTAGGAGTAATTTTGCCACCCCTTGTGCATCTGCTTTTGCTGTTGGTAAAACTTCAACCCATCCTGAAAAAAGATCTACAGCAACTATGCAGTATTTCTTCTTATCTGATTGTGTCAACTCAATATAATCAAGCATTACATGTGAGAATGGTCTTGGCGGCCTGGGATGCCCCGCCTGTCTCATTGCCTGACCCCTGGCCACATTGTTCGTTCCGCAAATCAGACATCTGCTGCAAAAATCTGCTGCCACTGTGGAAAAACCTTTGGTAAACCAGTTATTTTTCATAATGGAAAACATTCCCGTCTTGGAAGCGTGGTCCAAACCGTGTGTCAGTTTCGCATATGCCTGAAAGAAATGAGAAGGTAAACATGGTTTTTCATTGGGGCCCCACCACTGATTATTTTTATACACACAGCCTGCATCTCTCCATTTTCTCTTGTCATCAGCAGATGCATGCTGCTGCATAGCATGTCCCCTAGTTCCTCATCCAGCCGTGCTGCTGTGGTTATCTGAACAGGAAGCAGAGCCGCAGCCTTTGCAGCTAAATCAGCTTGTCTGTTTCCTTTAGAAACATCATCACTGCCTGAAGTATGGGCCAGACATTTGCACACTGCCACTTCTTTTGGTAACATCAAAGCATCCAATAATTGACCCACTAGCTGGTGATTCAATATTGGCTTACCATCCGCTTTCAAAAACTTTCGATGTCTCCACAACGAGCCAAAGTCATGTACAACACCAAAAGCATACCTTGAGTCAGTGTAAATTGTAACACGTTGGCCACTTGCCAATTTGCATGCTGCAGTCAGAGCAACCAATTCAGCAGCTTGTGCAGAAAAATGTGATGGCAGTGGTTGTTGTTCCAGAACCTCAGTTAATGAAACAACTGCATAACCTGCTCTGTTCTTGCCAAAAGCATCTTTGCTGGATGATCCATCCACAAAAAGAATCATGTCACTGTTGGGTAAAGCCTCGTCTGTCAAGTCTGGTCGTGGACTACATATCTGTTCCAAAGCTGAAACACAACAGTGTGGTTCTCCGTCTTCCTCTGTGGGGAGCAGATTTGCGGGATTCAAAACATTACATCGTTTTACAGTAATGTTAGGCATTTCTAGCAGCACAAAATTATATCTCAGCCAGCGAGCTGCAGATAAGTGAGAAGTCTTTTGTTCTAACAAAATCAGAGACACAGCATGTGGTACAAGCAGTGTTAAATCACTGAAACCCACAAAATCTCTGGAAGCCATCACAGCTCTCTCCGCTGCCGCCACAGCTCTCAGACAAGCAGGAAGTCCCCTTGCAACTGCGTCTAACCTGGTGGAAAAGTACGCTACAGGTCTCTGTCTCCCAGCATGTTCTTGTAACAAGACAGAAGACATATAACCATCTTTTTCAGCTACTGTCTGCGTAAACTTTTTCTCTGGATTCGGAATTCCGAGGGTAGGAGAACTCTGCAAAGCTTGTTTCATTTCGCCAAAAGCCCTTTCTGCCTCTTCGGTCCATGTCAGTTTGTCAGAGGCTGCCATTTCCTGCCCGTATATTAATGCTGACAGAGGCCCTTCCTTTTCACTGTAGCTAGGAATGAATGTTCTGCAATACGAAGTCATTCCCAAAAACGACATCATTTGCTTTTTCGTGATCGGTTTAGGAATGTTTTGTATTGCAGTGACCCTTTTGTCAGATAATGACTTCCCATTTGCTGTCAACACGTGACCTAAAAAGGTAACTTTGGATTGATTGATAGCTATTTTACTCGGGTTGACCTTGTGGCCCCGTTCTGCCAAGTAGGTTAACAATGTGATTGTAGCCTGCTTACAGACCTGTTCGTTTGGACAGCAAAGTAACAAGTCATCAACATACTGCAACAGAGCCACGCCAGGTGGAAGTATCAAATCTTCTAAACTGCGTTTTAAAGCTTCGTTGAATATTGTTGGACTTTCACAAAAACCCTGACATAATCGTGTAAAGGTGTATGCTTTACCATTGAAATTAAAAGCAAACCAAAATTGTGAGTCAGGATGCACTGGAACGCTGAAAAAAGCATTTGAAATGTCAACAAGTGTGTAACACTTAGTGTCAGCCGGAATTTGAGCGAGGATCGTATAAGCGTTCGGTACGTTTGGAGCGCGAGCCTCCACGGCGTCATTAACCGCTTTAAGATCCTGGACAAATCTATATTCAACAGCTTGATTTGCGTCCCTAATTTTCTTTACCGGAAAAATGGGAGTACGGACAGGTGAGTCCGGACACTCAACAATGACCCCTTTTTCCAACAAAGAATTAAACACTGGCGTAATGCCTTCAATCGCTTCCTTTTTCAATGGATACTGCATTTTCTTTGGTCTGTAATCAGATTTAGGTTTGATTCGAACAGGCTCACAACCTGCAATCAGACCCACATCATACTTATCTTTAGCCCACAGACAACTCGGAACTCCCTCCAACCCCTCAGGGATGATAGGGAGATGCAATAAAGTCAGACCGTCAAAGTTCACTTCCTCCTCCAAGACTGTGACTGATCTCAAACCTCTCAATGTTTTATGACACGGTTGTTTAAACCATCCGGTACTTTCACTTTGGCAGATCATTCTTTGTTGATCTATTATGACCCAGTCGGTCAGTTCATGGCACTTGGTCATGAAGGGACCTGCGTCACGCCATTCAGCCTTCACTGGTTTAGCCAGTGAGATATGAGGCTGTGCATCTTCCACGTCATAAAACATTGCCTGTTTGTCAGTCAGTTTCACCCCCAAAACACACCAGTGGTTTGTCCAATACAAGTAATCTGTCTTTATATTTTCCACCTCAACATTAAACCAACGCTGCTCAAATTCATCATCAGGTTCAATGCTGACATGTGAAGTACAGTGCAGATCTGAGTCATTCATAAAATCAGATGATGACAACACTCTGTCATGAGCCTTTGTGGTCAGACACGTGTTAGAAACTTGCCATTCATAAACAAACAGATGGGTTTCCTCTGCTTCTAAATGCAGCATTCTCATGTCAGCCTGAAGCCCCTTAGCAGTACAGTGAACAGAAATACCCAGTTTGCACATTAAATCTCTTCCCATCAGATTAACTGGACATGACTGAGAAATCAGAAAACTGTGCTTAAATTTTCTCTCATTAATTGAACACCCAAACGGCGTTGAGAATGGTTCAACAACCACATGACCAGTAGCACTTCTGGAAGAAGTCATTTTCCCAGAATATGAAATAGGTTGTGTTAATTCTGTTTCTTGAATAATGGAGTTACTCGCGCCTGTATCTAACAAAAATAATAATGTTTTGTCCAAAACATTTACTTCTATCAAAGGTAAGGAATTTTTAGCCCTATAGAAAACATTAGCAAGCATGTCTTCATTGCAGAGAGCAGAGTCAGAAACGAAAGGAGAATGATACTTATCTGATGGAGAGTCAGGAAACCCGTTGCTCGCACCCCCCTCCTCTCAGTCTGCCTGCCCCGTGTTGAACGCCGCTTGCGGGCAAGTGTCACGCCAATGTCCCTTTTGTCCGCAGATAAAGCAAGTGTCCCGATCTGGACGCTGCTGGTTTTGTGAAAAATGTCTATCTTTTCCACGACCCCGTCCTCTGCCTCTTCCCCCACTACTACTTTGGTTGCGTAGATAGTGGTTTTGCTTGAGATTGTTGTTATGCAGCGCTATCAGAGCTAGAGTAAGATCTTTGTCTTGTTTGGTGATTTTGGCTGTTTTCTGCTTCTTGATGATTGTTTCGTGATGTTTTGCATGTCGTCTGATTTCAACTGTGGAGGCCAGTTGCCATCCAACACAGCTTCTTTCAATTTCTTTTGAAATTTCTCTGTCCAGTCCATCCATGAACAAAGTTCTCAAATAGTCATCATAAGGATCAGACCCCATAGCTTCTGCATTCTGGCCTGTTGGTGGTGGTCTTTTTTCGATACCACCATGGCGATCAAAGCACTCTTTCAGCCGAAGAAAATATGCTTCAGTGGTTTCATCTTTCCCTTGAATGCATTGACGAACTTGGTTAATGTCCATCGTGCGTGGAAATACTTTCTGTAAAGCGTTGATGATTCCCTCGACTTTAATTTTATAGTCACCGTTTGTCTGATGGTTGTAGTCGACATGTATCATTCGGGCATCTTCTGGCCAGAGCTCAGACATTTTTGCCATCTGCACTGCTCCATATCTCAAAACCAGTAGTCTCCACAGTTCACCGAGAGTCGGTCTGAATTCTCTGCAGAAAAGAGCTAAATCAACACCCAGTCTTGCCCCACCTGCTTCGATGTTTGGCAGGTGTTCAGAAGCTTGCTTCAGTTCCTCTTGGGTCCATGGTCGCATCACCAGAACCGATCCGTTTGGTCCCGCCACTTCGAGCATCGGTGCCTGAAAATTCTGGAGACTTTCGTCGTCATCATCGCTTTCACTTTTTATCTCTGTCTCTGAGTCATCAGTCTGATAACGTTGGTTTCGCAGGGTCTGTTGCCGCCTTAACGTGGCTCTGGTCGAATCTTGATCAACTTTTCTTTTTCGCTGCGTTCGTGAGTGCAAAGTCAAGTTTCTCATGTTTGTGCTTAGCAGGTCTTCTAAGTCTTTGTTGCATTTCTGCGACTTGGCTTCTCTGAACAGTGCACCAGAGCGCGTTGTCGATGCGTCACTTCTTCCTTCCTCTGTTGGAGTGTATTCGGGCGGCGGTGCAGTTGGTGCGCTGGCTTGCACCTCTCCCGCAACTTGAGCAACATCCCCCGGGGCAGGAAAGAGAGCAGGTGGTGGATGTCGAGCCGGATATCCCTCGTCCTCCACCGTCATTCTCGCGTAGTGACCGAAAAAGGGAGAAGAAGAGTCAGCAATAGCACTACAGTCATTTTTAAGATTCACTAGTGCTTTCTTTGAAGCCTCCTGTCTTTCCTCATCAGAGTATAATGGTGCGATAGCCCGACAGACTTGTTTTTGTTGTCTGCGTGTTGCTTCATCCAACCATTTTACTATGATTTCACCACATTTATCATATTGCTCTTTGTCCTTCTTTTTTACAATATGAGTCGCCCAATTTATTTTAGTTTGAGTTAAATGTGACACACTTAAACCCCCGTTAAATCCATATTGACTTATCAAAAACGGCACAAAAGCATGATACCAAGTTCCCATTACCTTATCCATAACTTTATATGAGCCCTTAGAGAAATTATCCTGTTCCTCCACGCTTTTCGAATTTTCATTACCCATTGGGTTTATCTACAGTATTTATATTTGCGTATTTGAATCCTCTCTCCCACGTGGTCACCACGTTACTTTATTTACTGTGTTAATTCTTCTCCCGCAGCGTGGCCACCACGCCCTGCCTAAATTCGTCAATTTAGGACTTTCAAAATGCCCACATCCGTCGATGTTAGGTCTTTTTCCCAAACAAGTGCTTTCTTAAAATGTCCGAAAATTACTATCAGGCTTATTTCGAACAGCCCCTTGTTTGGACGCTTGAGAAACCCTCTTTCTCAAACTCTGGCCCTTCTGGGAAAACAATTAACACCTGGCATTTGAGAAATTACTATCAGGCTTATTCTCAAACCCTGTTTGGAAGTTACTTTCAGGCTTATTCCAAAACTCCTGACCCTTTCAGGAAAGCATTCAATACGCAAATAATTTTTCTTATATCTTATTTACCACGTAAATAATTTTCTCTCACCGTCTTTTGATGACCTCGTGAGTTCAGTTCTGGGAGTACGTTCACCTCCGTTCGTCGTGATGAGTAGAACAATTCTCTCTCCTTAAACTTGAGGATTTTGAGCCGCAGAGCTGGTCTCTCGGGATGATCAATTCAATTGTCCCTCTATCACGGCGATCGGTTGGTTCACGGTTATCCCATCATCCTCGTCGCCATTTGTTGTGGAAATAATTCTATTCGAAAAGTGAGGAGGAAGGAGACAAATACAAAAACCTTTGAAAAGTCAAAGTATCAAAATCTTTTATTTCTTGCAAGAAATTGGCAGTTCACATACAGAAAGCATCTGATATGAGAAGGGCACCAGTCAGTCCCTCTGCTCAGCTTATATACCCTTAACACATCCTGAATATGCTGCATCTGTCTCAAAAGATTGCTTTGTTTACCTTAAAAGGAGATCTTTCTGTTAAAGACCTCTTGTAGAGCATAAATTCTATCTAGACAGGACAATACCATGTCTGCAAAAGTTTCCTGTTATTAGCTGCAGCTTTTCACACATTTTGCTTATCTCTATCTCTACCAAAGCTGCACACATATATTTTTCACACTTGAAGAACACAATAGGTCACTTGAAGTGCACATTGTCTCTTTGTTACTTAGTCTTCTAACCCAGAACATTTTGTTCCCGCAAGCTTGTCTTCACTTATGCATTTCTAAAAACTTGGTTACATATCTTCAATAATGTACTTTTAGCTTATATGATTACATTCCTTTAAATGCTTATGATTGAAAATAAGTGTTCAACGTTAATACAAGTTGTACACACACATCTAGAAATAAAAACACATCTAAAAGTAAAAGAACACTTCTAAGAGTAAAAAACACATCTAAAAGTCACACACATATCTAAATGTAAAATTTCCCTTACAGTTGTTTCTGAAATCAAGTGATCGAAGTGCTCATTGCTGCTGCGATCAGTGGCGCGGATACTGTGTTTGTTTGTGGCTCGCGCATAGTCTTCATCCGGATGCGCGCTTCAATGTGGAGAGACTCTCTATACGTTCAATTCGGTGGTTTCCATCTTAAGTGACCTTCATCCCTCATCACTGGAGGAGAGAGTTTTGCATCTAAATTCCACTCTTGCTACTAATTTTGACACTTATGCTCCTCTATTGTCACGAAAAGTCACATATGTCCGATCTGCCCCTTGGTACAATGACAATCTACGTTCTAAAAAGGCCGCTTGTCGGAAAAAGGAACGCAAATGGCGTCTTACTGGGCAGAGTGTCTACTATCAAGAGTGGAAAGATCTTCTGCAGGAATATCGAGTTCTTTTGGAGATTGAAAGATCCTCTTTTTTCTCTCAGACTATTGAAAATAATCAAAATAACCCCAGACACTTGTTCCAAACCATAAACAGACTGCTTCAAGTTAATCAGTCTGCCACGCCTGCTTCCCAACAGCTCTGTGTCTCTTTTTTAATTTTTTTTAATTCAAAAATTGACAATGTCTGCAAAGACATTCATGCTAACTTTGACTGTGCCACTCCACCCTTTTGTGCACCTGGGTTCACTGGTGTTCCTTTCACTGACTTTACATTACTGGATTCTGAGGTTCTTTCAAGGGAGGTATCCAGCATGAAATCAACTACTTGCTTGCTGGACCCAATTCCTACGGATTTATTAAAATCTTGCTTCCCTGTGTGGTGCCAAATTATCCTTAGAATTATAAATGAATCATTGGAAACTGGGATCGTTCCAGCAGTGTTAAAGACTGCTGCTATAACGCCAGAACCAAAGAAAGAAAATGTTCCTAGGGATGATTTTAACAACTTTCGTCCCATTTCTAAATTCCCTGGTTGGCAAAAATACTTGAGCGTGTTGTTGCCTCTCAACTTTGTAATCATCTCACAACCAATAACCTCTTTGAACCCCTTCAGTCAGGTTTTCGTAAATTTCACAGCACTGAAACAGCGTTGGTCAAAGTTACCAATGACTTGTTAATGGCCTCGGATTCTGGTTCTACCTCACTTCTCATTCTTCTTGACCTTAAAGCTGCCTTCGATACTGTGGATCACGGTCTTTTACTTTCCCGTTTAAAAACTGCCTTTGGTGTATCTGGTACAGTTTTGGACTGGTTTAAATCCTATTTTACCGACCGTATCCCATTTTGTCTCGATGGGTGGCTTTAGGTCTGACACTCGTCCGGTGTTCACAGGTGTTCCTCAGGGATCAGTTCTGGGCCCACTACTTTTTAATATTTATCTGTCTCCGCTTGGACATCTGTTGCAATCTCTCGGTCTTAATTACCACTTATATGCAGACGACACTCAAATTTACATCCATTCTAAACCTGGCGAAGACATTGATGCTCTTTATCTTTCTGGCTGTATTTCTGAGATTAAGGCATGGATGAATAATAACTTTCTTTGCCTGAACAGTGGGAAAATTGAGGTCATGCTTATAGGTTCCCGTCATCAAATTCGCAAAGCAGCTCCACTATCTCTGTCTGTCGATGGCTCTGTCTTAGAGACCCAAAGTAAGATGAGGAACCTTGGTGTAATTTTTGACACCAGCCTCACTTTTGATCATTTTGTACAGAACACTGTGAAGGCATCTTTTTTCCACCTTAGAAATATAGCCTGACTGCGTCCCATCCTAAATCTATCTGTTGCCGAGAAACTGATTAATTCATTTGTGGTCACGAGACTGGATTATTGTAATGCAGTTCTAGCTGGAGTTTCCAAATCTACAATTAACAAATTGCAATATGTCCAGAATTCAGCAGCCCGGATTCTGACGGGAACCGGAAAATTCGAACATATTACTCCAGTCTTGAAGTCTTTACACTGGTTACCGGTTAAGTTCCGCGTTGACTTTAAGGTCATGATGTTAACATATAAGGCTTTACATGGCTTAGCACCGCAATACTTGTCTGGTTTACTAAACAGCTACACTCCAACACGTAGACTACGCTCTTCACAGTCTTACTTATTAACTGTTCCACAAACGCACCTAAAATTTATGGGTGACAGGGCCTTTTCTGTTTATGCTCCAAACCTTTGGAACTCTTTACCGTGTGAACTCAGGGAAGCACAGACTTTGGGTATTTTTAAAGTTCTTCTCAAAACTTATTTTTTTAAGCATGCATTTGATTGCTGATGCCTTTGTGGTTGGTGTTTTGTTGCTTTTATTATTAATTTTTGCTGTTTATGTTATTATTAATTTCCGCTTTTTGGTGGATTGTGACTTTATGTTCAGCGCTTTGAGAAGCCACTTTTAAAGGCGCTTTATAAAATAAAGCTTATTATTATTATTATAAAGAAATGAAGTGCCACATGTCTCTTTGTGTTTTATGTCTTCTAGACAGGAGGGATTTTGTATTATTCACTCACTTGCCAAAACCCGTCGGTAAGTTTAAACATTAACGTTATCAAATTATTTAATAAGACAAAGTATTCAGCACATAAACCTTCACTATATAGTCATTCTCCATTTCAGCTGAAAAACATCAGGAGGTTAGAAGTTCAGGATATCAATGACAATCCTCCGATCTTCCAGAGTAAAACATACAGCGCCACAGTGTCCGAGGTGTGTGTAATGTCACATCTTTATTCAGCAGAAGTGTGTTTGGTCACTCAGAGACTCACATCTCTTTGTAAACTGTGTCTTTTGCTCCAGGCGACAGCTGTGGGTTCAGATGTGCTCAGGGTTATAGCTGAAGATGCAGATGTTTCTCCAGAAAACAGGAATATTATATATTCTATACTGGTAAGTCATGAATGATTCTCATATTTTTTATACCAAACTAGGCTTCCACAAAACTGCATTACTGGTATCAGGCACTATAGTTTCTTTTTCAACATAACTGCTCAATTAGTATTTAATCAAACCTAATCTCAGTTTTTTTAATAGTTTTTTATTCATGCAGATTATTTTAAAGGAAAGGAAACTAAATAATATATCTAATTAGTCAGTAGCACAGCTTGTGTCCATGAATTTCATTTTAATCCCTCTTTAAACAGCCTCCAGCACCAGATGAATTTGAAGCGAGAGGTGACGGAAACATCAGGTTGAAACAACGTCTGAACTACAACAGTGCTCAACAGTACATCTTCACTGTGCAAGCTAAAGTAAAGACAAACTCTCTGACATCCTACTAACCTCCAGATTACTTTGATCACTAAACGTCAATGAATTGCTTTGTTATTTAGTAGAATGTCCAAGGTACTTTTTCCATGAAAGTAGATGAGGACCAAAAACAAATTACACAATTTTATTTTTTTGAATAAACAATTGTAATATATATATATATATATATATATATATATATATATATATATATATATATATATATATATATATATATATATATATATTTTTTTTTTTTTTTTTTTTTTTTTTTTTTTTTTTTTTTTTGCAGGATATAGGAGATCTCAGTGACACCACAACAGTTACAATAACAGTTGAAGATTTTGACAATCTAAACCCTGATTTTGATCACAGTCTCTACAAGGCATCCATTGTGGAAAATCAGGTAAATAACATCATGATCAATATTTAAACGCATGTCTGATCAAACAAATGATGTCTTCATGTCTTTTCTGTCCATGCACAGGTAGGACAGTTTTCAGACATCACTCCTGAGGCCATAAAAGCTCAAGATGGCGACACGGGCATCAACGAGCCTGTACTTTACAGCATAACAGCAGGTGCTGTTAACAGAAGATTTACAACACACTGACATGACATGAGTCCTAATCTAAATAACCTCCTACTGTTTCAAATGAAGTTTCTCTGTAGATGTGTGAGAGCTAGAGGTGAAACACTGATTTAAAATCTGATAATACACTGCTAATAACACACTTCTTTTTGAATAAAGAAATGTACTCATATTCTACATCAGTTTCTGATAATAACACAGCATATATTCACTTTTCTGTTCCAGTCTTTCCAAATGAATATCAGAGCAACTTTGAAATGAATCAAAACAGTGGAGTCATTTCTGTGACAACAGCACTAGACAGAGAGAAAGTCAACGAGATAACTGTTCACATACAGGTATCAGACATTTCTGAAGACATTCATGAAAATCATTAGGCTAATGTTATGAATCGGAAGAGGTTTCAGGGTTGTTATAGTTTACGTTTTTTATTCATGATTTCCTTATAAATAGGCAAGTCAGAAGGATGATGCCAGTAAAACGGATAAAGCTGTGGTGTCCGTCACCATTGAGGATGTGAATAACAACCCTCCAAAATTTGACCAGGATGAGTACACCGTATCTATTCTGGAAAATTCACCACCGGATCAGTTAGTGCTTCAGATTAGAGTCACTGATCCAGACCTGGTACAGTTCCTGAAAACATCACTGTCTGTTTGTAAAGTAGATCAAATAAACATAAAAATAAAAAATACAGACTTGCAAACACTAAAATTGTGAACCATTTTAAAACACCAAAAATGATGATCCAATCACCCAGACCTCCCAACAACTTAAAAACACTGAGCAACCATTTAGCAAAATTCGAGCAACCACCTATTAACAAATTTGAACACCTTAAAGGTTTAGTTCACCCAAAAATGAAAATTCTTATGCGAGTTCACGAGAGCGCCTCGACGCATGAGCGAGAACTGAGTAGATGACGCAGATGGGTCTCGATGTAGTGTTTAAAATGGTTCTAAAATGTGCATTTCTTGGATGTCCGAATCGTGAGAAACCAACGAGAAAACGTAAAAGTGACTTACCAATGCCACAAAATGTACACTTCACACTTTCCCATCAAATGATCGCGAGCTTCTTAGTTCTCGCGCGTGTGTTGTGGCGCTCTCGTGAACTCACTCAGAGGCCCACACGCAAGAAAATGAATAGTTGAATAAAGTTGTTATTTTTGTTTGTTTTTGCACACAAAAAGTATTCTCGTCGCTTGATAAACTTAAGGTTGAGCCACTGTAGTCACTTGGACTATTTTAACGATATCGTTACTAACTTTTCTGGGCTGGCAGATGAGATTACCTACTGTAGCAGCCTATGAAGGATCTCGGATCCTTCCTATGAAAGCTCTCAGATATCATCAAAAATATCTTAATTTGTGTTCCGAAGATGAACGAAAGTCTTACGCGGTTGGAACAACATGAGGGTGAGTAATTACCGACAGAATTTTCATTTTTGGGCGAACTAAACCTTTAACAAGTAATTCCCCAACTGCTCAGAACACTTTAGCAATGGTTAAGAAATGCAAGTATTCAAGGCATAACACTTGAAGTGTGTAACTTTTTGACTGTACAAAAGCACTAAAATTTCATAATATGCTTGCAGAGAAAAATGTTAAGTTCACATACTTGTGTCTTGTAAAAACATTGCTACGGCCAGTTATTCTACTTTGAAATGTGCGTTCCACATCAGAGCTGTTTTTGTTTTGGTCTGAGAGTGTTTCCGCTGCCGATTTACCCAATAGTATTTCGACACCCTGGGTTTATCAGTTAGCAGAAAACACAGCGTATTAGAGCTATGGAAGTCAGCAAACAAACTAGGTCAGAAATAGCAGATTTTACCCGACCTAAAAAGCCTCGACATCCATCTAAAAAGCTCCAGAGGCATAATAAAACATGGATAAATCAACTCATCAACTCACACTGTAAGGCTCGTCGCCTTCCATTGTCAGTTGTGCTCATTTCTGTTGTGTGTCCTCTTCAATCTGGCAACCCGTGAGCTTCAAGTCTGAGGAGTGGACGAGAGAAACAACCCTCTACAATATTTTGAATTTGGACTACAGTACCCATTAGCTGGGTCAATACTAGCTGTCAATACTACATACTGCACCTTCAAAACTCTACATTCAAAGTTTGTTTTGATGTACTTACCTTTTCTAATTTTCTCTCTGATCAGGCTGGGTTCTCTAAAGGTCACTTTATCATGGATAGCGATACCTTCGTTATCAACAGTGAAGGAGTAATATCACTCCGGAGCGACGCCACCTTGGATAGAGAAACTGTAGACAATTACAATATACAGGTACAAAGCATTCACATTAATTTCTTAAATCCAACTAGTTACAAAATGTCCAGGATGACTATTCATTCTGAATGGGATGCTTGTATTGTCTTTCTCAGGTTGTAGCTGTAGACCTGCCTGTCGATGGTTTAAGCTCCACAGCTCAGGTCATCATCACTGTTCTGGACGTCAACGACAACAACCCACAATTCCTTCCTCTCCCAGAGCCCATTGAGATTCAGGAAGGTGTGTACACACCCTCATCACCTGGAGAGGTGTGCAAAATCTCAGCCACAGACGCTGACATTGGAGACAACGGTCGTGTCACCATCACTGCTTCCTCACACAGTAAAATATTCAGATTCAGAGAGGTGAGGGGACTTAACCAGTACATGATATCTACAGTATATGATATCATATTTTTATAAACATGAAATTGTAATGTTCAGATCTTATAAAAAACATGTTTATTTCCTTCACTTGTAGGATGGGACTCTACTATCTATTGAGGAACTGGATCGGGAGACACAGGATGTGTATGATGTGATCACTGTTGCTGTGGACCATGCAATCCCACAGAGAAATGTACATTTGTATTCACTTTTATTATTGCATGATGTTAATATGTGTTGTTATACAAATTGTGATTGTATTGATGGTGAAGTGTAGTGTGTTCAAACCTAAATACTGTAAATATGTCCACAAAGAGGCAGAAAAAATGCTAGTTCGAATGTAGTTCTAGTGTTAATGCAGTTAATTTGGAGTTAGTTAGTTTAGTTAGTTAGCTAACTAAAGCTAACTTTTGTGTTAGTTAGCACAAAACATTTATAGGGCCCTATTTTAACGATCTGAAACGCAAGTGTCAAGCACAAAGCGCAAGTAACTTTGTGGGCGGGTCTTGGGCGCTGTTGCTATTATACCGGCGGGATAAATGACTCTTGCGCCCGGTGCAAATCTAAAAGGGGTTGGTCTGAAGTAGCTTCATTATTCATAGGTGTGGTTTGGGCGTATCGTGAAATAAACCAATCAGAGCGTCATCTCACATTCCCTTTAAGAGCAGGCGCGCTTGTTCTATAGCAGATTCCTATTATAACGGCGGATTTGCCAGGCGCACGCCAGGAGCGGTTCACAGCTGAGGAGACCGACGTTCTCGTCAGGGACGTTGAGGATGGAGAAACACACCCAAATTAACTTTGGATAAACAGGCGTATGATAATTTGGGTAAATGTGTAAGCTAGATGTATGCTTTTATAATAAACTCTATCTTTATGCATTAACTAATATTTACTAACAATGAGCAACTGTTACGGACTGCTCTGAGACTTGGGTTGAAAATCCAAATAAGCAACAGCCCAGACGCTCCAGTATTCCAGTATCCCAGGCGCTCCTCAAACAGATGCAGCGTCCATGATGGCTGGAGGCTCTGGCGTTGCGGCCATGTCATGGAGAGGCTCTGGACTTGGTACCCATGGACTGGGAAGCACTGAGGGCACTGGACTATCGATCATCAGGCTTGGAAGTACTGGACTCCTGGATGGGCCAATGGTGCACAAAAAAGGGGAAGCGTCTTCCTCTTCCTCTACCTCCCTACCACAGTGAATGGAGAACCACTTAATTGGAGGGCGTAGTCCAGGAACTTACCCAGCGATCCTCAAGGACCATCACGGATTAGCGTGGATTGAAATGGGTTGTTGAGTCTATAGCAGAAGAAATCAATGAGAGAGAAGTGTAGGAGATCAGTGAAATTAGCAATGTCCAGAAAGTCCTTAATGTGGTCCTCGAGTGAGCGAGCTACTTGGCGAAGACGGACTAGAGTGTCTACTGGATCCATATTGGCCCTGTCCCAAATGGCACACTTCATATGCACTTTCGGTCTTGTGGACTTGTCCAAGATCCAAATGCAGCTTTATTGCGACAATCCAGAATCATAATCCATATAACAGGCAAAAGGTCAAACATGGGGCACATGATGGGTCCATATTGGGCTCTAAGAGGGGCCCATTTAGATGATCATTATATGGGCACACTTGAGTAGCAAATGGGTGCTAATAATGGGTTCAAATTGGGCAAAACACAAAAACCTTATGGGACCCTCATGGGTGATCTCACTGGACACACAAATGGCCCCGTTTGTGTGTGTGTGTGTGGGACCACAGTTGGTGTAAATTGGGACACATTTATTAATTTCTATAAGGATTCCAGTGGGACAAATAAAATATTGTAAAAACCTTATTAGCACCCATTTGCAACCCAAGTGAGCCCATATAATGAACATAAAAATGGGCCCCTCTTAGAGCCTACTGGACCCATCATGTGCCTCTATGGCCAAACATACATGGGGCCCACATGGAGCTGATGGACGAATTTATTTTGGGCCCCATTTGGATTGCCCATACAGGGCCCAAGTGACAGCCCAACAAAAAACCCAGATGGGGCCCACATGGAAACATTGGCTGGGGCATTCATTTTGTCCTTAAATTTATATCTAATTTGAAGTTGGGACCTAAATGACACACACACATGCAATAAGAAACTGCACTATGTACTAAATTTTATGTGAATATAAATATCTGTCTATAAAGACTAAAAGACATCTCAAATATGAACTTTTGGTCTGCACTACAAAGGTTTGCTTGGGTTCATTTTCTGCAGAACATCACCACAGTGAGGGTTAATATCAAAGATGTCAATGACAACGCTCCAGTTTTCAGCTCCGACACCTACAGCAAAAGCATTCTGGTTAAAGACGCCAAAGTTGGAGATGTTCTGCTGACGCTCTCGGCCACAGATAAAGATGCTGGAAGCAACGCGGTTATTAGCTACAGGTAAGCTTAAGCTAACTAAACTTCCATTTCATTAGGATCAATAACATGAAGGCAAAACCATGAACACACTTACCTACATCACTCCTTTAAGACAGATGCATGAATGTTGTCTTTCTGTAGTTTCTCTGAAGACTCCTCAATGGTCGCATTGGATGCTGAAACAGGAGTCATCACTTTGACCTCTGACCTTAGCGAGGTCACAGAAGACACGCTGCTAACCCTCACTGCTACAGCGACAGATCATGGAACACCACCAGAATCTGTTGAAGGTTTGGGCTTCATAACAGCATTGTTGTTCTTCCATAGGAGCTCTATCTATCTCTCTAGTGCAGTGTGTTCTCACCTAAATACTGTAAATATGTCCACAAAGAGGCAGAAAAATGCTAGTTCTAATGTAGTACTACTAGTGTTAATGCAGTTTATGCCAGCAGAAAACATTTATTGAGTTAAAACTGGGGGGCAATTTCACATATTTGGAAATAACATATAGGGCCCTATCTTGCACCCAGCGCAATTGACTTTGTACACCGACGCATGTATCATTCCTATTTTGCACCCGCGCAAAGCGCGCTTTTCCCTCCACAGAAGCACGTCGCTAAACTAGGGAATGAACTTGCGCTCCCTGGGCGGTTCAGCGCAAAAAAGGAGGCGTGTTCTGGCGCAAACGTTCCTTCATGCTATTTTGCAGGTTTAGAAAACAATTGCACCACTAACCAGGAAAAAATACTTTAAAGTCAGAGGCACGTTGCGCATGTTATTCATATGCTATTTTAAGGGCGCATGCTTGGCCATAATCAATGTAGCATGTGCACAACGCGCACTTTGATTCTCTCATCTACACAGAAGCAGCAGTTTTCATTTTTGAAATCATACATTATTACGATAAATAGATAGATAGATAGATAGATAGATAGATAGATAGATAGATAGATAGATAGATAGATAGATAGATAGATAGATAGATAGATAGATAGATAGATAGATAGATAGATAGATAGATAGATAGATAGATAGATAGATAGACAATTTATTATAAAAGCATACATCTAGCTTACACATTTACCCACATTATCATACGCCTTTTTAACCGAAGTTAATTTGGGTGGGTTTCTCCATCCCCAACGTCCCTGACGAGAGCGTTGCTCTCCTTGGCTGTGAACCGCTCCTGGCGCGCACCTGGCAAATCCGCCGTTATAATAGGAATCCGCTTTAGAAAAAGCGCGTCTGCTCTTAAAGGGAATGTGAGATGACGCTCTGATTGGTTTATTTCACGTTACGCCCAAACCACAGCTATGAATAATGAAGCTCTTCAGACCAACCCATTTTAGATTTGTGCCTGGCGCAAGAGTCATTTATCCCGCCGGGAAAATAGCAACAGCGCCAAGACCCGCACACAAAGTTACTTGCACTTTGCGCTTTGACACTTGCGTTTCAGATTCACAAATGCGTAAGCAAATATATATTATATATTTACAAACGTTTATTCTAATTCACAAAACATGATATGTAAATGCACAACAAAATTTACAAATAAGAAAAACGCAATTCATAATTACAAGTATATTATGTTTTTATGTGTACAAATTGATTGTTGAATCTGCATTTGCAAATAGTGTGGATAACTGTGGATTTGTATGTGAATTTTGTGCGTGTGAATTCTCTTTTTTACATCATATTTTACAAATTAATACATTTTGAGACTATTTCTCCATATCAAACAGCTGTGGCACTTAAATTTATTCACTTTAGGGCTTTTGATCTATTTTGTTTAGATTTCAGCACAAATTGTTCTGTAATCTGCTAAAACACTGCCAGCACAGTCATTCAAATCTAAAGTGAACTCGTCATATTGTGCACGTTATGGTACATTTGTGACCAAAACGCATGCTCTTGATTAAATCAACCTGACCTCAATAGAACTAACTTGTCAAAACTAACATCTTTCTTCTCTCTGTAGCCGAAGTCTTGATCTATATCGAAATTGCTCCTTTCACTGAGAGTGTGATTTTTGAAAGCTCCTCTTACAAATTCACAATAAAGGAGAATGAACCTGAGGCCTCAATAGTGGGCAAGGTCAAGGCATTAACAGGAAGTCCACTGGTTATGGTCAGCTATAACATCAAGTCACATGAGGATGTCTTCTCTGTGGATGATGAAGGAACCATAAAAGCTCTCAGACCGCTGGACAAGGAGGAAGAGGAGTGGTTCATCCTCACAGTAGAAGCCATAGACTCCAGAACTCCTGCAAACACTGCAGAGACAACGGTACCATCCTTACTTTAAACTAAGGCCAGAAACAAACTCTACACAAGTGCACAATTTATATTAATGCATAGTGTTCTTTGTTAAAATGTATGTTAATTCCCCATTTCAGAATGCAATGACACAAGTTGTGCAGTTATAAGTGTTTGCGTTCTCATACGTACCTAGAGTATGTTTTTACTCTTAAAGTCTTACTCTTCAAGCACGTCAAAGTCAAAAGTTTCTCTTCTTAAAAGAAAGCTGCCACAGGGCTCACTTATATTTGTATTTGACTTTCTTTTTCTCACACAATCTTCAGGTCAGCGTTCAGGTTGAGAATGTGAATGAGGCTCCTGTGTTTGATGCTGAAATATATAAAGCAGAAATTTTCAGTAACTCTCCATACAAATTCACTATAGAGAAGGTGCAGGTGAGTGTGGCATAGACATCAGATATAAATGCAGTGGATGTAGTCAGATCTATTTTGTAATAAGTGATGTTCGCTAAGGCAAACTTCACTGTTTCTGTTGTTATTACTTATACTAAAGGGCCAGTGATTTGTTCAAACCCTTAACCCTAAGTAATACATTTCGACATGCAACTCATCCCATGCCATCTGAGGAGAGATGTGTGCTGGTATTTTTCAAAGTGATCAGACTTACTTTTTTCTCCTGGCATATAAAATGTTGATGCCTGAAATCTTTACCCCAAAGCAGTCGAGCCACTCTTCACAAAAAGTTCTATACAGAACCCTTGACTCAATTTAAAGAACCCTCTATGCTAAAAAAGTTTTATATATTTTAATTATTTCAAATGATTGAATAATACTTTCATGTTTAATGGGTTATTAAAAAATGTTTCTAGTGGTAATATACACACTCACCTAAAGGATTATTAGGAACACCATACTAATACTGTGTTTGCCCCCCTTTCGCCTTCAGAACTGCCTTAATTCTACGTGGCATTGATTCAACAAGGTGCTGAAAGCATTCAATATTGATAGGATAGCATCTGCAGTTGATGGAGATTTGTGGGATGCACATCCAGGGCACGAAGCTCCCGTTCCACCACATCCCAAAGATGCTCTATTGGGTTGAGATCTGGTGACTGTGGGGGCCATTTTAGTACAGTGAACTCATTGTCATGTTCAAGAAACCAATTTGAAATGATTCGAGCTTTGTGACATGGTGCATTATCCTGCTGGAAGTAGCCATCAGAGGATGGGTACATGGTGGTCATAAAGGGATGGACATGGTCAGAAACAATGCTCAGGTAGGCCGTGACATTTAAACGATGCCCAATTGGCACTAATGCCTGGCTCACACTACAGGAGTTTTAGGCCGATTTATGCCCGATTTACCCCTCCCGAGAATCAGAGAAAAAATCTTGTCGAGGACCTTGATCGGTTCCGATGTTCGGCGCAGATTATCTGGTAATGTGAGGTGTTCACAGATCGAATCTTGCACCTCCTGATCTGCTCTCACACAAATCGAGCTCGCCCCGATCACATCAAACATGTTTGATATTTAAGATTTTAAATCGGGATGAGCAAGACTGTGATTATGTCAGTGCTGTCAAAATAGCCAAGAAGCAAGTAGGGCTTATGTGGTGAAGGAATTTCCCTTGAGGTAATTTTGTGTGACTTTTAATTTTATGCATTTTAATATCATCATGCTAATTTTGTGTTGCATTAATGTTGCATTCTTTATCATTAAAACATTAAAAATATAAAGGATCCATTTGCGATCCATTCCATTCTGAAGAAACAAACAACGCAGTTTACATTTCGTCGTTGTTGCATTATTCATTAAGATAATAATGAATAAATGCACGCACAATTATCCGTGAACTTGATAAATGCTGATAAATGTTTTACTATGAACAAACAAATGCCTTTCAACTTATGTGTGCAAAATTCAGAATTAAATTAATGTGCAGCAATTTGTACAAATAGATAGTCTGTAGGCCTACTATACTAGCCTGGTTCTACCAGACTCTAGTACATTTCATTTGTACAGAGAGTCTGGCCTCGCTCCATTGAGAAACGTTTACTTCCTTGTAGGCGGGTTCTCTGTTAAAGTTCAAAACTGCCCAGAGTCACTCAGGATCTGCCATAGCCAATCGCTAACGTGTGGTTGACTGTGACGTATGTCATGCGCCGAAACCGGCCGGCGGAAACAAGAAGTCAAATGATCAGAGGATTATGTTTAGAATAAGATGTCTGTCAACGAGAGCTGCTGGTTTTGTTAATCGAATTTAAGAGTTCAAGGAACAATTGTAAATTCTAAATGTATATTTGACACTAAGGACAGTGATGTATTCAGTCAACTGTCGAAGCTGGGTCTAATCATTAACAATACGCCGCTGCGGTCGTTTCGGATCTGCCGCAAATGCTGTACAGTGATCACCAGGCTACTGCGCGATATGGAAACAACTTTTCTGCCTCCTTCACTTGGTCCTCCATTAGTGCAACAAGAGGGGAGAAGACAACAACTATCGGCTTTGCATCCCTATCGTTCGCCTTAGCTAACTCATTCACCACTAGAACTGCCAGTCATTTTTACCGTTTTGAATTTTATATCTGCAATAACTTTGTTGAAAAAATAAATACAATCCTTCTGGTACCTGACTTTTCCTAAAAGTGTCTGTATTTTCATTTAAAATGTTTTTCATATAAATTACACATAAGGCAAAAAAAACAAACAAATGAACATAGCCTATTATTTACCTATTTCGGTCATAAATGGTCATATTGACCGCACTGAATTTCGCGGTATTATTATACCAATATACGCAACAATAAAATGTGGTAAAAAATACACTAAACATATTCAACACAAATCATTTAAATGTAATGATATTCAGAACAGAACAAGAATGTAAAAATAACTAAAACCTTTAGTTATTTTTTCATTCTTGTTCTGTTCTGAATATCATTACATTTAAAGCCAAAATGAAATGCTTTATAAGCGAAAGTGAAAGTAAGCGGCGTTGGGCTCACGTAACTCTCTAATTAGAATCCAAATGTTTCAACATTTGCGATGTATTTAAACGCTAAACTATTCTTTATCATAAGATTTTGAACTTCACTCACGGTCCAATATCGACGGAAAAAATCATCACACGCATAAAATGGTACGAATTGTAGCCTACTAGTACTGAGAAGCAGTTGAATTTATATGTTAGGTTGATTATTTTATTATTATATTTTATTATGGCTATAATGAACAGGCTGCAATGCTGGAATATGGTGTGTGTGTGTGTGTGTGTCGGCGGGCGCGATCAAACATTGGAAACATGAAAACATAGGCTATAGGCTATTTTGTTCAGGGCATCTACGAATATTATTTATTTATAAATTATAATTAAACTTGTTTAAATGTACAGTATGGTGTTGTTTTGTTTTTAAAAGACATCTTAGTACAATAAATGTATTAATCTCTCAATTGGGGATTTATCATTAAAGATAGCCCAGAGCTTTGAATAGCGATCAAAATGACTGCTTGCGGCAGTTTAGTAGTTATGGAATTCTGGCACGAATTCTAGTGCTACCGGAGTGAGCTGGAAATCAAACTTTTCCCGAACCCGGTGGGGAGGAGGGCCACAACATCATTGCCACCAATAAAACTTAGCAAACATTGTTCTTGCTCCGGCTTTAACTTCTGTATAATCGGCCGTTTTGCAACAAAGGACCGAATAGCTTTTCTCACGTCTTTCTCCGCTGCCATTATTCCAACTCAAACTGACGCACTACATCAACGTCATCGTTCTCAGCCACTCCCTCTGTTCGCTGATTGGTCCTACAAAAAATTTGGTTCTGGAAACCTAAGAATATACAGCAGTCCCAGACGTAGTACTGAAGGAAAATGAAATTGAGCCAGGCTACTACTGTACATGTTGTAGCCATTAAATAAGCGTATTTAGTTTCATATTTGTTAAAATATTATAATGGATTTTTTTTCCATCTATGTTGATTATGAAAAGTGAACAGCACAAGTAAGATAGGATGTGCAATGCATCGGGAGACACAGAGTGGGTCAGACATGATTTTGACCACTTCATTAAGTTTTGTTTTGTAGAAAGCCTTTCTTTAAAGTGAATTTCGTTTTGTATAAATTGTTTCTTAATTTATATAATTTTTTTAATCAACCAATTGCCTGGATTTAATAAATAAGTAGCAAATGCGCTGGCGCGGTCACTTGCATTGCACGTGAACTGGAGCGCATCTCATCATAAATTAACCGAAACTCAGTGTATGCCTCACAGATGTGAGAAATACATCTAAAGAAAGCTTGAAATGTCTTTAAACGAAACAATTCAAACGTGCACGAGCTCGGGTAGGATCGGGCTTGATTTTTTGGGCCCGATCTAAGCTCTACCTCAAAGTAGCGGTAGGTTCAAAGTCTCTGTGCGTGTGTATGTGCGTGCGTGTGTGTGTCTCATGATGATTACGTGCTGCGCGAATAGAGTATACGATTATTATAAATATATGTACTGTAGGCTAATAATTGTGCCCTCCCATGCATTTAATATACGACTGAGGTCTGGCGACGGCACTGTATGAAGGACAGATATTGTGTTTACATGCTTTTCCGCTTCAGATCTGCTGCGTGAGATCACGAGAGGCGCTTCCTCTGGCACAATAATCTTAATAACATTTTGTAGTGTGTGGTGCGCCGCGATTTTCAAAACATGTAGTGTGAGCATGTTTAAGATTTGAGGGAAGAAAATCTGCAAAGATTCTCCTTAAGTGTGTGTTGCAACCAGATTTCAAAATCGGTTAGGATTGTAAAACTCCTGTAGTGTGAGCCAAGCATAAGGGGCCTAAAGTGTGCCAAGAAAACATCCCCCACACCATTACACCACCACCACCAGCCTGCACAGTGGTAACAAGGCATGATGGATCCATGTTCTCATTCTGTTTACGCCAAATTCTGAATCTACCATCTGAATGTCTCAACAGAAATCGAGACTCATCAGACCAGGCAACATTTTTCCAGTTTTCAACTGTCCAATTTTGGTGAGCTCGTGCAAATTGTAGCCTCTTTTTCCTATTTGTAGTGGAGATGAGTGGTACCCGGTGGGGTCTTCTGCTGTTGTAGCCCATCCGCCTCAAGGTTGTGCGTGTTGTGGCTTCACAAATGCTTTGCTGCATACCTCGGTTGTAACGAGTGGTTATTTCAGTCAAAGTTGCTCTTCTATCAGCTTGAATCAGTCGGCCCATTCTCCTCTGACCTCTAGCATCAACAAGGCATTTTCGCCCACAGGACTGCCGCATACTGGATGTTTTTCCCTCTTCACACTATTCTTTGTAAACCCTAGAAATGGTTGTGTGTGAAAATCCCAGTAACTGAGCAGATTGTGAAATACTCAGACCGGCCCGTCTGGCACCAACAACCATGCAGTTCTGACATTCAGTTTGGAGATCAGGAGATTGTCTTGACCAGGACCACACCCCTAAATGCATTGAAGCAACTGCCATGTGATTGGTTGATTAGATAATTGCATTAATGAGAAATTGAACAGGTGTTCCTAATAATCCTTTAGGTGAGTGTATGTTTATGAGCTGTTTAATTCATCAAATCTAATTAAGGTTAATAATAAATGTAAATTAAATCCATAAAATGACCCCATGATGGGAACGCCTAAAAATCTATGAAGTGCCTTGCAGAAATTTTTAAGGTTCTATATAGAAGAGTGCTATCCGTAAAAATATTACTAAACAGTCAACTTACTAAATGAAAGTACATTACCAAGCGCAGAACTGTATTTTTCATAGTGGCCAATAAACTTTATTTTTTAATCACAAATGATTTCATGATTTTTTGTTGTTGTATTTACGTAACTGGTTGAAATGTGGTGGTGTGTCCCTCAGGCATCAGACCCTGATGTGTGCGAGAGCTCAGAACTGCAGTATTCCCTGCTGGAGTCCACAACTCTGCTGGATGTGGAGGCAAGCACTGGTCAGATCTACGTACTGGATGCATCTAGTTTTAGAGACAATTTTTTCACCTTTCATGCTAAAGCCACTGATAAACATGGGCTGTTCACGACTACAACAGTACAGGTGAGCAGAAACAGAGGGACAAAAAAAAGAACGCTTTTGTAAGACTATTTCAAATGACCAATGACATTTTGATTGAGAAGAGAACACCTTTACAAAGATGGACTTCTTGTGTTTGCCACCTGTAGATCGAAGTAAAACAAAGTGTACATCATGACAGTGTCTCAGTAATCTCCTTAAACCGGCCCATATACATAGTGGAGAAGATGATACCAGAGATGGAAGAGTGAGTAATCTCTATTTGATATTGAAACATGTCATTGAGACAAAATAAGAGCATTTCCATTTGTGAAGTGCTAATGTGTTTTGAGCTAAGAGTGTAATTGGAAACATGTTTGAAGGATTAATTAACTCAAAAATAAATTTAAAAATGAATTATTTTACTCACCCTCATGGGATTCCTAACCTGTGTGTCCTGCCATGTTTTCAAAGAAAATATTCATACAGTTCTTTCCCATAAAAAAAGCATAGTAAAAAAAACTGTCCATATGACATTTCCAAGTCAAAGTCAGAACAAACAGAATTGTAGAACAGACTGACATTTACTGAAAAACTTCCCCTCTTGTAAGCTGTTATGTCATGGTATCAAATTAATGAACTGGATCGATCATGAGCAAAACGTTGTTTTTTCTGTTGTTCTGTTGTGTTTTCTGTTTTACATCAGATCCATGGGGAAAGTTTTAGGTTGGACTGTGAAAATCCTCAGTGTGAGATCTGAGGATGGGAATGAGATGCGCACCATTCTTAGAGAATCTACAGCCAAAACGTACGTCAGTTTAATCGCCATGGACTCCAGTGGTGCTGTCATCCAAGCCACAGAGGTCAAAGAGTAAGTTAAACTAGTTTCAGTTTATTCAGACTAATCTAATGTGGAAGCTGATGTGGAAATGTGCAAGTAACATGTTTTACTATAAATAGAGTGATAATTGTTGTAGCCTTGTGGTCAGTGCTCTGACATTAAATTGGTTATAATTTTAATCAGTTATAAAATTCCTCTGAGATCTGAATACATAAATATTTATTTTAACTCTTGACTGTCCACAAGGCTTTTGGTTTGCCAACCATGTTTGTGTAAGAATACCATTAAGGGATTTGAATTATGTGACAAGTGCGAGGGCTACAATTGCATGATTGCACAGACTTGTAACATCACAATACGCAGATATGTATCCAGCTTGAAAAGTATTCCTCCTCAGAATTATGATTTATAAAGGTTTACAAATCATAAATATGCATATTTATGAATACTTTATGTAAGTGCTAACAAAAATATAAGCTATTTATGTGAAAAAATAATGTATGTGCATTAAAGGAGAACTCCGGTCAATTTTAACATTGAACTCATTTTTTTGTAAATTTGGAGTGCTGTCAATACAGAGAAAAACGACAAAAATCGGTGTTGTCTACACCGTGTTATCCTCTTTTTAAAATCTGCACCCTGTTGACTTCAATGGGGCAAGTTTTAAACCTGCTTTTAGCCTCTTAACATCCTTGATGTGTCATTACAAGTGCACAGGTCATGTGAGTGATTCCTTCAGAGTGAACACGAGTGAATCTGACTGCAGTAGATGTGAAAGATATGAATAAAAATGATGTTATTTCAGCCAGCGCACATACCAACCTGTCTTTCACATATCTTTCATATCTTTCACATCTACTGCAGTCAGATTCACTCGTGTTCACTCTGAAGGAATCACTCACATTTTCTGTGCACTTGTAATGACACATCAAGGATGTTAAGAGGCTAAAAGCAGGTTTAAAACTTGCCCCATGGAAGTCAACAGGGTGCAAATTTTAAAAAGAGGATAACATGGGTGTAGGCAACACCGATTTTTGTCGTTGTTCTCTGTATTGACAGCACTCCAAATGTACAAAAAAATGAGCTCAATGTTAAAATTGACTGGAGTTCTCCTTTAACAAAAAGATATACTCTTCACAATTTCCTCTGGCCTGCTAGCCTGAATAACATCTATTCTATGTAATCATAATTAGGATGAGACTGTAATGGGCAGCATCTGAAATATCTTCACTCCCACAGAAAACTGAACAGTCAGAACAAAGTTTTAACATCTGAACTGGAGAAGGTTTTTGGTCCTGGTTTGGTAATCAAAGTGGAGGACAGTTCGGGAGACTCTGGAGAATCCAGTCAAGCCGTCACAATCGCTCTAGGTGTTCTGTTGGCTGTAATCAGTGTGACTTTAGCATCGACGATTAGCTATCTTGTCAAGTAAGTTATTGACTGACCATGTAACTGCAGTCTGTGTGTGTGTGTGTGTGTGTGTGTGTGTGTGTGTGTACAGGTTTATATTACATTGTGGGGACCAAATGTCCTCATAAGGATAGTAAAACCTGAAATCACCTACATTGTGGAGACCAGCCAGCAGGGACCACTAGGGAAATGGGTTAATGTAATGAAAATGTAAAAATGCAGAAAGTTTTGTGTGATGGGTAGGTTTAGGCGTATAGGGTTAGTGTAAGGAGAATATAGAGTTTGCACAGTATAAAAACCATTAGGTCTATGGAGAGTCCCCACAATGATGTGTGTGTGTGTGTGTGTGTGTGTGTGTGTGTGTGTGTGTGTGTGTGTGTGTGTGTGTGTGTGTGTGTGTGTGTGTGTGTGTGTGTGTGTGTGTGTGTGTGTGTGTGTGTGTGTGTGTGTGTGTGTGTGCGTGTGTTATGGTCAACTAACCTGTCTACTAATCCTAATTGAAAAATATACTTAAAGTCATCATGAATTCAGAATTGATTTTTTAATTTGACTGATTTAAATGGTCTGTTCTGTTTCACCTGGACTGCCAGTAATTAGTACTACAGCTTTCATAAACTGCCGTAATGTGATGCCAGTTGTTTTTATAGTGATAAAATGATGTTTCATGCTGAACATTGCTCATGTTTTAGGGGAAATTTTATCACTGTGAAGAAAATCTATATGTTTGGTCAATTAGTTATAATACATATGTTTGCTGCCTCAGGAAAAAGGGCACGGATTCTGAGAGACAGAGTTCAGATACTGACATTGATTTACCTGAGAGGAAACTCAGTATTGATAGACTTGCAGACTTTAACAAGTAAGTGTAAACAATATTGTTAAAGATCTGATACAAATAGTTTGAAAATATTGTTCTCAAATACAAAATATGCATCAGTTACCATGTTTTTATCTGCATTGATTTGTTCTGAGATGTTTGACTAAACATGTTTCTTCTTTTGTTAACAGAGACCCAGAACCCGGAGAGGTAAAGCCCCTTATACTGTAACAACAAACTAATAGAGTATCATTTTGTCATTAGACATGAAATCTAAATTCTTATTTGTAATTTTGTCCCATGTGTTTTGTGTGTTTCCCAGGAAGAGGTTAAATTGAAATTTTGACAGAGAATCAGAGAATTGAAGTGATACCAGTGGAAACAGCATCTCTGCCCTCTGAAAACACCCTGATGGATCAAAGCTCCTCACTTCTTCTCAGTGCTGTACAAGACCTAGTGAGATGCCTTTGTAAGCAGTATTTTAAAGGTTTAGTTTCCAACATGGAGGAAACAACACGAGTATCAGGTCTTCTTAAGACAGAAATCAGGGCCTGGGCTTCAGCATTACAGGGTTAATGCATTACAGGGTTCAGTATTTACAGGATTACATCTTTGATCATGTGTCCTCAGTTCCAGGATCAGCTGTCATGTGACTCTCACAATGACACACTCAGGTCACAACAGACACAACACAGGGCGAATTCCCTTCAAAGAGACAAGCATCACTCTGCTCCACTCATTATATATTGGCTGTCTGGATCACCCGACATGAAGCCAGACGTCACTGCCACTTTATGAATTTGAACGTTATTTTAAAACAGAATTCATACTGAAAAATGCATGGTGGACACCATCATTTGATTGATTCCCAAGGAATAGCAGAACTGCCAAATATGTAAATGTAAATAAATGTAGATTTTCTTTTAAATATAGTCTCTGTGTCTTTAGTTAAAATTTAACTAATTTAAATAGCCTATCCCTAACATATTAATGTGTGTTAGTTTTTACTAGTGCTGTCAAACGATTAAAATATTTAATCGCGATTAATCGCATTAATGTCATAGTTAACTCGCAGTTAATCGCAATTAATCACACATTTTTATCTATTCTAAATGTCCCTTGATTTCTTTTTGTCCCATTCTTTTTTCTCTCATTTTAATGCTCTTATCAACATGGAAAAGTGGATCTGCTTGCTTTGTGCAAATGGTTTTTATTTTATTGAAAACAACACTGGCATATACTGTATAGCCTACTGTTCAATTTCACACTAACATACACACTCGGAGCAAATAGTGGCATTCGCGTCAAGGGGTATTTCAGACTGGACGTGCCGCGATGATAGATAGCTCAGTTCACAACGACAAAACACACAGATCACTTTGGTCTTGTCAATGGAACCATTTGGCAACTTTTTAAAAGTAAACTTTCCATTCAGAATTTTATTGGCATCCATTTCGGCGTCTCGCGCTCGCCATCCACTCAAAACATAGCGAAGCCTTGTTTATACTTTCGCCTGGCTCGGCAGCTCGGCAGACTGTGCGCGCAGTGATCCAATGGGGTCGCTGTGTCCATTTCTTTTACTGTCTATGGCACCTCCCCAAACGGACAAGGCGTTTATACCTGACGCGCTCGCCGTTGTACTATTCTTTGAAACGATAGGAGGCGACTCGAGTAATTGTCCTCAACCATCTGGAACCAGCGGTGAGATGAAGAAAGCTATACACACATGACAATGTTTATTTTAGTACACCACCACCACTGATCTATATAGAATGATTATATAATCATTATATAGATCAGTGATGACCACCAATACTACAAAAAGAATTGTGTAAAACCCAGTAAACCCTGAGATTATTACTCGGGTCAATATCACTTTAAAGTGCCTTTGGTGTCCTCATCAGAATCACTCAGTCATCATGAACATAATGCCAAATAAGGAAATTCTGAGGTTTTATTATAAATGGCCAAACACTTACACACATACAAGTACAATGATATGTCCCTTGAAATGTGTTTTTTTGATTTTATACCATTTTCTTTGATTGGATGTATGTGATTTTGGCATGTCCCATACGCTCTTCGGCTAACTTCAGTGAGTGTAAAAAGTGGTTAAATGACATAAAATTTACATTCTTTTTTAATGTACTTGTTGTCCTCAGCAAGTTATTTAATAAAACAAGTCATTTTGATTATATTTTATTTTCATAATAATATTAAGCAGTTTGCATGTGTCCCTGAAATTGCTGTCCACCCTGTCATTATGGGGTAAACGCCCATTTAAGAAACCAACTGATGTACTCAGAGCCTACAGGTCATTTAGTAGAGCTCCCCTTGGAAAAAAATATTATTAATCAGAAAAATATTAGCTTTAGGCAGGGGGATTCCATAGTCTACAATGACCTGCAGAAGCAAGTTAGGGGGAACTCAAATTAGCTAAACTTGAATATAAGGACAAAGTTGAATCCCTTTTGAGTAGTGGCCAGTCTCGCCCTGCATGGGACGGTGTGAAGTCAATGATGGGCTTACAATCCAATCATAAAAAAACCCTCTGCTTTGATGGCAAGACAGATTCTGAGCTTGCAGATGTACTGAATATTTTTTATAATTGCTTCAATATTTATGACTTCACCAAGGAATTGTCTGCGTTCAGGGAACCATGGGCAGAACAAAATGTGGTTATCACTATAGATAAGGACAGAGTTCACAAAATTCTTAGGATGGTGAAGGAAAGGAAAAGCCCAGGCCCAGACAATATTGGTGGCCGCCTTATTAAAAGCTGTGCAGAGCCACTGTCTCACATACTTGCCTTTATATTCAATATGTCACTTCAATTACATTGGGTCCCTCATCTCTGTAAAGAGTCAGTGATTGTGCCTGTGCCGAAGACCAAAGGACCCAAATCACTTGATGATTTTAGGCCAGTGGCTCTCACTTCTCTAATTATGAAAGCTTTTTAAAAAATGATAAAACAGGAGATTTTAGCAATAACACAGTCTCAACTTGACCCCTTACAATTTGCCAATAGGGCAGGTAGGGGAGTCGAGGATGCTACGGGCAGCCTGCTCAATACAGTTTTGAATCATTTGGAAGGGGCAAAGCAATTTGTGTGATTATTATTTATTGACTTTTCATCAGCTTTTAACTGTATTCACCCCACATTTTAGCAGATAGACTTTTAAAGAAACACAACATCAACCCAGGGCTACTGTAATAACCTGGTTAGTTGACTTTTTAACCTCAAAGGGTTAAAGTTAATGGCGTCTTATCTGACAATCTTCTATCTTCTGCTGGCTCCCCCCAAGGATGTGTCCTCTCTCCTCTTCTTTTTGTCTTATACACAAATGAATGCCGTTCACAATATGATGGTAGACAGGTTTTAAAATTTGGAGACGACTCTAAATGATTGTGTCTCTTCTAAATGAAAGTGTGATTGACCATGGACCAATAGTGAAGGATTTTAATGATTGGTGCAAGCGTTCCATTTTAAACATAAATGTCTCCAAAACTAAAGAATTAATTATTGATTTTAGGAAACAGAGCTTTTCTGAGAATTTATATTTCAAGTTTTGACTGCAAATGTCACGTCCATAACGCTGGAATGGCCCAATTTTAAAGAATTGTGTGGTGTAGGTCTACGTATTTTATAATGTTAACTTAAAGTAATACTAACAGTAATTTAAAGATGTGGTAGTATTGAATCTGGACGGGAAGGATAACTCTGGGAGTTGGAGTGTGTCGCGATTCTGCCTTCTCACACCGCGACACAGGTTCGTGGATCTGAGTTGCGATTTCGGTTTCATACCACATATCGTTACAGCCCTGGTAGCTACCTGATACAACTATAAAATAGCAAGGTGACCAGTAAAACTACAGCAGACGACTACCCCTGCCTAATAAAAAAAAAAAAACTTACTTTAAGATGCTTCTTCAGGTTGGAGGTGGAGTCTTTGGGCGCTGAAAGGAGGTCGATTGCCCAGTTCGCCCGTGCCAAAAAAAACGCTACTGGCTGGCAGAAAGTTCAGCAAAACGCTTCTTGCATGATTACCTGATTATTTATATCCGCTGCCTTTTACTTTGCAGACAAGAGTAATTGCTATATACTTAATTTAATAAATAATTAATTAATAAATAAATATTTGCACGTTACTGCTGACAGTCAGAGATTATTTGTGGAACAATGCACAGTTATACAAAAATATTGGAGATAAAAATGCATTACAATACCTTATTTTGGCAGCGCAAATAACGTGAGCCCCAAGAAGGGGAATGTGGATGCTATGTAATTTGCGTTAATTTAACTCATTAAACAGTTAAGTTAAACAAATCACAGAAATTACCCTGTTATTCTAAAATATAAGAAAACTTAAGCTTAAAACTGCTAACTAACATAAGCTATGCAACTCTTACCTCAATTTGCCAGCGAACTATAGCAAAGCGGCCTCGAGATCCTATCGGTGGTCTGTCGACGTTATCTGAAAGGAAATAATGTTAGCACTCGTACTAATACTAAAACGTACTAATATTATTCTGAATGGTGAGAAATGTAAACTAAACATGAAAATTGGTAAAAAATTAAGTGGTTATAAAATTGTATACCTGTTTGAACACTCCTCTCCTCGTAGTCGTCCGCCATTAATCAAAATGGAAATGATGTACAAGAACTTGGATCAAATCATCACCAGTGTCAATTATGTCAACTTGCTGTAATTACGCTGACTCCGGACCATTGATTTACTCTGCAAGTGTTGATGCCATTCAAATCAACACCAGAATCTAACTCTGACAGTTAGATTCAAGAGAATTTTAACTCTGATAAATTAACACCATAAAAACAACTCTAAACTACACTGGATATTTCAGCCCGATCTCATCCTGCGTCAGTATGAGACGCAGATAGATATGGGCCAGAAGGCGCCTCCTAGTGGTCTAACCCTAACCCTACCCCAGACCTAAACCTAACCATAACCGAACAAAGCTCTGTGCGTGTCATATTGACGCTAAAGGGTGAGTATATGACGCCCTAGGATGAGAATGCGTTGAACTTGAACTTGGATTGCGCACATTTATCTAGGTTAGCATTAGAGCAAGCGGACTTGTAAAGTTTCTACTACTTACGTTTCAAGTAATAAGCCATATTTGAGGTCTCATGACGGAATGAGCTAATGATGGCTCTGTAATGTCCAGTTTTTTAAAATCGAACAAAAATGTGAAGTGAAGCCTAACTTGTTGCCGCACAAATGTCTTGAACTGATTTCCCTTAAGTAGTGTTGTAGGATTTGAGGGCGAACCAAACACAAATGAATCTTCCAGGTGATTTGTTCAAACATAATTCCACACAGAACTCAACATTCCAGACCCCAAATCACCAATCCAGAGCCATAAAATCCAGGCTCCAGCCAGTGTACGCTAAGAACTTTATGGGCAACTAAAGCAACAAGAGGAAGAACGTTGTCAATGTTAGATGGTTTTGAAAAGATTGGTTCAGAGATGGCACAGCTCAGTGCTCGATCAAGATAACAGCAGAAGTTGCTGGATCCCATGACAGATATACAAAACAGACCACCATCTTCTTAAAGGAGAACTCCGGTCAATTTTAACATTGAGCTCATTTTTTTGTACATTTGGAGTGCTGTCAATACAGAGAACAACAACAAAAATCGGTGTTGCCAACACCGTGTTATCCTCTTTTTAAAATTTGCACCCTGTTGACTTCAATAGGGCAAGTACTAAACCTGCTTTTAGCCTCTTAAAGGGTTAGTTCACCCAAAAATGAAAATTCTGTCAGTAATTACTCACCCTCATGTTGTTCCAACCATGTAAGTCTTTCGTTCATCTTCGGAACACAAATTAAGATATTTTTGATGAAATCTGACAGAATTTTGACTCCTCCATAGGCTTCCAGTGTGACCGAAACTCACCGGCCCAGAATAGTTATTAAAACATCGTTAAAATAGTCCAAGTAACTACAGTGGCACTACATTAAGTTTATCATGCGACGAGAATACTTTTTGTGCGCAAAAACAAACAAAAATAACGACTTTATTCCACTTTTCATTTCCTTCTCTCTGGGCCTCGTGGTGTTTTTGCGCTGCGCGTCTGTGTTGCACGTCATCACGCAACACACACATGACCGGCGTCGGCCAATAGTGAGCCTACGTGGTGACGTGTAACACAGACGCGCTACGCATTGTGCGCAAAAAGACTACGCGAACCAACTAGAGGCCCAGAGAGAAGGAAATGAAAAGTGGAATAAAGTCGTTATTTTTATTTGTTTTTGCGCACAGAAAGTATTCTCGTCGCTTGATATACTTAAGATTGAGCCACTGGAGTCACTTGGACTATATTAACGATCTCTTTAATAACTTTTCTGGGCCAGCAAGTTTCGGTCACATAGAAGCCTATGGAGGAGTGAAACATGGCTCAGATTTCATCAAAAATATCTTAATTTGTGTTCCGAAGATGAACGAAGGTCTTACGCGGTTGGAACAACATGAGGGTGAGTAATTACTGACAGAATTTTCATTTTTGGGTGAACTAACCCTTTAACATCCTTGATGTGTCATTACAAGTGCACAGAAAATGTGAGTGATTCCTTCTGAGTGAACATGAGTGGATCTGACTGCAGATGTGAAAGAAATGTATAAAAATGATGTTATTTAAGCCAGCGCAAATACCTTTGTTTACATCCTGTTTTCGGGTGAAGTCCAAAGTAGTCGATTGTCGAGTTCACGCGCATAGGTTTTTTTAACTTTTCATAGATGTCATTTTCTTGCAAGAAAGAGCCCAGTTGAGTGGACACAACTTTTTCTAGTATTTTAGACATAAATGGAAGATTTGAAATGGGTCTATAATTTGCTAGATTATTATGATCTAATTGTGATTTCTTAATGAGAGGTTTTATAACTGCCGGTTTAAATGTTCTTGGAACATGACCTAAAGGGTCATTGGTTATTTTTTTTTATTAGTTTGCGGAGGTGCTCAGCCCTGGCCGCTTTTAGGGCCTTTTTATAACGTGACATACTGTCTTTCCACGCGATTCTAAAGACCTCTAAATTAGTTTGTTTCCATTTACGCTCTAAATTACGGGTTTCTCTCTTTAGAACACGCGTAGTATTGTTGTACCATGGTGCTTTAATTTTCTCTCTGACCTTTTTTAATCTAATGGGTGCAACAATATCCAATGTTCCAGAGAGAATAGTGCTCATAGTGCTAGTTAGTTCTTCAAATTCATCTGTTTGTTTTGGTTCAGGCAGCAGCTGAGACAGATTAGATAAGCAATTTGAGAAATTATCTATGGTGGATGGAAGAATTGTTCTGCCTGGTCGATAACGCGGTCGATAACGCCACTTTGTCTGGGGCTGGGTGAAAAATCTCCCCACGTGCTTGTGAGAGGAGGTCCTTGCACAACGGGAGAGGCCAAGGCTGGTCGCACAGGAATTGAATTATCTCAAATTATATCAGTCACAACTTCCCTGGCCAATTCGAGGCAATCAGTATTACTGAGTGACTGTACTCTCCAGAGGTGTAAAGTCCAGATTCAGAAAGTAAAAGTCCTCCTCAGTAGCTATTGTTTCAATCACCTGGATTTGTTAATTAGCACAGTTTTTCAGCCAGGAGATATAACTAATTAGTGAAATCAGCTGGCTGAGTTCATGGGTGGAATAAACATATGGCAGAACTTTTACTTTCTGACCCGTGGACATTACACCTCTGGTACTCTCTTACCCTTCTTAGAGTTGGGTACAGCAGTGCGTTTTACCATGGGTGCACCGTCTCTCGCTAGAGAGAAGAATAGAGGGCAATGGGTGTTTTCACGCAAGGCGAAGAAATCTACGGCAGTTTGGCCGAACCTCTCCCACAACTGGCTCACTACCTGAGGGTGGAGAGTCCATTCACCATGCAGAGGATTTCCTCTGGATAGGAGATCTGCCTCTGCATTATTCAGTATTACCCAGTGCTGAAACTCTCTCATTCACAACAGTCCCAGTGGAATGACAGAAACTGTCGAGGCCATCAGCCCCAAGACATAAACACAGTCTGAATGGGACTCTGTTCCCTTTCAAAAAAAAAAAAAAAAAAGGATATACAGCTGCAAATTGACCTGGTGCGCTCCTCTGATAGGAATGCTTGATACAGGACTGAGTTCAGACTGAGACCCAGGTAGATTATCTCCTGATTGGGCACCAAGCAGCTTTTTGTCTCGTTTATCTTTAAGCCTATGTCCAAATGAAACACAAGCACTTTTGTATTTCTCTCTCTGCCTGCTGCCACGACAGAGCACAGAGCAGCAGATCATCCAA
The DNA here is from genome assembly GCF_964197995.2 of Scardinius erythrophthalmus. Classification (NCBI taxonomy): domain Eukaryota; kingdom Metazoa; phylum Chordata; class Actinopteri; order Cypriniformes; family Leuciscidae; genus Scardinius; species Scardinius erythrophthalmus. The sequence continues at coordinate 43,316,002 of NC_138223.1, forward strand.
ATAAGCTGACACTCTGAGACCCACTTTTCTCAGCAGTGTCTGAGCTAATACAAAACATTTGCTGAACACTCTCGGGACTAATGAGAGCCCGAAAGAAACTGTCAAAAACTTGTAGGCTGTGCCCTGATAGGCAAACCTGAGGAACTGTGTGCTGGCTAGATGTCTATGTGAAAATATGCTTCTTTCAGATCGACTGATGTACACCAGTCTTTGGGACAAATATAATGACACAGACCTTTGAGAGAAAGCATTTTGAATTTGTACTTTCTGAGGTGTTTGTTGAGGTTCCGCAAATCCAGAATGGATCAGCCGACTGCCTGGATGCACAGGGAATGAGTTTATTATTTTCACACCACACATTTTCTTTTGAAAACTGCCCTCTAATCTCCATTGTAACCCTGTGGGAGGAGGCGGGAGAAATTCTCTGTTACCCCTTTTCCACCAAGGCAGTGCTGGTGCCGGTTCGGAGCCGGTGCCTACTCGCGAACCAGTTCTTTGTGTTTCGACAGCCAAAGAACCGGTTCTCGGCCAGGAAAATTGGTTCCAAAGCGGCACCAACTCTTTGCTTGCCTGGCAAGCCAGACCTACATCAAGATGTTAGGTCTGGCAACTCACCATAGACACGGCTCAATCCGGGGGGCAGGATAAACAGCTGTCTTTCAAATTCCCTCTGCACGCAATAGGACAGCGCTTCAACCAACCAGAGTGTTTTCCCAACAGCGGAGCTAACTTTAGTTGATAGATTCAACTTTTGCCATATCTGGCCGGCAAAACTACGAACACATCTTCCATTTTTAAGAATGACTTAAGTGCCGTTCTTTGTTCTTTTCTCAAACAAAAGTTTAACTCCAAGTCCTCCAGAGTCGCGGCCAAAGGCGATTCGAAAGACCGATGTTCGTCATCAGCCATTCTTTGTTTTCAAGTAGCAGGGAATTCACACGGAACCGTCACAAATCTGTCGTCATTATGTTAAGCCCGCCCACCGACTCTATACACGATGTGATTGGCCTGACCAGAGTTTGGTTTTTCCAGCTTGAAAGTCAACGGTGAGTTGCTAGACTACCCTGGAAGCAAAATTAATTTTGCTGCCGCTAGGGTGGTGCGTCTAGATTTCTAGGCTAACTCTTTGCTGGTTTGGATCAGTATTTATAGTCCTATGTTTTTCTGAGTTCTTTGTCCTCTCTGAACGTAGTATTAGTAAAGTTTTGCAAGCCTGTTTCTCTATATCTCCCTGAGTTACTTGGATTAAAGACTGTTCTCTTGTTATTTCGTCTTTATGAGTACTTTCGCAACACTCCGAGACAATAAGATTGTGTTGGCAGTAGAAACATGGAATAAAGGATATGGATTTATTTATTTTTTAATAATCTGAGTTACTGAGCAGTGGAGGGTGTGAATTATACATTGTTGATATAATCGTTATTCATGTTACAGTCATTATTAGGATGATCACTTCCTCAATATGATCTTGTATCATCCTATTTTATTTTAATGAGCGATTGACTCTTCATTCCTCTTTATTACCTCACACACTAACTAAATAAGTAAATAAATTGATGTGAAATATTGATTTGAGTTGACATTATTCAGTTATGTGATAAGAAAGAGTGTGAAGTGATACAAGAGGCTGGATGACTGAAACCGTTGCACCTTTACGGAGGAATGGTAGAACAAGATCTAGTAAAGGTAATAACAAAGTCTATATCAGATATAGATATAGGTTATAGGTTAATATCAGATATCCTCTGAGAAAGTCATAACATGACAATACTTGTAGAAAATCCCTCCCACATTTCTCCCCATTATTGGCCCCAATGAAGCACCTTTGATACTTGCTTACATCAGATAATAACTGTTTATGGCATACAATAAAGAAGAGCTCAGGGGGAGAAATTATTCAAGGAATATTCATTCTCTTTCCTGCCAGCCTTCATAATACAGACGGCACTGACAGTGAATTATGGAAAAGACGGATTTATTCTCGGTGTTATTTATTTTAGCTTGTCTTCATGTCCACAGTGCTAGGAGTGCTATTGGTAAGTCAAAATGCATTCATAACCAGCTGTCAATTTTAAATTCAAACATGTGGATGTGAGGCCTAACTTACTTTAATCAGATATATCTAGTTACTATATATATATATATTTAGTTTTATCTATGTCTTTTTTTTTTTTTACAGGACAACAGTCTTCTAATGAAGTAAAATGCTTGTCAGGATTTAATAGGAAACCACTTTATTCAGTAATATGTGTTTAATATTCAAGTGAAATGATTTAAGATTAAGTGCAAAGAGTCTGAACGTTGGAGTAAAATTCATTTTCCAATCATAAATCAGAATGACAAATGTCTGTTCACTTTGTCACCAGCATAATGAAAATAATGATGAAAAATTAAAATTAATCTTAAAACTGTAAGCTCGTTTAAATCGTTATACGTATTGTTTTACATATTGTGTGATTAAGTGTATTTTGTGCTGCCTTATTTAGGCTTTAAGCTGTTTGTTAAATCCTCAAACCAATAACTTGTTTCTGTTTAAGGTACTTCACAGATAAACTGTGCAACTGGAACCAATCTCAGAGTAGGGAATATCCAGGAGGGATATGAAGGTGAGAAATGTCCACAATATTAGATACTTCTTTTCACATTTGCAAGCAAAAAAATAAAATACAAATCAGGAGCAAAAATGTAATTACTTTATTTCAATGTAAATGATATTGTATTGATTTGTATTGAAACGGCTCAAATAAAATAATCGGTGTTGGTAAGGTTACTTTGGAAATGTAATAGGTTACAGATTACAAGTTACCCTATTTAAAATGTAATAAGTAGTGTAACTATTTAAATTACATATTTAAAGTAATGTAATGGATTACATTTGATAACTTTTCTAATTTCCCGCACTGGTATGCATTTTCATCACTCGCCATGGTGACAGAGCCTAAAGAACCAATCAAAAGCATCAAAATAGCGTCGCTTTACTAAACGGCCTTTAAATAGCAGGAGACATCGTGCACATCAAAAACAGGCAATGCAACAAATGAATATAATTCAACATATCCTAGCTTTTTACAGAACATATTCAGATAACCCCCTTTGAAATCGTTAAAGTAACTGTAATTTACTACAAATTTTTCTCAGTAACTGAAACCGATTACAGATACATTTATTTTGTAATTAAATTACATATTAATTACATGTAACTAGTTACTCCCCAACAGTAGAAAAATATAAAAAAAAAATATATATATATAATTTAATAAAAAATTATAAAAACCCTGTGTAGTCATTTAAAATGCCTTTGAGTAGTAATGCAAGAACAATACTGGCATTATCTAGCATTAATGTTTAGATTGTGTGTCAGAATATGTATTTGATCTGGCCCTCAGGAGATGTCGAGATAATCACTAATATTGGACCTGATGATCGTCTGGTGCTGGGGTCACATATCTTTGACATTGGTGTATTATTTCTGGAGCTGGATTACTCTAATGGAGACTCAACCGTTACTGTACGAACCATGAAACCACTGGATGCTGATGTACTAAAGGAGGTTTGTCCCTCATTGATCCACATATATATATACAGTGAAAAAAAAAAGAATTTGTCAGTTCAAGTTAGAAAATGTAGTTCATGTGGTAACATCTAAAATTACTGGTTTTATTGAAATGAAATGATTTAAGATTACTGATTATAACTGAATTCGTTTGATGTAATCTTTTTTGTTTTATATGATGAAAGTCCTTTTCCACCTTGATGTAAATACACTCCAATAATGTATTAATTTCCCTTTCTTTACATACAATTTAAATTAGTTTAATTTATATTATTTATTAAATTTTTGTTTGTCCAACCTACAAAATGAATTTACTGAGTCTTAATTTTCAATCAAGACATGCCATTCATCATTGTACACAATGTATATAATGAACCACTAAGTAAAGACAGGTGTCAGTAGTACTGACAATACTACTCTTCAGCACAATGGTAACTGCAACATTCAAAACAGAAACTCCTCTAAATGTCCACCATAACTAAACATTAAACATGAACATAAACTACCAACATCTTCCCCTTAACTGAAAAGCACATAAAACAACACTTAATCCCTAAATTTCTTCTTTGTCCTTCATAGCAGATGTCCTGTAGCTGACACGAGTCACGAATCTATACTGCCCTCTATAGGGTGTAGTCGCAGTGCGCATGTGTCGAATATGTCCATCCTGAGCTTTATTGGAAATTGTATATTGGGTCAATGTAACTCAATTAAGTTAAAACAGTTTTCCCTGGTATTATGTTACATAAACCCGATTGAATTAAGTTACAACAACAGAATTAGAATTCATAGGTAGAATCGGTAGAAATACCTCCTTAAAGCAACAACTGCATGTTCACTTTTCATAGTATATATACAGTACATGATTCTATTTTCTCCATTTTAATACCTTTAATGGAATTTAAGCTTATCAATACCAAAAAAAAAACAATAGGAAACTACTGACTAATAGTTTAGCTTAGGCATAGTTAATTGTATTAAATGTATTTTTTTAATCTCATAAAGAAATGAAGTGCCACATGTCTCTTTGTGTTTTATTTCTTCTAGACAGGAGGGATTTTGTATTATTCACTCACTTGCCCAAACCCGTCGGTAAGTTTAAACATTAACGTTATCAAATTATTTAATAAGACAAAGTATTCATCACATAAACCTTCACTATAAAGTCTTTATTCTCCATTTCAGCTGAAAAACATCAGGACGTTAGGAGTTCAGGATATCAATGACAATCCTCCGATCTTCCAGAGTAAAACATACAGCGTCACAGTGTCAGAGGTGTGTGTAATGTCACATCTTTATACAGCAGAAGTGTGTTTGGTCACTCAGAGACTCACATCTCTTTGTAAACTGTATCTTTTGCTCCAGACGACAGCTGTGGGTTCAGATGTGCTCAGGGTTATAGCTGAAGATGCAGATGTTTCTCCAGAAAACAGGAATATTATATATTCTATACTGGTAAGTCATGAATGATTCTCATATTTTTGATTTAAAATCATAGTAGGATTCCACAAAACTGCATTACTGGTCTCAGGCACTAGTTTCACCAGGACTGTCAATCAATTATCGTATTTAATCGTACCTAATCTCATGGGTTTGTTAATATTTTTTATTCATACAGATTATTTTAAAGGAAAGGAAACTAAATAATAAATAATTAGTCAGTAGCACTATACACTGTAAAAACTAAAGGAGCCTCAAGTATCCTGTCGGATACTCAAGGAACTTCAAAATGTAATTTTGGTGCCTCAAAGCTCTTTTTCCTATAGTAGGGTTACTGGAGGACCATTGACAATCTTTGAGGTTCTTGCTGGAACTTATGGGATCCTTTAAGCACTTTGTATTTACTTCAGAGGTTCTGGAGTCACCTTTTCATTACTATGAGACCTCGAAGTGCTTTGGGGGAAAATAGAGGAACTTGAATGCGATAGAAGGGTTATTGGAAGATCTTTTAACATTCAAGTGGTTCCTGGAAGATCTCTTATGTTAAAGCCAGCATCTGGAGGAACCCAATGGTTCAGTGAGGCCCGAATTAGATTATTATTCTATTATTATTATTATTATTATTATAGGCTACTTAAGTTTGATTCAGAATACATACCCAGGTGAAAAAGACGTACTATTAAATGTATTAATAATGTACTTGAGTGTGTTTTTAGTAGACCTACAATACAAATATAGCCTACTTTAATGCATTTTTATTATTATTATTATTATTATAGGCAAGTTTGATTCAGTATACATACCCAGGTGGAAAAGATGTACTATTAAATGTATTAAAAATGTACTTGAGTGTGTTTTTAGTAGACCTACAATACAAATATACTTTAATGCATTTTTAATACATTTAACAGTAACTATAGTCTTTTTCACTTGGGTAGCTTACATATATTTAGTATAGGCCTATTTTATTAAGTCATTTAAACCTTAAACAACAACACTAAATAATAATAATATTATATGAAGAAGAAGAAGCAGGAGGAGAAAAGTATTATTCTGTCACGAAACTGCTGCTATTCCTCTGCTGTCGTCGCTTCAGTGATCCTCGCGCTGCTCGCGCGCAACAGAGCTCAGCTGATCGTCATCAGAAAGTAACGGCTCCTCTCATCAAAGCTTCCGCCGTTTGTTCGGCTCTCCATTACAAGGTTTGTAAACTCGCCAAATAAATATAAATACAGAGTCTACTCACTATTCAAACACACACATATATCTAAACTAAATTTATTATACATTACTACGTTTTTACAGTGTTTACCACTCGTTTATTGCACAGTATCTGGTATGAAGGTTTTAGCCGCGATGCTAACTACGTTGATCTAATGAACAAATGGAAATTATTGACTTATTGTCTTACATTGATTTAGTCATTCAATTCAACATATTTTGTACAACTGTGTCTTCAAATTGCTGATATAGCCTAACTAATTTAGAAAATTCTCTGATTCTTGGCGTTTGTTATGAATAACAAAAACAGGTTATAGTTTGGTCTGTTTTTGTTTAGCCTAACTTTACTACAGGTGCCCTCATTCTCTCAAATACCATTTTAAAGCCATTTACTGGTCAATAAATATTATGTTGTGAATAATCAGCTTTGTTCTTTTGTTTCCCCAGAACAACCATTACATTTCTAAAATAATCTGAACATTTCAGTGGCAACATTGAATTACAGTAAGTTACCTGCACCACATGCAAGTACTTTATTACTATGAACTTTCTCTGTGTGAAATTGTATTGTTTGACTGTGTACTTGTGTTTTTTAATCAGTTACTCTCTGAAAATCTTTTCTCATGATCTCAAATCTCATTCATGTTACTCAGAAAAATAATATCACAGGTTTGATTCACAAAAAATGCTATAGACATTTTAACTCTGAATTATAACTTCAAGTTTAGTCTTTTTCGACAAAAAAATAAATAAATAGGAAAAAGCTATTAGGCTTCAGAAGACTTGCAACACAACCCATAACACATGAGTTGTGAACTCATTGATTATTTTTAGGATCTTTTCTGGGACATTTTTGGAGCTTAACCATTTTTACATAAATTGTTGCATTGAATTGAACTAGACAAGTGTGCATAAGAATGGTTTCATGAATGATTTACACAATTGTTTTCTGCTTGTGTTTCATGCAGTGTCAGCGATCGGTGACTGGGGTTGCATTATGCCTGAGATCTGCTTTTGGGTTCCACAGACAGAAAGTCAAACAGGTCTGGAACGTCACAAGGCTGAGGAAATTATTAAAATTTCACAACTATCAGTTTAATAACCTTACTAACAGTACATTTTGTACTTTGCAGGGATCTCAGTAAGCTGAAATACAAGTTTGATCAAGAATAAAAATCCTCCTGTAGACCTGAAAATCATCGAAGTGCCTGGACCATCCACCAGAAAAGAGGAAAAACAAACGGAAAACGATGCTGTACCTTTTCACTTTTCTAACTCGTTAAGTACCTCACACCAACTTGGTCCCATAGTGACATTTTTGACCACAAACGAAATTGCTGATCGTGTGAATTCATATTGAAATGACTGAATTCACCAGTGAACATTCACAGAACAACAGATCATTTTACTGCACCTTAACTCTGTTTCCGGGTCGAAGCCTCTACTTCCTCTATCTTGTTTCATGAGAATACTCAACAACCATTTATGAATACTGTTGATTCAAGTCACACATTTAAGCTTTTCAAAAGCCATAGTGTATTACAGTCTCCAGTCTAACGGCATCCCAGACTTAAACATTTTATGATTCAAAATAGCTGAATAACTAACCATCAGAGATTTCAGTATAGAGATAAAGGTTACAGCACAATGAGTGTATATTAGCACTGTTGTTTGTTTTTGGCATCTGATAGAGCTTTTGGACTTGGAAACAGTGATGTCAGACTAACCATCGGACTGAAACACAAATGTTTTAAAGTTAAGTAAAGATGGACATTTTTAATTAGTTCAAATGTAATTTTTTTACATTGATTTATTTAGTGGAACATATGTGTTTCCATGCATTTTGTTGAGATGTCTTTTCTTGTTTATCTATTGTATATACATGGTTGATTATTCATGTTGCTTATGTATTATACTATTTTTTTGTGTAGTCATTGATATTAATCTGTAGTTAGCTTTTTTCCCCATGTGCATGGAAGTGTATGTATAAAAATGAATATCAAATATGTAATAAACAATTCTTATTTTGTATTTGGTTCAATTTGTTTATTATAATAGAAGTCAAAGGTAACCATAGTAATAACATGAAATTAAATATTTAAAAAAAAAATGAAATTTGGTTCCTGGAGGCACCCACAGTGGTTCCACACAGTGCCTAATATAAGAGTTCCTCAGGAAACCTGTGTGGTTCCTCAGAGAACCGGCCCTTTTTAAAGGGTGCCTAGAGGATCTACAGACGGTTCCGCCGGTGTGGCAAAGTGAAGAACCCCAAAAGGTTCCTCCAGGCACCTTTTATTTTTACAGTGTAGCCTGGAAATCCAGACCTAAATCTAAAAGATTCGTCAACTAATGAAAATCGCCCAGCTCGAAGGGCGGCACCAAGCATGCATTTGAAAATCTCACTGCACGCAATCGGATAACACTACGACCATTCACAACAATAAACCCCATACGCTTAGCTACCAGCGGAGCTAACTGGTAGATTAAACTCTTACCGTATCTGGTCTGCAAAACAGCAAAAACGTCCTTCTTGCAAAGGAACGATTCAAGCGCTGTCTTCTGTTCCTGTTTTAGATAAAAAGCCAAGTCTAACTCGTTCATTGTAGCGGCCAAAGCCGTTTCAAACAACTGGTGTTCATCCATCTTGCAATGTTTACTAATGACTTCAACGTCACAGCGCTGTCGTCATCTGTTTATCTCGCCTCTGGCCCGCCTATATCAGATAACCCGATGTGATTGGTGCAGCTCAGATCGAGGGGCATATTTAATGAGCATCATTACTCGACACCAGAGTAAACTCGCTGAGCAAATTCAACTTGTGCTCTCGCGAGAACTCTGGATTACCAGGGTACAGTAGCACAGCTTGTGTCCATGAATTTCATTTTAATCCATCACTTTCCCTCTTTAAACAGCCTCCAGCACCAGATGAATTTGAAGTGAGAGGTGACGGAAACATCAGGTTGAAACAACGTCTGAACTACAACAATGCTCAACAGTACATCTTCACTGTGCAAGCTAAAGTAAAGACAAACTCTCTGACATCCTATTAACCTCCAGATTACTTTGATCACTAAACTTGTTGCTTTGCTCAAACAATTGCTTTATTAGTTTATTCTTTAAAGGAATAGTTCACACCAACTCTGTCATCGAGTACTCACTCGTGGAACACAATATTACAATATTTAGCAGAATGTCCAAGCTGCTTTTTCCATGAAAGTAGATGAGGACCAAAAACAAATTACACAATTTTCACTTTATAATAAACATTTGTAATATGTTGATTTTCTTTTTTGATTTTTTTTTTTTTGCAGGATATAGGAGATCTCAGTGACACCACAACAGTTACAATAACAGTTGAAGATTTTGACAATCTAAACCCTTATTTTGATCACAGTCTCTACAAGGCATCCATTGAGGAAAATCAGGTAAATAATAAAAAAAAAATCTCGAGGCCAGAGTTGAGAAGCCCAGCTATAAAGGTTACATACCAAAATGACACATAGCAAACCCCAGGCAGATGTTTTTTTCATTATAATTATTTTGCGCAGATGATCTAAGTGGGCCACTCTTGACAAACATGTTGCACTGTGGATCCAATGGTTTGTCAATATTTAAAGCTCTGGATATCTGATACCAGTACAATCCTTAGGCTAGATAATAGACATTGCAAATATTAAATTTTGGTCTGTAATACAAAGGTTTGCTTGGGTTCATTTTCTGCAGAACATCACCACAGTGAGGGTCAGTATCACAGATATCAATGACAACACTCCAGTTTTCAGCTCCGACACCTACAGCAAAAGCATTCTGGTTAAAGACGCCAAGATTTGAGATGTGCTGCTGATGCTCTCGGCCACAGATAAAGATGCTGGAAGCAACGCGGTTATTAGCTACAGGTAAACTTAAGCTAACTAAACTTCCATTTCTTTAGCATAAATAATATGAAGGTTAAACCATGAACACACTTACCTACATCACTCCTTTAAGACAGATGCATGAATGTTGTTTTTCTGTAGTTTCTCTGAAGACTCCTCAATGGTCGCATTGGATGCTGAAACAGGATTCAACACTTTGACCTCTGACCTTAGCGAGGTCACAGAAGACACGCTGCTAACCCTCACTGCTACAGCGACAGATCATGGAACACCACCAGAATCTGATGAAGGTTTGGGCTTAGTTTACATAATATTCCTTTAGTGATTCTGGTGTTAATACAATGCAGATAATTTGATCAAATAAACATATAATATTTGGAGAAATTAATTCCCCCTTCAATATTTAAACCTGATCTGATAAACATGTCAAGATTAACATATTTCTTCTCTCTGAAGCTGAAGTCTTGATCTACTTCAAAATTGCCTTTCTCTCTGAGAGTGTGAGTTTTGAAAGCTCCTCTTACAACTTCACAATAAAGGAGAATGAACCTGAGGCCTCAACAGTGGGCAAGGTCAAGGCATTAACAGGAAGTCCAGTGGTTACAGTCAGCTATAACATGAAGTCACATGAGGATGTCTTCTCTGTGGATGATGAGGGAACCATAAAAGCTCTCAGACCGCTGGACAAGGAGAAAGAGGAGTGGTTCATCCTCACAGTAGAAGCCATAGACTCCAGAACTCCTGCAAACTCTGCAGAGACAACGGTACTATCCTTACTTTAAACTAAGGCCAGAAACAAACTTTACACAAGTACGCAATTTATGTTAATGCATAAATTACTTTGTAACAAGTATAAAATGTGTTAATGCTTGCTGTATCTCCCATTAAAGCAATTTGCATCGTATTTGCATTCTGACACATTTCAAAATGCAATGACACAAGCTTGTGCTGCTAGAAGTGTTCACATACTTAAATAGAGTATGTTTCTGGCCTGTAAGTCTTACTCTTCAAGCATGTCAAAGGTAAAGTTTTTCTTCTTAAAGAAAGCTGGCACAGAGAATTTGACTTTCTTTTTCTCACAATCTTCAGGTCAGCGTTCAGGTTGAGAATGTGAATGAGGCTCCTGTGTTTGATGCTGAAATATATAAAGCAGAAATGTTCAGTATGTCTCCATACAAATTCCCTATAGTGAAGGTGCAGGTGAGTGTGGCATAGACATTGGCCAGTGATTCGTTAAGACCCTTGACCCTAAATAATACATTTCGACATGTAACTCATTCCATGCCATCTGTGCTACGGACATGAATAATTCCTCAAATCACGTGTCTTATTGAGGAGATGTGTGGTGGTATTTTTCAAGGTGATCAGACCATGATTTTTTTGTAGTAAAAATGGTTGAAGTGTGGTTGTGTGTCCCTCAGGCATCAGACCCTGATGTGGGCGAGAGCTCAGAACTGCAATATTCCCTGCTGGAGTCCACAACTCTGCTGGATGTGGAGGCAAGCACTGGTCAGGTCTACGTACTGGATGCATCCAAATTTGGAGACAATCTGTTCACCTTTCATGCTAAAGCCACTGATAAACATGGACTGTTCGCGACTACAACAGTACAGGTGAGCAGAAACAGAAAGAGAAAAAGAGAATGCTTTTGAAAGACTCTTTCAAATTACCAATTGCATTTTGATTGAGAGAGCAGTGAAACAAAGCAGTCAATCCAATAATTGCGTTCTTGTGTTTGCAACCTGCAGATCGAAGTTAAAGAAAGTGCAAAAGGAGAAAGCGTAATCTCCCTAAACCAGCCCGTATACATAGTGGAGAAAAAGATACCAGAGATGGAAGAGTGAGTAATCTATGTTCGTTATTGAAACATGTCATTGAGACAAAATAAGAGCATTTCCAGTTGTGAAGTGTTAATGTGTTATGAGATAAGAGTGTAAGTGGAAACATGTTTAAGGATTAATTAACCCAAAATAAATATAAACATGAATTATTTTACTCACCCTCATGGCATTCCTATCATGTGTGCTGCTATGTTTTCATTGAAACAGATTTTTTTCCTTAATAATACCAAAAAAGCATAATAAAAAAGTAGTGCATATGACTTGAGGGCTGCAATTCCAAGTCTTCCGCATAATTTACTTTTGTGTATAGAACAGACTGAAATATACGCTATTATTTACAGAAAAGCTTCTTCTCTACTGAGCTGTTAAATCAGGGTATTTTGTGTCCTATACACCAACATGTGTGTGTGTGTTTTTCTTTTCTCAGATGCATGAAGAAAGTTTTAGGCTGGACTGTGAAAATCCTCAGTGTGAGAGCTGAGGATGAGAATGAGAAGCGCACCATTCTTAGAGAATCTACAAACAAGACTTACGTCAGTTTCATCTCCATGGACTCCAGTGGTGCGGTCATCCAAGCCACAGAGGTCAAAGAGTAAGTTGAACTAATATCAGTTTATTCAGACTAATCTAATGTGAAAGCGAATGTGGAAATGTGTAAGTAACATGTTTTACAATAAATGCAGTTATAATGGTTGTAGCCTTGTGGTCAGTGCTCTGACTTTAAGGGCCCTATCTTGCACCCAGCGCAATTGACTTTGTACACCGACGCACATATCATTCCTATTTTGCACCCGTGCACAGCGGACTTTTCCCTCCACAGACGCACGTCGGGAAATTAGGGAATGAACTTGCGCTCCCGGGGGCGGTTCAGCGAAAACAGGAGGCGTGTTCTGGCGCAAACGTTCCCTGGTGCTGTTTTGCAGGTTTAGAAAACAATTCCGGACCAGGAAAAACCTAGGTCTAAAGTCAGTGGTGTGTTGCGCATGTTATTCATATGCTATTTTGAGGGCGCATGCTTGGCCATAATCAATGTAGCATGTGCACAACGCGCATACACTTTGATTCTCTCATCTACACAGAAGCAGCAGTTTTCATTTTTGCTAATCATAGGCTACATTATTACAAGGAAAAATATTAACACACTAACGAAATCATTGTTGTGTCCATGAAAATGTGAAAAAATATAAAATCTAGCTTACACATTTACCCAAATTATCATACGCCTGTTTAACAGAAGCTTATTAGGGTGGGTTTCTCCCATTCCCAATGTCACTTCTCTGTGTTTTACAGCCCTGACGAGAACGTCGGTCTCCTCGGCTGTGAACCGCTCCTGGCGTGCGCCTGGCAAATCCGCTGTTAAAATAGCATTCCGCCATGAAACAAGCGTGCCTGCTCTTAAAGGTCCCATAACATGCTTCTTTTTGAAGGCTTTGATATAGGCCTTAGTGGTCCCTTGTACTGTATCTGAAATCCATTTCCCAAAATTCAGCCTTGGTGTAGAATTATAGCCACTACAAGGCAGTCCCACAATGAGCTTTTCTTCAAATGTGCCGTTTTGGTGTCTGTAGCTTTAAATGCTAATGAGGTGGAGAAAGGCGGGGCAAGGTGGAGGGTGGGTGTGGCATTTTAGATTTGCGTCAGGCGCAAGAGTCATTTATCCAGCCGGTATAACAGCAACAGTGCCCAAGATCCGCCCACAAAGTTACTTGCGTTTCGCGTTTGATACTTGCGTTTCAGATCGTTAAAATAGGGCCCTAAATTGGTTATAATTTTAATCAGTAATAAAATTCCTCTGAGATCTGAATACATTCATTTTTATTTGAACTCTGTCTGCCCAAAAGGCTATTGGTTTGCCAACTATGTTTGAGTAAGGATACCAGTAAGGGATTTGAATTATGTGACAAGTGCAAGTGCATGATTGCACATAACGTCATAATTCCCAGAAATGTACCTTGAAAAGTATTCTCCCTAAAAATGATGTTGTACAGGTTTACAAATCTGTTCATATATATATATATATATATATATATATATATACATGTATATATATATATATATATATATATATGAACAGATTTGTATACCTGTATATATATATGTACTATGTATCCACCTTGAAAATATTCCTCCTCAGAATTATGATTTATATAGGTTTAAAAAAAAATTATATACATATATATATATATATATATACTTTATGTAAGTGCTTTAACAAAAGTAAAAGCTATAAATATGATAAAATGAATGTATGTGCATTAACAAAAACATACTCCTCAGTCCTCACTCCTCAGTCTTAACATTTCCCTCTTTCCTGCTTGGCTGAATTACATCTATTGTATATAATAAGGATGAGAGTGTAATGGGCAGCATCTGAAATATCTTCACTCCCACAGGAAGCTGAAAAGTGAGCACAAAGATTTAACATTTGAGCTGGAGAAGGTCTTTGGTCCTGGTTTGGAAATCAAAGTGGAGGACAGTTCTGTAAACTCTGAAGAATCCAGTCAAGCCGACGTAATCGCTCTAAGTGTTCTGCTGGGAGTAATCATTGTGGCTTCACTGCCGGCAATTATCTATTGTTATCTGTAAGTTATTGATTGTCCATCCATCCATCCATCCATCCATCCACCTACCTACCTATCTATCTTGAAAGGAATTCCTAGTAGAAAAATAAGCTTAAAGGTGCTATAAGCGATGTCACCCGTTTTTTAGGCCAAAACAATTTTTGGCACATACAGCAAACATCTCCTCACTATCCGCTAGCTGCCTGTCCCCTAAATACACTGTAAAAAAATGCAGTCTCTATAGACAGCCCAGGCTTCACAAACGGCAAGAAAAACAAACTGGCCCAGCCTGGACCACGAAACATAACAAACAGGGTTCCAGCCAATAACCGACAAGAATGATTTGGGGGTGGGGGTTGGGGGGTTAGTGCGTGTGCACATGAAGGGGGGTGTGGGGAGTGGAGGAGAGAGAAGCATGAAGAGGGAAGTTAGCTAGAGGAGAGATGTTCTAGACAACGACTAACGTTAAAAACTTATATTCTTGACACACGACCAAAGAAACGACAACTCGATGAACAAATGACAAAGAAGAGGTAAAAGGAGAAGGAATGCGCGAAGTCCCGAATTTACATCGGAAAAGTGTTCAAAAGATGGCGAGAACTCCACGGGCAGAAGGGCTTCCAATCCGACATTCAGGTGGCTCTGTTTTTGCTGGACAGGGGGGTAAATCCAGTTTGTTTTTTCTAAATGGTTCATGACTGTTTCAAGAAGCACGGAAGGGAGGGGGAGGGGACAGGATGAGGAGGAGGGAGGGTCGAGCTAGCCTACGTTTTGTTTGACAATACTTTGAACATCAACAAGAAGTGACTTCACTCAGCATCACTTGGTGCACCTTTAAAGTCAACATGAAATCAGGATTGATTAAATTGTTTGTTCTGTTTCACCTGTTCTATACAGCCTTCATAAAATGCCATAATGTAATACCAGTTGTCTTTATAGTGATAAAATTATGTTTCAAGTTGAACACTGCTCATTGTAGCGTGTAGCGCACAACGTAACTGATGTGCTACACCCAGTAATGATATTCAATATGGGCCACTATGATCAGAAGTAAGGAACGTCCAGTAGCGCGGGAAGGGGGGTGCTGCACCCCCTCGTCATAGCATCAGCACCCCCTAGTGGGGGGCTGCGGACTAACATAATATTGTACTTTAAAAACGTGAAATAAAAATAAATAAAATGGACAGCGTTAACTAACTCTCTAATGTAGTGAGTGTTCAAGCTACGGAGAAAATGAAATAAAGTTTGAATTTGCCATGCTTTGTTCTGATCAGAGCATTTGAGCCTAGAGCGCATTTCTGAATATGCCGCTCCGCTCGCTCAACCCAGAAACTAAAGTTTTTTCCTAGTCGACTAGTAGTTGTTCATTTAAGCCATTAGTGAACAAATCGCCCCATTATATTCATTTTATTACTTAAATAGGCTATATACAGGATATGAGCGTGTACATAATATAGCCGCACTCAAACACACGGCAGCACGCATAAAGCTTGCCACAAAGAACCAGCAAAAGTATGAATGTGTCAAAAATAGCAAGGAGACATTTAATTGTTTATTAATAAACTGGTGTTTTCTGTGTCGCTGCAAAGATTAAGTTGGCGATTCGGCAGTCGCCATGAACGCCAGAGAGAAATGCATGTGAAATGCACATTTCATATGGATTACATAATCAGAGAGTAGCCTATTTCTTTTCGTTTTGAATAGTTTCCTTTAAAAGTAGACATTTCAAGCTTTCTATAATAGATAGCCTATATTTCTCAAATCTGTGAGGCAATGCAAGTGATTGTGCCGGCGCCTTATTACATTGTCTGCTATATATTTGCTTCTTAAATACAGGCAATTGGTTGATAAAACATTGATCAAAATTAATTATTATCTTTCTACAAAACAAAACTCAATGAAGTGGTCAAAATTATGTCTTACCCACTCCATGTCTCCAGACATATTGTGCATCTCATGATGTTATCTTTCTCATGCTGCATATGCTCACTTTCATAATCAACATTGATTAAATTAAAAAATAAGCCTATAAATTAAATAATTAGCCTATAATATTAGCCTATAATATTTAAACATAAATACTGTATGAAACTAAATGTTTTCTTTAATGGCTACAACACATATACAGTAGAGAAATTTCATGTCTTGTCGTCAGCCACAACATAATGACGTCACATATTTTCCAACCCAGCCCTGAGCCCCCCTCGCAAGAAACAGCTTCCAGCATGCCTGGGGAAAACTACTGGGAGGAGGAAATGATGAAGCAGGTAAGTGAATAGTTGACTATCTTGTTCTATTTGAATTTTGTTTCAATTCAAATTAATTACATGTGAACAATTAATCAATGACAGTCAGTAAAAAAAAAAACATTGTCATCAACTCTTCTATTGTTTCTTCTAGGCTGAAAGATCCAACAACTCAACAGCTTCAATTCAATGAAATTTCATATTTTTCACTCAATGTGTAAATAAAGTGGACTCTCAAAACTCGACACTTTGTCTTTCCCTTTCACCCTTTCACCAAGTAAATTACAATAATAAGTAAGGGATAATGTATAGCGAGGCGGTTGTTATAGCGAATAACAACCCCAACAGGCTGAACTTGAATCAGCCTGAAGGGGTTGTTATTCGCTATAACGACCGCCTCTCTATACATTATCCCGCTTATTACATGGCTACCTACAAAATAAAAAAAATAATTTGACACAAATTATTGATTTAAAAAGGAGTTTATTGAATTAAAAACGACTGTATTGCTTCCGCTAAAGAAAATAGTCCGTTCCGCGTCCATAGCAATGCTCTGTTTTTCATGGCAACGGTGTGTTAAGCCCCGTTCACACCGCCAGAGATTTTGTCGCTGCATGTCGCCAGCGACAGAGATTCATGTCGCTAGTGGGCGTTCCCACTACGGGTTGCCTATAAACATCATTAGCAGATCACATTATTGACATCGAATCATTTTTCTTGCCGCTAAAAACAAACATTTTGGAGGGAAATGACTTAATATAAATGGGATCAGTGCATTAAGTGTTTAATATGTGAACAATGAATGAGGAACAACGCCTGCTTTTTGCCATAGCGGCTACATATCTGCAGCGAAAGCGCAAACGCCGGTCTGTCTGGGTTCACGGAACCATTCGGTCTCGGAGTCAGCACGGCAAGTACTGCGGCTGGTGTAGGAACTGCGGCTGGATGAAGTCCGGTTCCAGCAGTACTTCAGGCTGGACAGGACCCAGTTTGATGTGCTGCTGCGGAGAGTTGGCCCCTTGATTGCAAAGGAGAACACAAACTACCACCGAGCCATTTCACCTGGTGAACGGCTGGCAATTTGTTTACGGTGAGTAACCTATTTATTAAGCTTTAAGTAATTAAGTTTAATTGTAACACCTACATGAAACCCTATATATATGTATATGTGCATCTTCCGAACCTGGTATGATTTAAAGGGTATTATATATCACATTTAATCTGGATATAATGAATATTGTGTCATACATAGAATTACCTGCCATGTGCGTGTTTTTACAGTTCAACATGTTTATCGTATACATAGCCTATATCATTAAACATTTTTCTTTCTTGAGCTGTTTCTTATATGTTTAATTCAGTCATTTTTTTTAAATAGCTCAACATGTTATACATATGAATTTCTGCTTTGACAATTGCATATTTCACATTTTTACAGATTCCTTGCAACAGGGGACTCTTACCGCAGTATTGCCTTCAGCTACCGGGTTGGACACAGCACTGTGGCTGGTATTGTGTAAGAAGTGGCAAAGGCCATTTGGGACTCCCTGGTGGAGGAGTGCATGCCTGTTCCCACCACAGAAGATTGGCGGGAAACTGCAGCAGAGTTCTACCATCACTGGAATTTTCCAAACGGTGTAGAATCTATTGATGGGAAGCATGTAGTGATCCAGGCTCCCAACAACTCTGGGTCACTATTCTACAACTACTCTATTGTCCTTTGGCAGTTGAAGGAGCAGAGCACCTGGGACCCCAGCCTTACGTCTTTGTGGCAGATGAAGCCTTCCCTCTCCGTAGAGACCTCATGAGACCCTTCCCAGGTACCACCCTTCCCAGTAGACACAGGGTATTTTAGCTACAGGCTTTCGCGGGCAAGACTAACTGTGGAGAATGCGTTTGGTATACTCGCAGCACAGTGGCGAATGTACCGGCGTGTTATTGGCATCAGTCCTTCCAATGCAGAAACCTGTGTAAAGGCCACCTGTGTTCTACACAACTTCCTGCGGAGGACAACGAGGACGGTTTCCTATGTCGGTGACGGAGAAGCCTCTGGACTGCACGACATCAGCCAAGTTGGGAGCAACAATGCTGCACGGGAAGCAACGCGTGTGAGGGAGACACTAGTGAACTACTTCAGTGCTGAGGGTGCAGTTCCTTGGCAGCCACAGGCATAAAAAATTATTCACAGAACCAAGCCAAAGGCTCTTTTAAGAGCCACCCACATTTGAATAAAAGAGCAATTGTTTCATGTGTCATTTCTTATGCAAACACATCTCCCCCAAATGCATAAAGTGCAGATATTAAATCTTGTCCTATGGTCAATGCAGTATTGTAAACACTCTCTAATAGGCTATAAACTGTAATATGTTCTAAATTGTTTTATATTGCAAATCATAAGGGTAAATGTAGTAAATTATTCTCATTTTAAATATAAATAATTATATTTTTTACAGCAAATCATCTACTTAATCACAAAAAGGAACAGATTTAAAACTGAAGCAAATGTATGCATTTATTTATCAAAACTGACCTTAGATGTTCCTCTCCAGCATGTTCCCACTGCTGGGTATAGCCTCCATAAAAGAGTTGAGAAAGCCCATGATAGCACTGTACTTCCACGGTTTGTGACCCTCTGCTGCTGACCCACTTCTCTTTTGGTCTTTTGTTTTATTAACCTCCCTCCTATATGCATCACGGAGGTTCTTCCATTTTTTTTTTACACTCCTCCTCTAAAAATACAAAACACAAACATACACATCACACACACGTTATCATTATAATGATAGCTGCATCACCTGTTATATATATAGGCTATATAATCTTTATATACACTACACTGCACACACTTGTGGGTTCACTCTCTCTATTTTTACATATGCATGTAATTGTACACACTCCTTATTTGTAATAGTAATTAAATTATAATTTGTAATTAAAGGAACCGTATGTAAGAAATGTATTTCAATTAATCATAAAATGGTCCTGATATGTCACTAGACATTAAAAAATCATGTTCATTTCAAATACTACTTATATCACTGACAAGAGTAGTCCGGCATGTTGTCATTTAAAAAGTGAAGTTGCAGCCCTCAACTGATGTTGATGTTATCATGTTGTGTTTTGGCCTGATACTCCACCCTCCACCTATCTACCAATCACGAAGTCAGTAGTGTTTCGGCATCCGGGTTGCCAGCTCTGCTCAAGTTACCACAGCTGCAGCTACAAACGTTCCTGCTGGATCCTGCAGCCTATCTTGTAACCTCGAGTCAGGGGGGAGTAGGAGGGGATACACCGCTCTACAGTAATTTGAAAGTGATTGCAGTACCAGTTTTGGCCACAATCTTACATACAGCTCCTTTAAATAGTACCGTTTTTATTACTTGTGTTTTGCAGAACACTGTAAGTTATTAGAATACATACACACTGTACTGTAATAGGCAGACCATATTGCATGCAGTTTAGTCAAAACTTAACAGGGAAATTGCTAACAGCTAAAATCAACTTCTCCATCTTGACACGACACCGCAGTAGCAGTACAGCAGACGGATCACGTGCACTCCACTGACTTCACTCCTATTGGTTGTCGCTCGCGAAAATCGCTTCTCATTGGCATAAAGTTGAAATTTCTCAACTTTTGTCCGTGTCTCGCATCGCTTGACACGCCCACATTCTGTCGCCAACGGTCACTGTCGCTCGTGTCACCGGATATCGCCAGCGCTCCATTGAAATGAATGGGATCATGACGCTTTGTCGCTGCGCGTAGCTGGCGGTGTGAATGGGGGTTCATACTTCGCAGCGGTCTGTTATGTAAAGGTTAATGTCCTTTGAGGTGTCCATTGTCAGGTATTAATGGACGACGGCGACGCGTGAACGGTTGCCTCCGCCGAAGTCCATTAATACCTGACAATGGACACCTCGAAGGGCATTAACCCGCTTATACCATGGTCACTTGCCAAATAACACATTTTTAAAACATTAGTTTATATTTTAATTCGTTTTACAATCGAAATCTAACTTGGTTTCCCTGGTTATGCCTGACGGTTTATTTACTAGGTGTCCTCTATCACTTTTTAATGGACACCCTGCAGCCAATCAGAATCGAGTATTCACCCAAACCATGGTATAACAAGAAATAACAGACCGCATTCTACATTGGAATTCAACCAAGCCATGTAATAAAACAAAATATTACATTCAAAATGTACAAAACCCAATGTACAAAAAAATTAATAAATAAATAAATGTGATTATATATTCAGTTTGACCCAAAATAAAATCAGATTTAGAAGTTCTTCCAATAATTCACTTTTCTTTTCAAAAACAAACAGTAATTGGAAATACAGAACCCAACAATTTGACTCAGTTGAACAAATGATCAAACGACTCAATTGATCGGAGCTTGCGAATCAAATGTCTCAGTTCAGAGAGTCATGTAATTCTCTTTCGATCGGTTTAAGTTCCAAGGGCAAAAATCAAACAAATTCGAGGAAATAGTCTTTCGTGTCCGAAAAAACAAGAAAAATCTGAATTGTCCTACAATTTGATGGTCACAAAGCACAGTTCAAAGTGGAAAGGGTCCGTGCAGCTAGCTCGCCATTTGTGCGCATACAATCATGTCATTTAATCAGACAATTCCTCTCCAGGAGATTATGTTTGGCACAAAGCAGGAATCTCTCGCAGGGGTTCACATTCACATAGACAGAAACACAATACAAAAAAACCCAGCCTTGCAAAATACAAGGCAAACACAATAATTAATCTCAGATTCAAATGATCTTGTAACAAATCATATACATGTCCAAAATAACACATCAATCTAACTTCTTGACAGTTATTAAACTCATCAATGCTTATAAATCAATCGCTCACGTTTTATGACACAATTAGCATTTTTTAACGTTACATGTGGTAGTTAGCTTTAACCCACGTGGCACGTGCTGTTCAATTCAGTTCACGCATTGCACGTGGCCAGCTCAAACTCAACTCTTACTGAATTTTTCTGGAAATTGTGGCTTATCTTTTATATGAATCAGATTATCTGAATTTTGAACGAAATAGAATCACTATTTTTTAGGGTTATTTTTTATACAGTGAAGAAAATGTATATGTTTGGTCAATTAGTTATAATACAAATTTTTGCTGCCTTGGGAAAAAGGCCACCGATTCTGACAGACAGAGTTCAAATACTGCCATTGATTTAATTGAAAGGAGAAGCAGTATTGACAACCTTGCTAACTTTAACATACAGTAATTTCTCTACTGTGCGACAGAGAGTCGCGTGGTTATGACGCAATCGTTAGCCTATTTTTACAAAAACTGCTTCTACGGGGCCATAACATAAGATACAAGGTAATGGAAACTTTTATACATTTTCATGTTTCTTTAGAAATAAATAATGGACAAATAAAGTCTTTAAATGCCTCAGATGTAAAGTTATTCGCTGTCAAAGTGACGTCAAAATGAATGGAAGCCAATGGAATGCTAACAGCAGGTGGGGGTCTGCTAATCAATGGCGGCTACTTCCGGTTGAAATGTTTGTTTACATAGAATGGTAGTACTAGCGTAAAGGCTACAGTGATCGTTTGTATTTGGGAAGTAGTCGTGGCTACAGACCGCCGATGAAATCTCAAAAGATCGTGAAGGTGACCGTATCAGTGTGCCACATCCCTCAAAATTGACAGGTTGGGTGGATGACATGAAGCTATGGCCAGGAGTTAGCCATATTGAGATCATTAATTATTTTATCTTTTCGGAGGGTGTAGATCGTGAGGAGATGCGCAATTAAAAAAGCACAGAGGCCTTCAATTATTTCTTTAGTAATAAAGTCGGCCGCATTTCTTTACTGAAGCACGGAGACTATGGGCCCTATCTTGCACCAGCGCAATTGACTTTGTACACCGACGCATGTATCATTCCTATTTTGCAGCCGCGCACAGCGGACTTTTCCCTCCACAGACGCACGTCAGTTAACTAAGAAATACACTTGCGCTCCCGGGGGTGGTTCAGCGCAAAGAGGAGGCGTGTTCCACTGCAAACGCACCTCATGCTGTTTTGCAGGTTTAGAAAACAATTCCGCCACTGACCGAAAAAAACTAGTTTAAAGTCAGTGGCGCATTGCGCATGTTATTCATATGCTATTTTAAGGACGCATGCTTGGCCATAATCAATGTAGCGTGTGCACAACGCGCATACACTTTGATTCTCTCATCTACACACAGACGCAGCAGTTTTCATTTTTGCAAATCATAGCCTACATTATTACGATAGATAGATAGATAGATAGATAGATAGATAGATAGATAGATAGATAGATAGATAGATAGATAGATAGATAGATAGATAGATAGATAGATAGATAGATAGATAGATAGATAGATAGATAGATAGATAGATAGATAGATAGATAGATAGATAGATAGATAGATAGACAGTTTATTATAAAAGCATACATCTAGCTTACATTTACCCAAATTATCATACGACTGTTTAACCAAAGTTAATTTGGGTGTGTTTCTCTATCCCCAACGACCCTGACGAGAACGTCGGTCTCCTCGGCTGTGAACCGCTCCTCGCGCGCGCCTGGCAAATCCTCCATTATAATAGCAATCTGACATGGAACAAGTGTGCCTGCTCTTAAAGGGAATGTGAGATGTCGCTCTGATCGCCCACAAAGTTACTTGCGTTTTGCGCTTGATACTTGCGTTTCAGATCGTTAAAATAGGGCCCTAAATGTCTTTGATTGCTTTTCCTTTAAATGAATTGTAATGAAACAACCCGAAACAATCAAATTATTAGAACATAGAACATGTTGCCAGTAATTTACTGTTAATTGTACAGTTCTTTACTGTAATCTACAGTATGCTACTGTAAAAATGCACTAAATTAAAACTCGAGTTAACTAATTCCACTTGCAGAAACCGAATGTCTTTAAATTGACCAACTGTTATAATGCACTAATAATGTGAGCAAAGTATAATCGTGAACTTTCATTTAAGACCACTAAAAAATATTGTAAATAAAGAGATTTCCACTGGACCAGCAACACAGTCACCGCCTGTTAAATAAAGCAACATGCAGCATATCATCATTGTCTGTAGATCTTCTCCTGGACTGAAGCACAGGCTCTACTCTTCAGCACACCGGTGACCCCAAAAAACTAAATTTTACAGCAAACTACTGGCAATGGTGTTGCCAGTATATACCTGTTTTATAACTTACAGTTTATTACTGTTACAGTTTTTTTCAATCGCTAACAAGCGCTTACCCATACTTAAGATACTTTTTCTAAACTCTTAACACAGACTCACACCTACAAAACACAATTGGCCAAATGGTTAATTGTCTTCTCAAAAACACATTGTTAAATATATACAAACTCTTCATTTCAAAACGGAAAACATGTTTCTCTGCGCACACACTAACTTTACCAAAACACTGGAAATCTGACTCAAAATTAAATTTTTCTGTCAAAGAATAACACTTGTTTTCACTTCACAAGGTACATGCACTCAATCAAAGTACACCAGGTTTCAAAATCCTGGCTATTGTTGACATTACAAAAACTGCATAGACTTTTATGTTTCAGTTTTACAGGTATTTGCATGCAAAACGTGCAATCCACCATTTTACACTAAATTCTTGGTTGGGAACTGTCCACATGTACAGTACTGTTCACATTCATAATCATTCCAGTAAAAAGCAAATCAGTTTTTATTCCTTTACTGTTTACTACAGGAGGTACGGTAGAAACACGGTTTGATAGAACAGAAAAAGTTTTACAGTATTGCTTACAGTGAACAAAATATCCATGAAACACACAAGAGCATTCTGAACAAAAAAACAACAGCAAAAAAAACATAAAATTACTGTATCTAATCTCTGCGATCTTCAGGGTTAGGCCACATGTTTTCATCAAGATCACATCTGATATCATCCAAGGCGATGCACCTGGGATAAAACTGCTTGGTATGTCGGATCCACCCTTGGAGCCAGCATCCATAGCTTCAAGGAGGGACATCTGGTCATGTGGCTGATGGTCATAAACCTTCCACCTCCACATTACATTTTGTCCAGGTTGATGCCTTTTGGCCAGATTGAATCCTGCCTCATCTATGTATATGAATTCATGAGGGGCCTGTTGGCCTCCAATTCCATAATTCTCAAAAGAAAGTTTATGTAAATCATGTCATTTACTGTATACTATACTGTACTGTAACCTATTGCTG
This sequence comes from Scardinius erythrophthalmus, assembly GCF_964197995.2. Classification (NCBI taxonomy): domain Eukaryota; kingdom Metazoa; phylum Chordata; class Actinopteri; order Cypriniformes; family Leuciscidae; genus Scardinius; species Scardinius erythrophthalmus. The sequence continues at coordinate 43,340,964 of NC_138223.1, forward strand.
TGTAGGTTACCTACTTGCAAAGTGAAAAGCTTATAGAACTGGACATTGAATTGAATATACTACACTATACCTGGACATATTGTCGTTGTAGCTCCTTGACTCTCACACTGATATATTGTTTTTGAACTGATATCATTGCAGAAGCAGAGGTTTTTATAAACTTTCATATTGTAATAATAATAATAATAATTCGTTACATTTATATAGCGCTTTTCTCGACACTCAAAGCGCTTTACATAGAAGGGGGGAATCTCCTCAACCACCACCAATGTGCAGCATCCACCTGGATGATGCGACGGCAGCCATATTGCGCCAGAACGCCCACCACACACCAGCTTATTATATATGTTATTATAATATTGTGAAATATTACAGTAGTACAATTTGAAATAACTGATTTCTGTTTAAAAATATGTATGTCATGTAATAAATTGTGTAAAATGTAATTTATTCCTGTGATGAAAAGCTGAATTTTCAGCATCATTACTCCAGGAAGAAAAGCTTGTTTCTTCATGACATTGTTCAAAAGCAACACATTTTGCTAGCAATCAAAATCACATTTTGCTAAAATCATGAAATTTACAAAAATGGTAAAAGTTTCATGTAAATGGTAAATAAATAAATGCAGTCCATACTGTATCTAAGGTTTGGAATATTGTTTTTGCTATTGTGGTATGTTGTGTGTTAACATTTGTAAATACTACAAAAACAATCCATAATTTTGTTGGGAGTTATAGATTGTCTGTTAAGAAAATTTAAGCATTATGGAAATGTGTTCACTGACTGCATATTGTGTGAAAACGACAAGAAATGTGTGAATGGTATGGCCACAAAAGACCGATGCTGTGCCAATTGTGTTTAGAGTTTTGAAAATGTGACAACTGATTGGACAAACGCTTGTTAGCGACTGAAAAAAACTGTAAAATACATTTTGTGGGTGTGTCTTTTTATTTTGCACTGTTAACCCTTTTAACCGCACAGGGAAATCCACACTACAAAGAGTAAAAAGTAGCATTGACACAGTGTTGCAGTGAGATAGTTAAGGGAATATCAAAGTGATTGTTGAGCATTAGTGATGAACACCTGCTGTTAACAAGCAGAATCACTGAAGGAAAGAGAAATAAGAACAGAAAATAGAGAAACACAAGAAATACAACTGACTTCCAGCCATTACACATTATTATACTTATTATTAACCAGTATGACTTTATTTCTGTCATACATCTACAGAAGTTATGTTTAATTGAAAATGTTTGGTTTGAAGTGACCATTATAGAGATCAGTGCTTGCTTTAGTTGGGATGCTGATGCTAAAACATTAGTTTTTCTTTTGCTGCTTGAGCTGTTTTTGTGCAAGTCACACTTGTGCACACACACACAGTTAGTGGGAATGATTGCGGTTATAATGATTATGATGACAAAATCGTCATATTGCCTATTCATTCACTAAGGAATTCATTCTCACTCATTCAGAGTTTAATCCTCAATCAATAGTGTTACATTACCACCACTGTGAAACCACAGCAATAAAATACAATTACTATTTTTTTTAACACATCATGCATATTCCAAAACAAGTAATAAAAACTCGGTGAGTGTTTTAGCGCAATTTTCTCACCTCATGGGATCACAGCACTAAGATAGTAAATCTTTTCCTAGATTTTTTTTTGTGCGTTCCCGAGATTAGACCTTCCTTAACATAATGCCGAAAACCCGAAGTCTTTAGGTGGTCTGGTTGAGGAGTAGATAGAAGTGCATGATTGGTGCGCACAGACGCACAGAACAGAAATCATGAGTTAACAAGCGCAATTTTGTCCGGTGGAAAATTGCGCTAAACAGAGCTACACTGTCTAATAGAAACACAGAGATATCACAATTTAGCACATTAATCTCAACAATGGTGGCAATTTTTTTTATTCATGCAGCAGTGCATGCTGGGAGTTTTATATTATCCTGGAACCCAGCATGCACTGCGACATGAAACTTTTTATTGTCACCATTGTTGAGATTCATGTGCTGATTGTTGATGTCTGTGTGTGTCCACAGGATAAGGAAGAGTTCAAAATGTTTTAAAACACTATGGGCCCTATCTTGCACCCAGCGCAATTGACTTTGTACACCGAAGCATGTGTCATTCCTATTTTGCACCCGCGCAAAGCGCGCTTTTCCCTCCACAGAAGCACGTCGCTAAACTAGGGAATGAACTTGCGCTCCCTGGGCGGTTCAGCGCAAAAAAGAGGCGTGTTCCGGCGCAAACGTTCCTTCATGCTATTTTGCAGGTTTAGAAAACAATTGCACCACTAACCAGGAAAAAACAGTTTAAAGTCAGTGGTGTGTTGCGCATGTTATTCATATGCTATTTTAAGGGCGCATACTTGGCCATAATCAATGTAGCGTGTGCACAACGCGCATACACTTTGATTCTCTCATCTAAACAGAAGCAGCAGTTTTCATTTTTGAAAATCATACTTCATTACGATAGATAGATAGATAGATAGATAGATAGATAGATAGATAGATAGATAGATAGATAGATAGATAGATAGATAGATAGATAGATAGATAGATAGATAGATAGATAGATAGATAGATAGATAGATAGATAGATAGATAGACAATTTATTATAAAAGCATACATCTAGCTTACATATTTACCCAAATTATCATACGCCTTTTTAACCGAAGTTAATTTGGGTGGGTTTCTCCATCCCCAACGTCCCTGACCAGAGCGTTGCTCTCCTTGGCTGTGAACCGCTCCTGGCGCGCGCCTGGCAAATCCGCCATTATAATAGGAATCCGCTTTAGAAAAAGCGCGTCTGCTCTTAAAGGGAATGTGAGATGACGCTCTGATTGGTTTATTTCACGTTACGCCCAAACCACAGCTATGAATAATGAAGCTCTTCAGACCAACCCATTTTAGATTTGTGCCTGGCGCAAGAGTCATTTATCCCGCCGGGAAAATAGCAACAGCGCCAAGACCCGCCCACAAAGTTACTTGCGTTTTGCGCTTTGACACTTGCGTTTCAGATCGTTAAAATAGGGCCCTATATGATTATGATATTCTTCAGAAGACTTGATTACAGAAATATTGATTTCATGTTGTAGATTCACAGATACATGCTAAATATGAAATACCCATAAATTCAAAGAATATATTAGAAAAATCAGAGAATGGCCAGGATGATTGTGAGATCATCATAAAATCCAAAAACACCTGATCATCTTCCTCTTGGCCCTTTCTTGTCATAACAAATGTGTTTTATAAACTCTCTGTTATAGCAGCCAGAGAGAGATGAATAGTAAGAAGTCAAGGGACAAGAGACCAACTAAAGCAAATACTGATCTCAATTATGGTGACAACAAACTTTATTATTAACTAAATCTCTGTTAATTCTCAACAAGAACTTTTGTACATGTATGGAAGAAATAATGTTAAACTGGTTTGTAAACTGGTTTCACACTCGAAGTCAGTTGTAGTTTTTGTGTTTCTCTTTTTTCTGTTTTGTTTCTCTGTCCTTCAGTGATTCTGCTTATCAGGTGTTCATCAGTTTCTCAATTCACTCTCTTCTTTTCATTCTCTCTGTCAAGTGGACTATATTAGTGAACTAATGTAGGGAATAGTGAATGAGGGTATAGGGTGTGATTGGGAAAACAGCCTCTAAGTGTTGATTTTGAGCACTGTTAATTTACAGTATATTCCTGTAGACTACTTTTGTTTTCTACAGTATATTACTGTTTTAATGGAAAATGGTATGATATTGTCAGAATTTGGCCTTTTTTTACAGCAAGGGTTAACAGTGCAGTTAATACAATCAACTTGGCTCAGTTGCATTGATATTACAATCAATTAATCTGTTTGTCCAGCAAACCCTCAGTATTGATCATCTGTCAAATATCCTGTCAAAAGGAATTTTTTCCCGGCCACAGAAAAATAACTCTTTCTTAGCATGTAGCTGCATCGAGCCATTCATTTACAATCAGTAAATCAACAGAATCAACATGCATGTGAAATGTGCACAAAAGTTTAAACTATATCACAAACACATAACTAATGTAAACAAACACAAATCATGCATACATGGGCAATGGAAAAGTAAAAGTAAATGAGACTGGAAACAAACCAAGGGAATGAAGCAAAGAAAAGAGTATTTTAATCTGAACAGAGCTTATTTATCAGGTAAAACACACATTCACGTAAAGCCCAAAATAACTAGCTGAATCAGACTGTAGCCTGTCTAAAGCAAAAGAATGGAGATAATGCATTTGTTAAACAGCACTGTTTTAAATTTACATGGCACAATCAGTTTGAGCACAAACCAAAAAGCAGATTCATCTGCCAAATTATTTAATGAAAAAATGCTAAGGAATATTTTTTTATATATATTTTATTTTCTGCCAGTTGAACATGCTATACATGCAATAAAAGAAAAATAATAGCACACTTCTCAGCAAGCTGCATGTCATGTGCCTCCACAGTCGTGTGGTAAATCATAACACCAGCACTGTCTATTTGTGTGGATTGCTAAAGTAAACCATATTGGTGTAACATTAATGTTTCACTTACACAAATAGTGTTATATAAAACCATCAAGATAAGATATAATCCCTGTTTATCATCCAGTGTAACCTTTGATTTGTTCGATGATGTTGGTGTTATAAATTTATATTGGTTCTGATCATTTTCAAGCAGTGACAAGTTGATATTTGACATTTTGAATGTGTTGGCAATAGGAACATACGAAAATAAATAACATGGCTCTTTACAGAAGCCATATTTAAATTTAAGGCTAGTCTTTGAGAGATTTTTTTTTAAATATGCATTAAAAATACAAGTCTAAAATGCAACACTCCACATTAGCTATACAATACAGGATTCCTTGCTTAATCTTTCTACCAAAGGGTCCATGGCCTGAAAAAGGGTGAAGACTGCTGATATTAGTAAGGTATAAACTAAGAAAAAAGAAATCTATATTTAAAACTGTAGTTAATTGTTTTGAAATACAGTAATTGTTGGTTACACTCTGATTTAGGATGTTAGCTTTCACTGTTGTATTGGTCTATGTAAACTATTGCACGAGAAGCTGTGGTAGTACAAACTCAAAACAAGGTCAGTAACAAAATCTGAGTTCAAGACATCTCAGATATCCTTAAATAAACTTGTAACATCAACTTCTTTCCAGAAAATCCCTCCCACATCACTCCTTATTGTTGGCCTCAATGAAGCACCTTTGATACTTGCTTACACCAGAGAATAATGTTTATGGTATACAATAAAGAAGAGCTCAGAGGGAGAAATTACACAAGGAATATTCATTCTATTTCCTCAAAGGCTTCATAATACAGGCGGCATTGTTGACAATGAATTATGGAAAAGATGGATTTATCCTCTCTTTTATTTATTTTAGCTTGTTTTCATGTCCACAGTGCTTGGAGTGCTATTGGTAAGTCAAATTTATTCATAACCAGCTGAAGTTGAAATGTGTCGATGGTAGGACTGGAACTTTGTATGTTGTATCTATCTATGGTATATAGCTACCTGTTGTTTAAAAACATGTTTTACAGGACAAAGGTCTTCTAATGAAGTAAAATGCTTTTCAGGATAATGTTGATTTGTCTACATCATTTATGTTTTCTATTAAGTGTACACACTGTTCATTAACTTAGCTTACTCTCTGAACAACTTGCATTATCTGAACTGCTGCCATGTTGGCAAAAAAATGATGAAAGGAGAAGATTTGAGAATATCAGTTGAGTATTGAGATAGAATTGTTGCTTTATTACACATAAATAGATTATGATCCACAAATAAATGTAAAGAGATCCACAAACATTAAACATATTCACAAGTAAATAGAATGATATCAACAAATAAACGTTAGGAGTTTCACAAAAATAACTAAATTCACAAATAAATAAAATTATATGTGCCAATAAAAGAAAAGAAAAGAAAAAAAAAGCATTAACAAATATGTTTTTATTTCACAAACACAACTCTTCCTGACATTCATTTGTGAATCCCTTTCCATGCATTTGAGTATTTTGAAATATTTCCAGTGTCAAGACTGTGGTCAAGACATGCAGACAAATCCACAAATAAGTGGACTCCATCTACTCAAGCCAATCAGATAACAGCTACCTTGCGCTGACCAATCATAGCATTCTCTTGCTCCAACCAATCACGATTTGCTCAGGGCGGGAACAGATTCATTTGCACCCCTGAAATGAACTCTCTAGGGTAGGCTACTCTACTAGAACCAAACAGAGTACCCTAGCAACCAAAATCCAAAGAGGGATATCTTCCATTCTGAATGTCACAGAGGCATGGGAGTTGGTTTATATCATTCATAGTGACAAGAAGCTTTTGCAGTTTCATCATTGGCAGGTGCCAAGCAACTCCATAGCAACAAAACACATATCTCTGCATTAAAACATCGTATAGAGATGGGGCTTGGCTCTTTTGACTAAATCATGATAAACTATGGTAAATCATGCTAGAATCATAGTAAATTATACTAGAACATGGTAAATCATGGTATACTATAGTAAATCATGGTAAACTATGGTAAATCGTGGTAAATCAAGGTAAACTATGGTAAATCATGGTAAACTATGGTAAATCATGCTAGAATCATAGTAAATCATACTTGAACATGGTAAATCATGGTATACTATAGTAAATCATGGTTAAACTGTGGTAAATCATGGTAAACTATGGTAAATCATGGTAAACCATGCTAACAATGTGCGAAGGCCCTAGCAACCATATGACATCATGAATAAGCCATATTTCAGCACCAGAACATTATATACTGTAGACTTATAGTTTGGCTCTCTTACAGTCACATTCATCACGGTAGCGACTGCCTAGTGACAAATTTTGCCACGGCAAGCACCACTCATAAACCGTACATGTCTAGTTTAATCTATAACGCTAACTTGCATGTTTTTCACAAGGTTGAATCCAGGTAGTTATAAGTCAGCTACTTAATGACGCTTTCTTTTCTATTTTGAATAGCGTGATGCTTCCATAACGCCTCTGAATCCAATAAAGCGTTATTACCATTACAGAGATGTGATGTGTTGTTTCTCTGGCATTTTCAAAGGTTATAATACGATGGCTTGGTTTGATACATAATGGTCCAATGAAATTTTACTGTACCAATTTGTATGAACACCTTACGCCCGTTTCACACATAGGCTACTCCGTTTGCAGTGCGTATGTGGTGCGTATTTTTTTCCGTACCCATGTTAAAGGAACTAAAGGTGAAATGTGAGGACATGGAGGGCCGAATGAGGAGGTGCAACGTGCGGATTCTCGGTGTTCCCGCTACACCGGATTCCAGCTCAACCATAGCAGTCGCCAAGATGCTAACTGAGGTGCTACAGCTCGGGAAAGAGCCACTGATTGATCGCTCACATCGTACACCAGGACAAAAGAAACCGGGCGGTAAACCAAGAGTAATTGTTGCTAAGTTACACTATTATCAAGACTGTGCGGAGATTTTGCGCCGTGCACGCACTCGTGGCCCACTTCGTTTCAATGACGCGCATATCACAATTCTTCCTGACTACACTGCAAGCATGGCCAAGGCCCGGGCAACGTTCACAGACGTGAGGAGGCTTCTTCGAAACCGACAGGGTGTTCGCTACGAATTACTTTTTCCGGCACGACTTCCTATCACCCACGGAGAGGAAGACAAAGAATTTGCTGATCCAAACAAGGCCATGGCTTATGTGAAAGAGAATATTATCGTGGCGACAGATGACGGACAATGACTGTGAAGCGGGTTTCCTTTAGCCTGCATATTTTTCAGGTTGTATTGTCACAATTGTTTTATATCCCGAAATATGTACATTGTCTGCATACAGAAAACGTTTTCTAGGGGATGGTAGTAGACTACTTTGTTTACAACTAACTAATTTTGGAGGTTCAACATTTACATTCATATGATTTCCCTACGTTGAGAATACCACTGTATCTCTTTCTTTTTTGGATATTTCTTTTCTAATTATATCTGGGGGCTAGTCGGGAGCCCTAGCAGTTAAAGTTATGTTCCTCAATACAGGCACTATATTGTGTGGATTTTTTTGTTGTGAGGTTTTGTTTTCTCCTGGTTCTTGTAGGAGAAGGGGTGGGACTATACTGGATTTGTATACCATTGGGTTGTTTCTTGTCAGGATCTCATGTGTGATCCTTTTGATTTGTGTATATCATTTTACATGGTTTTAACATGGCTAACAAAAAAGGTACTAGGCATTCTTCTGAATATCCAGTAAACTGTGTGATTTGGAATGTGAAATCCCTCAACAGTCCCTTAAAATTTAGGAAAATTATAATGCATTTAAAACAGCTTGATACAGACATTGCATTTTTACAGGAGACCCATGTGTGTTCAGTGGATAGTCTACGTCTAAGTAAAAAATGGTCTGGTCAGGTGTTTCAAATTTGAATCAAATTTTCACTCTAGATCAAGAGGAGTGACCATCATGATTAGTAAACATATAAAATTCACTGCTTCTAGTGTACATACAGACTCGGCATGGTGCTATGTTCTCGTGGTAGGTAAACTGTACACACTTCCAGTTGTCTTAGTCTCGGTTTATGCACCAAACTGGGATGATTATACCTTTTTTAACACCTTATTTTCAAATATGCCAGATATGTCAACACACAGTCTCTGTGAGATACTAATTGTGTGCTCTCATCTTTAGATTGGAGTGCAGCTGGAAAAACAACCCTTACTAAGTCTGCTCAGTCGATCAAATCATTTCTGGAAACGTATGGTGTGGCTGATGTGTGGTGCTTTTGCAATCCTACCTCGAGGGCATATTCATTCTTCCCCTCTGTTCATAAGACATACTCCCGAATTGATTCTTTTTTTCATCGACAATAGAATTTTACACTCTGTGAGGGAATGTGACTATGGCGCCATAGTCATTTCAGACCATGGGCCCCTCAGTATGAAATTGTGTTTTTCAGATTCACAATCAATATACCGCCCATGGCGATTTAACACTTTACTACTTTCAGATGAGAATTTTGTCAGTTTTATAAGGGCAGAAATTAAATTCTTCCTTGAAGTTAATCAAACCCCAGGGATGCCATTTTCTACTGTCTGGGAGTCCTTAAAGGCCTACTTAAGGGGTCAGATAATCTCATATTGTGCTAACAAGAAGAAGAGAAGCTCTGAACAGCTAAGATTGTTGACAGGCGAGATATATAACAATAATACTTGTGGACAGGGAATATAACCATTTCCCTTCGCCAGATTTAGTCAAGAAACGTATGTCACTTCAAAGTGAATTTAATACTCTGTCTACCCAACAAGCCGAATACCTGATTTCTAAGTCAAGGCATGGGTACTATGAACATGGTGAGAAGGCGGGGTGTCTGCTCGCACATCAGCTACGCCAGAGATCAGTTACTCAAACTATTCCAGCTATAATCAATGATCAAGGTAATCAATGTTCAGACAATGAGAAAATTAACTCATGTTAGTCAGTTCTACCAATCACTGTACTCTCCTGACTCATCCTCTAATCAGTCTGATTTGGAGACCTTCTTTGAAGGTATAAACGTTCCCTCCGTAAGTCCGGATCTGAGCGCCTTGAGAGGGTAGTTCCCACTGTTGTTTCACCTGACCAGACAGGGTTTGTGAAAAATCGCCAATCCTTTTTTAACATTAGACGACTGTTTGGTGTGTTGTATGCTCCCACTCCACCCGGCCACAAAGACGATGAGGTGATACTCTCCCTTGATGCTGAAAAAGCATTTGACCGGGTTGAGTGGGGTTATCTTTTTAAGACTTTGGAAATATTTAAACTTGGCCCTAAATTTATATCATGGATAAAATTGCTTTATTCTTCGCCAATGGCAGTGGTATGTAACAATAATAATATATCCAGCTATTTTGAATTACAACGAGGTACACGACAGGGATGCCCGATCTCTCCCCTCTTATTTGCGATTGCAATTGAACCATGGGCTATTGCCATAAGGCAGAGCTTAGTCATTAAAAGGTATAAATCATATGGGCTTTGTGCATAAGGTCTCTCTTTATGCCGACGACATGCTTTTGTTTATTTCGGACCCTCTGTCTAGTATCCCTGAGTTATTGATCTTACTTGGTAAATTTGGGAGAATTTCTGGCTATAAGGTTAATGTTCAGAAAAGCGAGATGATGCCTGTGACCTCTCTGGAAGGGAAACTTACTGGGAACTAGGGCTGTCACTTTACGTTCGAAAATCGATTGCACAATCGATTGGACCAACCAACGCAAGTTTCGAAAACGAAAATAGGGAATCGATTTTAACGGTCTTTTCTCGGAGCGCATCCAGCTCGTCACGATACGCCCGCAGCAAACGCGTGTCATACAGCAACTCTGACAAACACGCATAACAGCAAATTATCCTTCTGCATAATGCGTCTCTTTTTACTACAAAACGGTGAATTCTACCGGTATGCAGACAGTCTCATGCATTCAGATACAAATTCGGGCTACGCGTCTACAATCGCCTACGTACTAGGCGAAATTTGTTTGACATTTCTAATCGTAAACACAGCCATGTTGAAGACTGAGGTAATGTTTTTCATTTATGCTATGGCAGTCCACTCTGCTTATTGTTTTTCGAGAATGTTGCACTCCTGTTTGTCATTGTGTACGAAACTTCACGCCAATAAATCAGACTTGTGCGCGTCTCAAGCGCCCTCTTTACGTTCGTCCTAATGCCTGTTCGTTGTCCGTGGATTTGCCCATAGGCTATTTTGCATTTAAAATGGAAACGTCTTTAGTCATGGAAAATCGATTTTACAATCGATTCAATGAACACTTATGTCTCAAAAATCGAACAGGATTTTTCCACAAAAGTGACAGCCCTACTGGGAACAGTCCCATTTAAAGTTAGTTCGGAAAAATTTTAATATCTGGGAATTTGGATAACACGCAATTTTAAGAATCTTTATAAGGCTAATTATCATCCTTTGTTGGCAAATCTTAAACAAGACATTGCTCGTTGGGAATCCTTGCCTCTTTCCCTGGGGGAAGGATTAATTTAGTCAAAATGATTATCTTACCTAAATTTCTTTACTTGTTCCAAAGCCTGCCCATTTTTCTTTCTAAAACATTCTTTTCCAACCTGAATAGCCAGATCAACAAAAAGATATTACAGCTGCCCCGTAATTTGGGGGGCATGGCACTTCCTAATTTCATGTACTATTAATGGGCAGCTAATATTAGAGCGTGATTGTATTGGTTGAGAAGGGACACTTCTGTGCCAAGCTGGGTGACTTTAGAGAGGGCCTCAATTACATCCAGCTCTCCTAAAGCATCGCTCTGCTCTCGGTTACCCAGTTTAAATAATCAATTTCAACATACTCTTCTAACCCAGTTGTTGTCCACACAGTTAAGATTTGGAATCAATGTAGACGGTCTTTTGGTTTTACCGGGTTATTGTCGCTGCCCCTGTGTCAAATAACCACATGTTTATCCCTTCGGTAACTGACGAGGCTTTTAATATTTGGGCTTTGAACGGACTACGTTCACTTTATAATCTGTACGTTGATAATAAGTTTGCCTCATTTGAACAACTGGTAAAGAAATTTAATATTAAAAAATCACAGTTTTTTAGATATTTGCAATTGAGAAACTTTGTTATGGCTTATTCTGATTGTTTTCCTCAGTGTCCCGTTCAGTCCCTTGTGGATAAGATATCTGACTGTAGGACAGACACTAAACAGGTCTTGAGCAGGATGATACCATGAGACCAGTCTGGACATTCTGAAACACAAGTCGGAATCTGACTTGGATGAAGACATATCGGACGTGGTCTGGCAAAAGGTCATACAGAACATTCACTCGTCCTCGGTGTGTCTGAGACATGCTGTTATTCAGTTTAAAGTGGTACACCGTCTGCATTGGTCCAAAGACAAATTGACCAAGATAAAGTTGGACCTGGATCCTGCCTGTGATCGTTGCAAACAAACCCCTGCTACACTTCTACACATGTTTTGGACTTGTTCAAAGCTTCATGGATATTGGTTATCTATTTTTGATGCATTTTCCATGTGGAAAAACTGTGCACACGTGCCCTTTGACTGCATTATTTGGGGTGATTAAAGGTAGATGCTTCTTTTAGCAGGTACCAGGTGAACATGATCGCTTTTTGCTCTTTGCTAGCTAGAAGAATTATTTTGTGTAGGTGGAAGGATGCATACCCTCCAACATATGGACACTGGATTAGAGAAGTCATGTGTAATATACATTTGGAAAAGATTAGATATAATGTAAAAGGGTCGGTTGAGAAGTTTTATAACAATGTGGATGCCATTTATGTCTTACTTTGAAAGTGTTTCAACTGACAATTTTGTATAACTGTTTACACAAACCTAAGAAAATAAATCACTTCTAGTCAACGACTTAATAACCACAAACAACCTGGATGTTATGCTTCTAAATGTCTGCAGAGCTGTTAAGAGAGGTGGGGGTCTAGCTGCTCTTTTTAAATATATCTATCAATGTAAGCAAATATCATTTGGGAATTACCCCACTTTTGAATATCTGGGTATTGTGTTAAAAGGTGCTCCACGCATTTCACTTATCATTATTTACAGGCCTCCAAAATACTCTCCAGCCTTTGCTGAGGACTTTACAGAACTGTTATCAACAATCACCTCAGAGTTTGACTGTTTTGCCATTGCTGGAGATTTTAACATCCACATAGATAGTGCAGAGAACAATATGGCAAAATAAAGCAAAACTTTTAAAACTTTTGATCTGACTCAGCATGTACATGGACCCACACACAATCGTGGACACACTCTAGATTTACTTAACAGTAAGGGTCTAAACATTTCATCGATTGTTATTAAGGATGTCGCACTGTCTGATCATTTCTGTATTTTCTTTGATATATTGATCTCTCCTGCCACTGAAGCTTGATCTGTGTCTGTCAAGAAGAGATGCTTAAATGAGAACACTAGTGTATTATTTATGAAGGCTATATCCTTAACACCAAGCATATCTGCAGACTCTGTTGATTTTCTCCTTGATTCTTTTAACTCAAAAGTTAAAAGTGTAATTGATGATATTGCTCCTGTTAAAGTCAGGGAGAAGAATGGCAGACAAAAAGCACCTTGGAGAAACTCAACAGCTGTGCAAAATATGAAAAGACAATGCAGAAAAGCATGTGGCAGAAGATAAAACTTGTAATCCATTATAACATCTACAAAGACAGCCTTCATGCTTTCAATATGGAACTAGGCAAAGCTAGACAGACTTTCTTCTCAAATATTATAAACAGTAATTTAAACAACACACACACTCTTTTTGCTACTGTAGAGAGACTGACAAACCCCCCATGCCAGATTCCCAGTGAAAGTGCAGTGAGTTTGCTTCAAATCAATAATATCAGAAAGGTGATCAGCACATCCTTGAGTTGCGCTGGGGTCAGACAGATCAGACCACCTGAGAAAGTAGTTACTATGTCTGATTTCAAAGAAATTGATATTGATAATTTTGGAAGAAACTGTACAGCACTTTAAAACATCAACCTGCGCTCTTGACACACTTCCCACATCATTTTTCAAAAGTGTCTTAAACAGTTTAGAAGCAGATCTTCTAGAAGTGGTAAATGTCTCACTTCGCTCTGGGAGTTTTCCATACTCCCTGAAAACTGCAGTTGTCAAGCCCCTCCTGAAAAAGAGCAATCTGGATAAGACCATATTAAGCAACTATAGGCCGATCTTAAATCTTCCTTTCATAGGCAAGATCATTGAAAAAGTTGTCTTCAATCAGCTGAACAAATTCTTATGCTCGAATGGATACTTTGACAATTTTCAATCTGGTTTCTGACCGCACCACAGCACAGAGACAGCGCTCATAAAGATAATAAACGATATTCGCTTAAATACTGATTCAGGCAAATTATCAGTGCTGGTACTACTCGATCTCAGTGCTGCATTTGACACTGTCGATCATAACATACTTCTTGACAGGCTGGAAAACTGGGTGGGGCTTTCTGGGATAGTCCTAAAATGGTTTAGGTCATACTTAGATTGGAGAGGTTATTATGTGAGTATAGGAGACCATAAGTCTGAGTGGACATCCATGACATGCGGAGTCCCTCAAGGCTCAATTCTTGCGCCACTCCTGTTCAACCTGTACATGCTCCCAATGAGCAAAATAATGAGAAAGAACCAAATTGCTTACCACAGCTATGCGGACGAGACACAGATCTACTTAGCCCTATCACCTAACGATTACAACCCCATTAACTCCCTGTGCCAATGCATTGACGAAGTCAACAGTTGGATGTGCCAAAACTTTCTTTAGTTAAACAAAAACAAAACTGAAGTCATTGCGTTCGGAAACAAAGATGAAGTTCTCAAGGTGAACGCATACCTTCACTCTAGGGGTCAAACAACTAAACATCAAGTCATGTCAAAGCAATAACTAAATCAGCATACTATCATCTGAAAAATATTGCAAGAATTAGATGCTTTGTTTCCAGACAAGACTTAGAGAAACTTGTGCATGCTTTCATCACCAGCAGGGTGGATTATTGTAATGGACTCCTCACTGGCCTTCCCAAAAAGACCATAAGACATTTGCAACTCATACAGAACTCTGAGCAGAACCAGAACATATGAACATATCACACCAGTCCTCAGGTCTTTACACTGGCTCCCAATTAAATTTAGGATTGATTTTAATGTATTATTACTGGTATATAAATCATTCAATGGCCTAGGACCTCAATACATTGCAGATATGCTCACTGAATATAAACCCAACAGATCACTCAGATCACTAGGATCATATCAGCTAGAAATACCAAGGGTTCACTCAAAGCATGGCGAGTCTGCTTTTAGCTATTATGCTGGAACCAGCTTCCAGAGGAGATCAGATGTACTCCTACAGTAGTCACTTTCAAATCCAGACTAAAAACACATCTGTTTACCTGTGCATTTACTGAATGAGCACTGTGCCACTGTTTGTCCGACTGTTTGTACTGTACTGTATTTTATTTTTCTAAACGGTTTTAATTATTCTTATTTCTTTTTATTATTTTAATTTATTCTATGTAAAGCACTTTGAATTGCCATTGTGTATGAAATGTGCTATATAAATAAACTTGCCTTGCCTTGTGTTAAGAATCGTATGATGTTACCTAGAGGCCTGACTACTGTTTACATCTCTTATTGATCCAGCATGGGATGGGGTGCTCTTTGTTGCTGTGTTAATTTAAATGTGAAACTAAAAAAACAATAAAAAGACTTTGTTCAAAAAAACAAAAAAAAACAGACAGTTTTTGACAGTTGGGACGGTCATCAGACCAAATTTCTATCAGGCTCCGCACCTCCTCACAACTCCAAGTTTGTCCGTGAGCTGCCATGCTTAAAGTGCAAACTGTCAACAAACATTTCTGTCAACAAACATTTCACCGCTCCAGAGTTCGTTTGAAAGCGTACCGAGACTATCTCTTCGGTATGCTTGTTTGGTCAGCTTTGGTGCGCGCCCGAGTGCGATTGCCGCATTCACACCTGCCCAAACGAACCGTACCAATGGGGTAAACGAACTCTAGTGTGGTTCAACCAAACTAAATGAGGCAGGTGTGAAAGCACCAGCAAATCGTGATTTGTTACAGCGAGAGCATGTTTTGACTGGTCAGCGCAATGTGGCTGTTATCTGATTGGCTTGAGTAGACGGTGGGTGGAGTCCACTCATTTGTGAATTTGTCTGCACATCTTGACACTAGAAATGTTTCAAAATCCACAAATGCGGAGTTGGCAGAGTTTATGTTTGAGACAAAACATATTTGTGAATATTTTTGGGCAAATCTCATTTAATTTATTTGTGAATTTAATTAATTTTTGTGAAACTCCTCAAATATATTTGTGGATCTCATTCTATTTATTTGTGAATGTTTAATGTTTTGAATCCCTTTACATTTATTTGTGGTTTATAATAATTTGGAATTATTAAATTTCAGTATTTCAGAACAATTTTTAAACTGAATGCTTTATTTGTCTTGTTTTTCAATATATTGTGTGGTTTAATGTATAGTGTGTACTACTAAATTTATCCTTTTATCTGCTTGTTAAGTCCTGAAACCAATTACTTGTTGTTTTAGGTACCTCAGAGATAAACTGTACGACTGGAACTAATATCTATGTAGGGAGTGTCCTGGAGGATTATGAAGGTGAGAAATGTCCACAAGACTTAAACAAACTAAGTATAACTAGTCCCATATATTAATATTACATTTACAATTAACAATAATTTTTTTCGATTAATATAATATTAAAAGGGTCATGAACTGCATTTATTATTTTATAATGTTTCCTGGGGTGCACTTATTATGTTAATCAGATTTTTACATCAAAAACGTTCATAATTTAGAAATAAACAAAATTTTTCCTACCCTGATTTTAGCCCTCTGATTTGCATGGAAGCTTGTTTCCACCATAAAAAAGGCAATTGCGACTTTTTATTTCACAATTCAGACTTTTGCAATTGCGAGTTATAAAGTCAGAATTGCATGATATAAAGTCGCAATTTTCTAATTATAAAGTCAGAATTGCAAGTTATAAAGTCTGGATTGTGTGATATAAAGTCGCAATTGCGAGTTATAATGTCAGAATTACGTGATATAAAGTCAGAATTGCGAGTTATAAAGTCAGAATTGCGAGTTATAAAGTCTGGATTGCGTGATATAGTCGCAATTTGTGAGTTATAAAGTCAGAATTGCGTGATATAAAGTTGCAATTGCGAGTTATAAAATCAGAATTGCGAGTTATAAAGTCAGAATTGTGTTATAAAGTCAGAATTGCATGATATAAAGTCGCAATTGCGAGTTATAAAGTCAGGATTGTGTGATATAAAGTCAGGATTGCGTGATATAAAGTCGCAATTGCGAGTTATAAAGTCAGGATTGCATGATATAAAGTCAGAATTGCGAGTTATAAAGTCAGGATTGCGTGATATAAAGTCAGAATTGCGTGTTATAAAGTCAGAATTGCGTGATATAAAGTCAGAATGGCAAGTTATAAAGTCACAATTGTGTGATATAAAGTTGCAACAGGGAGTTATTAAGTCAGAATTGCGTGATATAAAGTTGCAATTGCGAGTTATAAAGTCAGAATTGTGAGTTATAAAGTCAGAATTGCGAGTTATAAAGTCAGAATTGCATGAGTCATAAAGTCAGAATTGTGTGATATAAAGTCAGAATTGCGAGTTATAAAGTCAGGATTGCGTGATATAAAGTCAGAATTGCGAGTTATAAAGTCAGGATTGCGTGATATAAAGTCAGAATTGCGTGTTATAAAGTCAGAATTGCGTGATATAAAGTCAGAATTGCAAGTTATAAAGTCACAACTGTGTGATATAAAGTCGCAATTGCGAGTTATAAAGTCAGGATTGCGTGATATAAAGTCAGAATTGCGAGTTATAAAGTCAGAATTGCAAGTTATAAAGTCACAATTGTGTGATATAAAG
Organism: Scardinius erythrophthalmus; assembly: GCF_964197995.2. Classification (NCBI taxonomy): domain Eukaryota; kingdom Metazoa; phylum Chordata; class Actinopteri; order Cypriniformes; family Leuciscidae; genus Scardinius; species Scardinius erythrophthalmus. Next base: position 43,358,458 of record NC_138223.1, read on the forward strand.
TCGCAACAGTGAGTTATTAAGTCAGAATTGCGAGTTATAAAGTCAGGATTGCATGATATAAAGTCGCAATTGTGAGTCATAAAGTCAGAATTGTGTGATATAAAGTCAGAATTGCGAGTTATAAAGTCAGGATTGCGTGATATAAAGTCAGAATTGCGAGTTATAAAGTCAGAATTGCGAGTTATAAAGTCAGGATTGCGTGATATAAAGTCAGAATTGCGAGTTATAAAGTCAGAATTGCAAGTTATAAAGTCACAATTGTGTGATATAAAGTCGCAACAGTGAGTTATTAAGTCAGAATTGCGAGTTATAAAGTCAGGATTGCGTGATATAAAGTCGCAATTGCAAGTTTTAAAGTCAGAATTGAGTGATATTATATAAAGTCGTAATTGTGTGTTATAAAGTCAGAATTATGTTATAAAGTCAGAATTGCGAGTTATAAAGTAAAAATTGCGAGTTATAGTCACAATTGCGTGATATAAAGTCGTAATTGAGTGATATATAAAGTCGTAATTGTGTGTTATAAATTCAGAATTGCGTGTTATAAAGTTGCAATTCTGAGAGAAAAAAAGTCAGAATTGTGAGATATAAAGTTGCAATTGACTTTTAAACTTTTTATTCAGTGGTGGAAACAAGCTTCCATAGTAGCAGCAGCAGGCAATGCGAGAGAGAAAATTCCACACTATCTCAAACCGTGGCCAGTTGTTGAAGACCTTCGTTATGGAAAATGTGAATGTCCAAATCGACATAAGTTTTTTAACTCTCAATTGTAAGCTGGGGAGTTGGGGGAGGTTAAGTTGAGTCATCTGGGAGGTCACTGCCCATCACTGCTCCAGCCATTATAAAGGGAGTGTTCTTTATTTGTTTTATGTATATAATTTAATCAATGTATATGTAAATATTTAAATAAGTATTTGATCTGGCTTACAGGAGATGTAGAGATTATCACTAATATCAGACCTGATGATCGTCTGGTGCTGGAGGGATATTTCAATCCTATTGTTGAAACTTTTCTGGAGCTGGTTTACTCTAATGGAGACTCAACCGCTACTGTACGAACCATCAAACCACTGGATGCAGATCAACTTAAGGAGGTTTGTTTCACTATTATATTTGTTAGATAAAGTGTATACAAATAAAAAGAACATAACTATACTTACATATTCATCCATATATATTACTTTAATAATGAAAGAAAGTGCCACATACTGTATGTCTCTTTGTGTGTTTTATTTCTTCCAGTCAGGAGTGAATTTGTATTATTCAGTGACCTGCTCAAACACAGGGGTATGTTTATTTACACAATAGCATAATCCAATCATTCAATAAGAATTATGGAAATACAGTAGGTATCATCACATAAATCTTCATTTCCAAAATTTCATTGTGCATTTCAGCTGAAAAACATCAGGACGTTAGAAGTTCAGGATATCAATGACAATCCTCCGATCTTCCAGAGTAAAACATACAGCGTCACAGTGTCAGAGGTGTGTGTAAAGTCACATCTTTATACAGCAGAAGTGTGTTTGGTCACTCAGAGACTCACATCTCTTTGTAAACTGTGTCTTTTACTCCAGGCGACAGCTGTGGGTTCAGATGTGCTCAGGGTTATAGCTGAAGATGCAGATGTTTATCCAGAAAACAGCAATATTACATATTCTATACTGGTGAGTCTAAACTTAGTCTCATGTATTTTATATATTACTAACACAATAGGCTCCTACAAAAGTCAAATTATAGATGACCGTGATAATAGACATGTTCCTGAAACTACATTTCTCTGATAACAAACTTGGACTATGATTTGCTACTTAGCTGGACAAAATGAGAGAGTTAAAAATAATCATACATTTTTTATCCATTTTCCCAAAATAGAAAGACAAAATTTAAGAGATTTAATTGTATATGCTTTATGTGCTTTTGCTTAAACACCTTTTTTTAAAAGACTACCATATAGATACCTCAAAGTTAGTAGCATGAAAACCAATAAATTTTGATTTCATGTGGCATTAAAAATCTGAAGGAAACAACAGTTGGAACAATATTTTTCAAGGCTGGTTCAGTTTGTAGTATCCTACAGATAATTAGAAATCCCATCATCTCTGACCTTGTTACTTTTAATCTAATTGTTTTCATACCACTCCTTGTAAACCAAAATATAGGCTCTGGATTTATTTTTTTAGTTTCTATGATTTCTAAGTTAATTTTCTAATATGTTTAATCAATTTATTTTTAGTTTTGTAATATTTATTATAGATCATGTCTAACACAGTAATGCATTCAGTTCTTTTTTAGAAAATACATATATATTTGAGTGCAATAATGTGTGAGCTCAGTTTGTGTCATCTGAATCCCTGACAGCCTCCAGCACCAGATGAATTTGAAGTGAAAAATGACGGAAACATCAGGTTGAAACAAGCTCTGAACTACGACACTGCTCAACAGTACATCTTCACCGTGCAAGCTAAAGACAAAGTAAAGACAAACCTTGACATCCTACCAGTCACACATCCATTTTACTAAGCATTGCTTTACATTTAAAGGAATAGTTTCAAGAGTGAAAATTCTGTCATCATTTACTCACCCACAAAAGCTGTCACTGGGGCGGTACCCTTTCAAAAGGTAGACCTTTGAACCTTCTTTACCCCTAATAGGTGCATATTATACCTTAAATATACCCAATACCTTTTGAAAGGATGCCAGTCCAATGCCCTTTTTTCTGAGAGTGCATGACTTTCTTTCTTCTGTGGAAAACTAAAGCAGATGTTTAGTAGAATTGTCCAAACTGCTTTTTCCCATACATTGACATTCTTTTTTGGATGAACTATTATTTTAATGTAGATAGTATTAAAACACTATGTTTTTTTTGCAGGATAAAGAAGAATTCAATGACACCACAACAGTTACAATAACGGTTGACGATTTTGACAACCTAAACCCTTATTTTGATCACGGTCTCTACAAGGCATCCATTGAGGAAAACCAGGTAAATAACATCATCAATATTTAAACGCATATCTGGTCAAACAAATGAAACCCTCCATGTCTTTTCTGTCCATGCACAGGTAGGACAGTTTTCAGACGTCACTCCTGAGGCCATAAAAGCTCAAGATGGCGACACGGGCATCAACGAGCCTGTACTTTACAGCATAACAGCAGGTGCTGTTAACAGAAGATTTACAACACACTGACATGACATGAGTCCTAATCTAAATAACCTCCTCTTGTTTCAAATAAAGTTTCTCTGTAGATGTGTGAGAGCTAGAGGTTAAACACTGATTTAAAATCTGATAATATAGAAAATTCCACCAAACCATAGTCAAGCACAGTGATTGTGATAAAACAAGCACTTTACACACCTAATAACACACTTCTATTTGAATAAAGAAATATAGTCATATTCTATATTAAGTTTCTGATAATAACAAAGCAAATATCCACATTTCTGTTCCAGCCTTTCCAAATGAGTATCAAAGTAACTTTGACATCGATGAAAACAGTGGAGTCATTTCTGTGACAACGGCACTAGACAGAGAGGAAGTCGACCAGATAAATGTTCACATACAGGTATCAGACGTTTCTGAAGACATTCATGAATCTGAAGAGGTTTCAGGATTGTGTTTGTTTATATTTTCTATTCATGATTTCCTTATAAATAGGCAACTCAGCAGAAAGATGCCCGTAAAACGGCTAACGCTGTGGTGTCCGTCACCATTGAGGATGTGAATGACAACCCTCCAAAATTTGACCAGGATGAGTACACCGTATCTATTCTGGAAAATTCACCACCGGATCAGTTTGTGCTTCAGATTAGAGTCACTGATCCAGACCTGGTACTGTTCCTGAAAACATCACTGTCTGTTTGTAAAGTAGATCAAATAAGCACAAAAATAAAAAATACAGACTTGCAAACACTAAAATGGTGAACCATTTTTAAACACCAAAAATGATAATCCAATCATCCAGAGCTCCCAACAACTTAAAAACACTAAGCGACCGTTTAGCAAAATTATGTTTTATTAACAAAGTTCGGGAGGAGCACGTTCAGATAATTAACACAAGTGCAGAGCACTCAGCAATCAATGGTAAGAGGTATATACACTCAGCAGTCTCACCACAATCCATTGACAATTTTGCAGCATACCCTTCTCCACGCTTCTAGTCCTAAACACTTACATACGGGGGGAGTACTCTGGGTTCGGGCCGAACCTCGAGCCCTCCCCCCGGACAGCACACCAAATACGCATTAAACTTTACCCCCTCAAACTGTATGTAAGTGTGAACTCATGAAACTCTAGCAACCACCCATCATTTTTTTGTACATTTGGAGTGCTGTCAATACAGAGAAAAACGACAAAAATCGGTGTCGCCTACACCGTGTTATCCTCTTTTTAAAATTTGCACCCTGTTGACTTCAATGGGGCAAGTACTAAACCTGCTTTTAGCCTCTTAACATCCTTGATGTGTCATTACAAGAGCACAGGTCATGTGAGTGATTCCTTCAGAGTGAACACGGGTCAATCTGACTGCAGTAGATGTGAAAGATATGAATAAAAATGATAATAATTCAGCCAGCGCACATACCTGTATTTACCTCCTGTTTTCGGTCGAAGTCTATAGTAATCAACTGTCGAGTTCGCGCGCATTGGTTTAGTACCTATGATCACGCACGTGAACTCGACAATCGATTACTTTGGACTTCTACCTAAAACAGGATGTAAATACAGGTATGAGCGCTGGCTGAATTATTATCATTTTTATTCATATCTTTCACATCTACTGCAGTCAGATTCACCCATGTTCACGCTGAAGGAATCACTCACATTGGCTGGGCACTTGTAATGACACATCAAGGATGTTAAGAAGCTAAAAGCAGGTTTAAAACTTGCCCCATTGAAGTCAACAGGGTGCAAATTTTAAAAAGAGGATAACACGGTGTAGGCAACACCGATTTTTGGCGTTGTTCTCTGTACTGACAGCACTCCAAATGTACAAAAAAATGAGCTCAATGTTAAAATTGACCGGAGTTCTCCTTTAATAAATTCGTACACCTTAACAAGTAATTCCCCAACTGCTCAGAACACTTTAGAAATGGTTAAGAAATGCAAGTATTCAAGGCATAACACTTGTGTAACTTGTATGTAACTTTTTGACTGTACTAAAGCACAAAAATTTCCTAATATTTTTGCAGAGATTTAGGAAACATGCTAAGTTCACATACTTGTGTCTCCTAAAAACAATACAGCCAGTTATTCTACTTTGAAATGTGCGTTCCGCGTCAGAACTGTTTTTGTTTTGGTCTGAGAGCGATTCCGATTTACCCAATAGTATTTCGACACCCTGGGTTTATCAGTTAGCAGAAAACTGTTGCGTGTCCTCCTCAATCTGGCAACCCGGGAGCATCAAGTCTGAGGAGTGGACGAGAGAAACAACCCTCTCCAATATTTTGAATTTGGACTACAGTACCCATTTCAACCGCTAGCTGTCAATACTACATACTGCACCTTTAAAACTCTCTTCTAACTACCCAAGTCTTCAAACTTAAACTGATATAGCTGATATAAACTTCCATTTAAGGTTTTGTCAAGCCAACATTCATAGTTTGTTTTGATGTACTTACCTTATCTAGTTTTCTCTCTGATCAGGGTGGGTTCTCTAAAGGTCACTTTATCATGGATAGCGATACCTTCGTTATCAACAGTCAAGGAGTAATATTACTCCGGAGCGACGCCACCTTGGATAGAGAAACTGTAGACAATTACATCATACAGGTACAACGCAATCACATAAATTTCTTAACTTGTTACAAAATGTTCAGGATGACTATTCATTCTGAATGGGATGCTTACATTGTCTTTCTCAGGTTGTAGCTGTAGACCAGCCTGTCGATGGTTTAAGCTCCACAGCTCAGGTCATCATCACTGTTCTGGACGTCAACGACAACAACCCACAATTCCTTCCTCTCCCAGAGCCCATTGAGATTCAGGAAGGTGCGTACACACCCTCATCACCTGGAGAGGTGTGCGAAATCTCAGCCACAGACGCTGACATTGGAGACAACGGACGAGTCACCATCACCACTTCCTCACACAGTGAAATATTCAGATTCAGAGAGGTGAGGGAACTTATGAGAAAGGCAGCTGTCACTGTGCCTACAGTAAATGATATCATAACTTTATAAATATGAAATTGTAAAAAAAACGCTTATTTCATTCCTTAAGGATGGGACTCTCCTAGCCATTGAGGAACTGGATCGGGAGACACAGGATGTGTATGATGTGGTCATAGTTGCCATGGACCATGCAATCCCACAGAGAAATGTACAGTAACAATATCTATTTATTTGATGTAAATATGTGTAGTTCAATTCAATTTGCGATTAGAACATTCTGTGGCACTTCCTCATTTGGAAGGTTGTAAAGGGTTTTATCTGTCTGCCAGCATATAAAGTTTGTAAAAGTGATTCCAAGGAAGAACTAGTTGACTGATTGGCCATAGATTCATGGAATATAAACTTTGAAAGATTTTCCCAATTTAGTTTGAGGCGTTGTTTAAGTAGCATTACAACTTTAAGCACACCTGCACATTTATATTGTCCTTAAGGTTATATTTCAGTTTAATTCTTTATTTATCTATCCCTAAATGACACAAAAACATGCTAAAAGAAGCTGCAGTATGTTCTAGATTTTATGCAGATATTCAAAATCTGGCTACCTGATACTAGTTCAGTCCTTACAAGTTAATTAATGTTAATTCCAGACATTAAGTTAGATATTAGACATTGCAAATATCAACTTTTGGTCTGTAATACGAAAGGGTTGCTTGGGTTCATTTTCTGCAGAACATCACCACAGTGAGGGTTAATATCAAAGATGTCAATGACAACGCTCCAGTTTTCAGCTCCGACACCTACAGCAAAAGCATTCTGGTTAAAGACGGCAAAGTTGGAGATGTGCTGCTGACGCTCTCGGCCACAGATAAAGATGCTGGAAGCAACGCGCTAATTAGCTACAGGTAAGCTTAAGCTAACTAAACTTCCATTTCATTAGGATCAATAACATGAAGGCTAAACCATGAACACACTTACCTACATCACTCCTTTAAGACAGATGCATGAATGTTGTTTTTCTGTAGTTTCTCTGAAGACTCCCCAATGGTCGCATTGGATGCTGAAACAGGAGTCATCACTTTGACCTCTGACCTTAGCGAGGTCACAGAAGACACGCTGCTAACCCTCACTGCGATAGCGACAGATCATGGAACACCACCAGAATCTGATGAAGGTTTGGGCTTCATAACAGCATTGTTGTTCTTCCTTAGGAGCTCTATCTATCTCTCTAGTGCAGTGTGTTCTCACCTAAATACTGTAAATATGTCCACAAAGAGGCAGAAAAATGCTAGCTCTAATGTAGTATTACTAGTGTTAATGCAGTTTATGCCAGCACAAAACATTTATTGAGTTAAAACTGGGGGGCCATTTCACATGATTGGAAATAGCATATAGAGCTACAATAGTCTCAAAATGAAAAATTTAAACAAAATATGATTCACAAATGCGTACAATTTACAAACTCATAATTCTTATTCACAAAACTTATGTAAATGCACAACTAAATTTACATTCACTAAATAAAAAAAAAGCTATTCATAAATACGAGTATCTTATGTTTTTACGTGTACAAATTGATTGTTGAATCTGCATTTGCAAATCGTGTGTATGTGTGTATCAATTTAGGGCTTTTGGTCTATTTTGTTTAGATTTCAGCACAAATTGTTCTGTAATCTGCTAAAACACTGCCAGCACAGTCATTCAAATCTAAAGTGAGCCCTGCATCTTGTGCCACAACTTCAGACATCTATAGCCTCTTCAATATCTCCGTCTTTAACAAATCTCAAGAACATCTCCCAAATTTCGTAAAATTAAGAAGACTTCCCCTTGATCACATATGTAAGCTTCTCAAGGGCCAAACTGGATATATCAAGTTTTTCAGCCAAAGTCCAAGGGAAGGACAACTTGTATTCCTCCAGCAAAGGGCAATTGAATGCCGGGCTTGTAGTAGGCACAAATCCACCAGTTTTTTTCTCTTTGACGGGCAGAGAGCAATTCTCCACAGACACCCAATACACAAATTACAGGGCTTAAAGAAATAGGAGTAGTTGTAAATTGAGATACATACTGAGTCACTTTAGTCGAAAACTTTTGCACCTCACCACATTCCCACACACAAAGAAAAAATGTACCTTGGAAATTATTGCATTTAAAACATAAGTCAGGAATATAGGGTTACATTTAATCTCACCAGAGTGATATAAGTTCTCATTATCCAGTTATATTGTAAGAGTCTCAAACGAGTATTTATTGTTTGAGTTTGTCCTTTTAAACATAGTACCCCACTCATCTAATGAAATGTCCTGTATCGTCTTTTATTTTCAAAATTTTCTGTACCAGTATATTATATAACTGGGTAATTCGCCCTTTATTTAATCAGTCTTGCGTGGAAAAGGTTTCCAGTGTGGATAATGAAGGGAGTTACACAGAGTTCTTTAGTTTCGAAAAAATAAAACTTCTAAGCTGCAGGTATTTAATAAAATGTTTCTGGGGTATATGAAACTTTGAAACCAGATTGTCAAATGACATTAAAATATTGTCTTCATTAAAGTCCATCAATCTAACTATTTCCATATTCAACCATAGTTTAAACCCCATATAATTTTTAGCTGGAGTGAAATATTCATTCCCCCATTCATGGGGCCTCTCCGAGAAATGTATGAATTTCATACCGGATCATAATGGTATTCTTCACAAATGGGTTATGATACATTTGTGTCCCAAACGTGTGCCCTTGGTTTGCATGTAAGAATCAACCTGACCTCAATAGAAATAACATCTTTCTTCTCTCTGTAGCTGAAGTCTTGATCTACTTCCAAATTGCTCCTTTCACTGAGAGTGTGATTTTTGAAAGCTCCTCTTACAAATTCACAATAAAGGAGAATGAACCTGAGGCCTGTTGTGGAAATAATTCTATTCGAAAAGTGAGGAGGAAGGAGACAAATACAAAAACCTTTGAAAAGTCAAAGTATCAAGATCTTTTATTTCTTGCAAGAAATTGGCAGTTCACATACAGAGAATGTCTGTCATGAGAAGAGCAAAGCTACTTCCAGTTGGCATCATTATATACCCTTAACACATCCTGGGTCCGTTGCATCCAGTCTTGTTTACCTTAAAAGGAAACATCTTGGTTCAAGACCCCCCCTGTCTCACATAAATTTATCTAGACAGCACAATACCTACGTCTGCAAAAGTTCCTGTTTTTAAGCTACTTGGTTTTCACACATTCTGCCTATCGCTATTTTGATCGAAGCTGCTCAAATCTACGCACATGCTTTTCACACTTCAAGTACAATAGGTCACTTGAAGTGCACATTGTCTCTTTGTTACTTAGTCTTCTAACCCAGAACATTTTGTTCCCGCAAGCTTGTCTTCACTTATGCATTTCTAAAAACTTGGTTACATATCTTCAATAATGTATTTTTAGCTTATATGATTATATTTCTTTAACTCCTTCACGAGTACAAATACATGTTCAATGTTAAATGTCTTATGTCAAAACCAGTGATACACATCTAAGAGTAAAAGAACACATCTATAAGTGTTAAATGTTAATACAAGTGATACACATGAGTAAAAGGTTCACATCTATAAGTAAAGAACACATCTAAGTAAAATGAACACTTCTAATAGAAAAAACACATCTAAGAGTCAAACACATGTCTAAATGTAAAATTTCCCTTACAATCCACCCCATGTTCATTTTCAAAGAACATACACACTAAATTTGACATTTACTTCTCCATAATCATAGTAATTTACATCAAGTAAATTTTTCCCATGGCTACTTCATTTCTTAGTCAAACGCATGTTCGCTCTCATTCTCATATTCTTCAGTCTCGGGCACTGTGGCATCCGCCTCAGGTTCCCTACGTATCATTGTGACGTACTCTCCTGTAGTTATTCTAACCATCGTGGTAGACACTGTTCTAGCAGTGATTGTAGAGATACAATTTATCAAACATGGGATCATCAAAATCAAAATCAAAATCAAACATGCTATCGGCATAACAGTACTTATTACCCATTTAGTCCACCCCTGGAGGCCAGAAAACCAAGCATCCAGAGAAGATGACATTTCTGGTGGAGTGGCCACAGCCAGTTTCATGTGCTCTATTATGTCTGTTACCTTTTGATAGACGTCAGGCAGATTGAAGCAACAGGAAGTCCCTAACATTTTGCACACGCCCCCTCGCTCTGACGTGAGGATGTCGAGCACGATACGATGTTGTACGACTGCCTGTCTGACGCCTCTAAGTTCATAATTCAGTTGTCCTAAAGCATCTTCAGTTTCGTTAGCTAAGCGTAATACCTGCCAGGCTAAGCCATTTATTTTTAACAAGCTGGCAGCAGTACCTGCCCCACCAAGGAAAGACCATCCGGTCATCGATATTCTACTTGTCCAAGGATTCCAAAGTTTGGTACCTTGAAACATTATCGGTATCTTTTCATCAGCTAAGCTTCTCTTTGATCTCATAGAAGTTTGCTTATAGTCGTCATTTTCTTTATTTACATAAACGTCCGTTCCTATATCTAAAAGTCCTGGATAACAGCACCCCATCCAGTTCTTAGGAAGGGAATGGAAAGCAGTTTGACCGCAGACCCATACTGTTCCAGCTGTAGTTTCTCTTAGATCATCGTCGTTACCTGGACACGCAATAAACACACCATCTGATGTTATACATTTGTTATTATGCATTGTTATCGTAGTTTTGCAATGGGATGTACCTGTCATTACTGCCCCTCTTTGGAACTCTAATTTGCATAAACATACGTCGCCTAATTGCGGTTTTACTGCCCATACATTGTCAAAGTCTTTGGTACTGTGTTCTGATGGATTCTGACACGCAACCCCCTTTCGAGACATTGATTTGTTTTCGTCAGTGTTTACTCCATTCAGTAATTTCCACATAGCACACGGAATTAATCCTTTTAATTCTCCTAGATTAGTTGATCTTAACGGATGAACCCTCCAGGTCCTATCCATTCTCAGACACCACCAACATGATTGATTAATTTCCAAAGCTTGTCGTTGAAGTAAACTTAACATACATGCTCTATTGCCCCCACATTGTATTCTGCTATGTGCAATAGTCGTGTCTTCATGATGCAAATTAAACTGTCTTTCTAATTCAGCATCTTCTTCTTCAGGTATGCTAGAATGAGTTATCAATTCAGACAAGCTATGGGTTTCCGTTGGTGGATCTACCATTGTAATGTCTATTGGAACATAAGTGTCAGTACCTGCTGTCCACCATGCACAGAAAAATTTTCCTTCCCACTGAGCTGCACCATCATTTCCTGTTGACAGAGTGACTTTCAATTTAATTTTACGGTTTTCAGTGATTTCTTCGAATTCAATAAGACCTGAAATCATCTTTCTGATTTGACTATTAGGTGATTTATAGTCTGCTCTCGTCATTAAACCATCAAGCATAGCATCTTTATTACCCCCGTATACATCTAGCCATTCACATGGTTCTTTACAAAAATACATGGCTTTGCCCCATTTGCTCAAGCTGGTGGGATTATACCCAGGTCCTGCTGCTGAAATAGGATCACATATTATAATCAGTTTACTTTCTTTCCCCTTTGTCATTTGTACCTGTATACTACCATCCTGTGCTAGACCCATGGTCAGACTAGTTAAGAGGATAAGATTTAGTAGCATATTCCCACAATTTACAACCTTGCCAGGCAAGAAAATGTTGTTGTGAAAAAGATATGAGTCCCTTTTCTCTATCTATTGTTGGTCTCAGGGCAGGTCTGGTGGCTATTAATAGACAAGTCACTCCAATGCCCTCACCATCAAAACTCCACAAAGTTCTTGACTCAGTTCTAATGATTCCTAGAATGGCTGAATCGTCTTCAATTAAAGATTCGTCCTCCCTCCAGAGATGATAGTGTTTGAATTGGAAACTTACAGGATGACAAGCCGCACCCTTTAGTTTGTAACCTGTTAGGTACTCGTTGGCTGTATATGGAATTCTTCTTCCGTTGCAGCTACCGCATGAGCTGATGCCTGGGATTCGTCCTCCGTTGCAGCTACCGCATGAGCTGATACCTGGGATTCTTCTTCCGCTGCAGCTACCGCAGGAGCTGGCACTTTCCGACAGTGCGTCCCGTGAATCCACGGAGCCCTCTCCTCGACTTTCACTGCAGTGTGAGTTGTCAGCAAAACTTGAAATGGTCCCTGCCACCGTTTTGCTCTCCAGTGTTTCCGCCTCAGATCCTTTATCAGCACGAAATCACCTGGTCTGATGCTGTGCAGGGCTGTCTCAGCCGGTTCTGGAGCCGCTGCCTGTACCTGTTTTGAGATATCACAGAACACCTTATCCAGTTCAACACAATATTGCAACATGTCATGTTCACAAAGAGTGGTGTCAGGCAGTGGTCTAGGTTTGTGTGGTTCCCAGCCCATGTGAGGTGGACGAGCAAACAGAATCTCGAATGGTGAGAGTTGTGCTCGCCCCCTCTTTCTCATTCTCATATAAGTCAAAGCAATGGGCAGAGCCTTAGGCCATGAGAGCCCTGTCTCATCGCAAATTTTTACCAGCTTGTTTTTCAGAACCTGGTTCTGTCTCTCTACCGCTCCAGCTGATTCTGGATGATAGGAACAAAAGTGTTTCCAGGGTGTACCCAGAAACGCTTCAACTGCTGAAATTGCACTGTTCACAAAATGCGAGCCATTATCACTTGATAATCTCTCAGGAATTCCCCATCGTGGGATTATCTCCTGTAGGAGTAATTTTGCCACCCCTTGTGCATCTGCTTTTGATGTTGGTAAAACTTCAACCCATCCTGAAAAAAGATCTACAGCAACTATGCAGTATTTCTTCTTATCTGATTGTGTCAACTCAATATAATCAAGCATTACATGTGAGAATGGTCTTGGCGGCCTGGGATGCCCCGCCTGTCTCATTGCCTGACCCCTGGCCACATTGTTCGTTCCGCAAATCAGACACCTGCTGCAAAAATCTGCTGCCACTGTGGAAAAACCTTTGGTAAACCAGTTATTTTTCATAATGGAAAACATTCCTGTCTTGGAAGCGTGGTCCAAACCGTGTGTCAGTTTCGCATATGCCTGAAAGAAATGAGAAGGTAAACATGGTTTTTCATTGGGGCCCCACCACTGATTATTTTTATACACACAGCCTGCATCTCTCCATTTTCTCTTGTCATCAGCAGATGCATGCTGCTGCATAGCTTCTATGTCCCCTAGTTCCTCATCCAGCCGTGCTGCTGTGGTTATCTGAACAGGAAGCAGAGCCGCAGCCTTTGCAGCTAAATCAGCTTGTCTGTTTCCTTTAGAAACATCATCACTGCCTGAAGTATGGGCCAGACATTTGCACACTGCCACTTCTTTTGGTAACATCAAAGCATCCAATAATTGACCCACTAGCTGGTGATTCAATATTGGCTTACCGTCCGCTTTCAAAAACTTTCGATGTCTCCACAACGAGCCAAAGTCATGTACAACACCAAAAGCATACCTTGAGTCAGTGTAAATTGTAACACGTTGGCCACTTGCCAATTTGCATGCTGCAGTCAGAGCAACCAATTCAGCAGCTTGTGCAGAAAAATGTGATGGCAGTGGTTGTTGTTCCAGAACCTCAGTTAATGAAACAACTGCATAACCTGCTCTGTTCTTGCCAAAAGCATCTTTGCTGGATGATCCATCCACAAAAAGAATCATATCACTGTTGGGTAAAGCCTCGTCTGTCAAGTCTGGTCTTGGACTACATATCTGTTCCAAAGCTGAAACACAACAGTGTGGTTCTCCGTCTTCCTCTGTGGGGAGCAGATTTGCGGGATTCAAAACATTACATCGTTTTACAGTAATGTTAGGCATTTCTAGCAGCACAAAATTATATCTCAGCCAGCGAGCTGCAGATAAGTGAGAAGTCTTTTGTTCTAACAAAATCAGAGACACAGCATGTGGTACAAGCAGTGTTAAATCACTGAAACCCACAAAATCTCTGGAAGCCATCACAGCTCTCTCCGCTGCCGCCACAGCTCTCAGACAAGCAGGAAGTCCCCTTGCAACTGCGTCTAACCTGGTGGAAAAGTACGCTACAGGTCTCTGTCTCCCAGCATGTTCTTGTAACAAGACAGAAGACATATAACCATCTTTTTCAGCTACTGTCTGCGTAAACTTTTTCTCTGGATTCGGAATTCCGAGGGTAGGAGAACTCTGCAAAGCTTGTTTCATTTCGCAAAAAGCCCTTTCTGCCTCTTCGGTCCATGTCAGTTTGTCAGAGGCTGCCATCTCCTGCCCGTATATTAATGCTGACAGAGGCCCTTCCTTTTCACTGTAGCTAGGAATGAATGTTCTGCAATACGAAGTCATTCCCAAAAACGACATCATTTGCTTTTTCGTGATCGGTTTAGGAATGTTTTGTATTGCAGTGACCCTTTTGTCAGATAATGACTTCCCATTTGCTGTCAACACGTGACCTAAAAAGGTAACTTTGGATTGATTTATAGCTACTTTACTTGGGTTGACCTTGTGGCCCCGTTCTGCCAAGTAGGTTAACAATGTGATTGTAGCCTGCTTACAGACCTGTTCGTTTGGACAGCAAAGTAACAAGTCATCAACATACTGCAACAGAGCCACGCCAGGTGGAAGTATCAAATCTTCTAAACTGCGTTTTAAAGCTTCGTTGAATATTGTTGGACTTTCACAAAAACCCTGACACAATCGTGTAAAGGTGTATGCTTTACCATTGAAATTAAAAGCAAACCAAAATTGTGAGTCAGGATGCACTGGAACGCTGAAAAAAGCATTTGAAATGTCAACAAGTGTGTAACACTTAGTGTCAGCCGGAATTTGAGCGAGGATCGTATAAGCGTTCGGTACGTTTGGAGCGCGAGCCTCCACGGCGTCATTAACCGCTTTAAGATCCTGGACAAATCTATATTCAACAGCTTGATTTGCGTCCCTAATTTTCTTTACCGGAAAAATGGGAGTACGGACAGGTGAGTCCGGACACTCAACAATGACCCCTTTTTCCAACAAAGAATTAAACACTGGCGTAATGCCTTCAATCGCTTCCTTTTTCAATGGATACTGCATTTTCTTTGGTCTGTAATCAGATTTAGGTTTGATTCGAACAGGCTCACAACCTGCAATCAGACCCACATCATACTTATCTTTAGCCCACAGACAACTCGGAACTCCCTCCAACCCCTCAGGGATGATAGGGAGATGCAATAAAGTCAGACCGTCAAAGTTCACTTCCTCCTCCAAGACTGTGACTGATCTCAAACCTTTCAATGTTTTATGACACGGTTGTTTAAACCATCCGGTACTTTCACTTTGGCAGATCATTCTTTGTTGATCTATTATGACCCAGTCGGTCAGTTCATGGCACTTGGTCATGAAGGGACCTGCGTCACGCCATTCAGCCTTCACTGGTTTAGCCAGTGAGATATGAGGCTGTGCATCTTCCACGTCATAAAACATTGCCTGTTTGTCAGTCAGTTTCACCCCCAAAACACACCAGTGGTTTGTCCAATACAAGTAATCTGTCTTTATATTTTCCACCTCAACATTAAACCAACGCTGCTCAAATTCATCATCAGGTTCAATGCTGACATGTGAAGTACAGTGCAGATCTGAGTCATTCATAAAATCAGATGATGACAACACTCTGTCATGAGCCTTTGTGGTCAGACACGTGTTAGAAACTTGCCATTCATAAACAAACAGATGGGTTTCCTCTGCTTCTAAATGCAGCATTCTCATGTCAGCCTGAAGCCCCTTAGCAGTACAGTGAACAGAAATACCCAGTTTGCACATTAAATCTCTTCCCATCAGATTAACTGGACATGACTGAGAAATCAGGAAACGGTGCTTGAATTTTCTCTCATTAATTGAACACTCAAACGGCGTTGAGAATGGTTCAACAACCACATGACCAGTAGCACTTCTAGAAGAAGTCATTTTCCCAGAATATGAAATAGGTTGTGTTAATTCTGTTTCTTGAATAATGGAGTTACTCGCGCCTGTATCTAACAAAAATAATAATGTTTTGTCCAAAACATTTACTTCTATCAAAGGTAAGGAATCTTTAGCCCTATAGAAAACATTAGCAAGCACTTCTTCTTTGCAGAGAGCAGAGTCAGAAACGAAAGGAGAATGATACTTATCTGATGGAGAGTCAGGAAACCCGTTGCTCGCACCCCCCTCCTCTCAGTCTGCCTGCCCCGTGTTGAACGCCGCTTGCGGGCAAGTGTCACGCCAATGTCCCTTTTGTCCGCAGATAAAGCAAGTGTCCCGATCTGGACGCTGCTGGTTTTGTGTAAAATGTCTATCTTTTCCACGACCTCGTCCTCTGCCTTTTCCCCCACTACTACTTTGGTTGCGTAGATAGTGGTTTTGCTTGAGATTGTTGTTATGCAGCGCTATCAGAGCTAGAGTAAGATCTTTGTCTTGTTTGGTGATTTTGGCTGTTTTCTGCTTCTTGATGATTGTTTCGTGATGTTTTGCATGTCGTCTGATTTCAACTGTGGAGGCCAGTTGCCATCCAACACAGCTTCTTTCAATTTCTTTTGAAATTTCTCTGTCCATTCCATCCATGAACAAAGTTCTCAAATAGTCATCATAAGGATCAGACCCCATAGCTTCTGCATTCTGGCCTGTTGGTGGTGGTCTTTTTTCAATACCACCATGGCGATCAAAGCACTCTTTCAGCCGAAGAAAATATGCTTCAGTGGTTTCATCTTTCCCTTGAATGCATTGACGAACTTGGTTAATGTCCATCGTGCGTGGAAATACTTTCTGTAAAGCGTTGATGATTCCCTCGACTTTAATTTTATAGTCACCGTTTGTCTGATGGTTGTAGTCGACATGTATCATTCGGGCATCTTCTGGCCAGTGCTCAGACATTTTAGCCATCTGCACTGCTCCATATCTCAAAATCAGTAGTCTCCACAGTTCACCGAGAGTCGGTCTGAATTCTCTGCAGAAAAGAGCTAAATCAGCCCCCAGTTTTGCCCCACCTGCTTCGATGTTTGGCAGGTGTTCAGAAGCTTGCTTCAGTTCCTCTTGGGTCCATGGTCGCATCACCAGAACCGATCCATTTGGTCCCGCCACTTCGAGCATCGGTGCCTGAAAATTCTGGAGACTTTCGTCGTCATCGTCGCTTTCACTCTTTATCTCTGTCTCTGAATCATCAGTCTGATAACGTTGGTTTCGCAGGGTCTGTTGCCGCCTTAACGTGGCTCTGGTCAAATCTTGATCAGCTTTTCTTTTTTGCTGCCTTCGTGAGTGCAAAGTCAATTTTCTCATGTTTGTGCTTAGCAGGTCTTCTAAGTCTTTGTTGCATTTCTGCTGCTTGGCTTCTCTGAACAGTGCACCAGAGCGCGTTGTCGATGCGTCACTTCTTCCTTCCTCTGTTGGAGTGTATTCGGGCGGCGGTGCAGTTGGTGCGCTGGCTTGCACCTCTCCCGCAACTTGAGCAACATCCCCCGGGGCAGGAAAGAGAGCAGGTGGTGGATGTCGAGCCGGATATCCCTCGTCCTCCACCGTCATTCTCGCGTAGTGACCGAAAAAGGGAGAAGAAGAGTCAGCAATAGCACTACAGTCATTTTTAAGATTCAATAGTGCTTTCTTTGAAGCCTCCTGTCTTTCCTCATCAGAGTACAATGGTGCGATAGCCCGACAGACTTGTTTTTGTTGTCTGCGTGTTGCTTCATCCAACCATTTTACTATGATTTCACCACATTTATCATATTGCTCTTTGTCCTTCTTTTTTACAATATGAGTCGCCCAATTTATTTTGGTTTGAGTCAAATGTGACACACTTAAACCCCCGTTAAACCCATATTGACTTATCAAAAACGGCACAAAAGCATGATACCAGGTTCCCATTATTTTATCCATTGCTTTATATGAGCCCTTAGAGAAATTAACCTGTTCCTCCACGCTTTTCGAATTTTCATTACCCATTGGGTTTATCTACAGTATTTATATTTGCGTATTTGAATCTTTTCTCTCACGTGGTCACCACGTTACTTTATTTACTGTGTTAATTCTTCCCCCCAGCGTGGCCACCACGCCTGCCTAAATTCGTCAATTTAGGACTTTCAAAATGCCCACACCCGTCGATGTTAGGTCTTTTCCCCAAACAAGTGCTTTCTTAAAATGTCCGAAAATTACTATCAGGCTTATTTCGAACAGCCCCTTGTTTGGACGCTTGAGAAACCCTCTTTCTCAAACTCTGGCCCTTCTGGGAAAACAATTAACACCTGGCATTTGAGACTATTACTTTCAGGCTTATTCTCAAATCCTTTTGGAAGTTACTTTCAAGCTTATTCCAAAACTCCTGACCCTTTTAGGAAAAATATTCAATACGCAAATAATTTTCTTATATCTTATTTACCACGTAAATAATTTTCTCTCACCGTCTTTTGATGACCTCGTGAGTTCAGTTCTGGGAGTACGTTCACCTCCGTTCGTCGTGATGAGTAGAACAATTCTCTCTCCTTAAACTTGAGGATTTTGAGCCGCAGAGCTGGTCTCTCGGGATGATCAATTCAATTGTCCCTCTATCACGGCGATCGGTTGGTTCACGGTTATCCCATCATCCTCGTCGCCATTTGTTGTGGAAATAATTCTATTCGAAAAGTGAGGAGGAAGGAGACAAATACAAAAACCTTTGAAAAGTCAAAGTATCAAGATCTTTTATTTCTTGCAAGAAATTGGCAGTTCACATACAGAGAATGTCTGTCATGAGAAGAGCAAAGCTACTTCCAGTTGGCATCATTATATACCCTTAACACATCCTGGGTCCGTTGCATCCAGTCTTGTTTACCTTAAAAGGAAACATCTTGGTTCAAGACCCCCCCTGTCTCACATAAATTTATCTAGACAGCACAATACCTACGTCTGCAAAAGTTCCTGTTTTTAAGCTACTTGGTTTTCACACATTCTGCCTATCGCTATTTTGATCGAAGCTGCTCAAATCTACGCACATGCTTTTCACACTTCAAGTACAATAGGTCACTTGAAGTGCACATTGTCTCTTTGTTACTTAGTCTTCTAACCCAGAACATTTTGTTCCCGCAAGCTTGTCTTCACTTATGCATTTCTAAAAACTTGGTTACATATCTTCAATAATGTATTTTTAGCTTATATGATTATATTTCTTTAACTCCTTCACGAGTACAAATACATGTTCAATGTTAAATGTCTTATGTCAAAACCAGTGATACACATCTAAGAGTAAAAGAACACATCTATAAGTGTTAAATGTTAATACAAGTGATACACATGAGTAAAAGGTTCACATCTATAAGTAAAGAACACATCTAAGTAAAATGAACACTTCTAATAGAAAAAACACATCTAAGAGTCAAACACATGTCTAAATGTAAAATTTCCCTTACAGGCCTCAACAGTGGGCAAGGTCAAGGCATTAACAGGAAGTCCAGTGGTTATGGTCAGCTATAACATGAAGTCACATGAGGATGTCTTCTCTGTGGATGATGAGGGAACCCTAAAAGCTCTCAGACCGCTGGACAAGGAGAAAGAGGAGTGGTTCATCCTCACAGTAGAAGCCATAGACTCCAGAACTCCTGCAAACACTGCAGAGACAACGGTACTATTCTTACTTTAAACTAAGGCCAGAAACAAACTCTACACAAGAGCACAATTTATGTTAATGCATAGTGTTCTTTGTTAAAATGTATGTTAATTCCCCATTTCAGAATGCAATGACACAAGTTGTGCAGTTATAAGTGTTTGCGTTCTCATACGTACCTAGAGTAGGGCTGGGCGATATGGCTGAAAACTGTATCACGATATAAGTGTTTCATATCGGTCGATATCGATAATTATTGATATTTTTTATGACATATTTAAAATAAGGACCAGTCCAGGAGACAAATACATTACATTTAAAGATTTTTTATTTTAAACTTTCTGATTATAATCCCATCAGTTATAAAGGCAGAAATGTCAACACGACCATGGAAAACACTCACTCAAATAATTTGTCTAAAATCTGAATGAACACTTAACAATTATCTCTTAACATTAAGGTGCAAAATTAAAGAATACGTAAGAAATGCTTTATAAAGGGGTGGGCGATATGGCAAACATAATATTAAGATTTTTTTCAGGAAAATCACGATTAATGATTTTATCACGATTCTTTTTTATGTTGGTTTTACTATTTTGTGGCTGTTTTTAAAATATGGACATTAGTTTGGTTGTAATGCTCAAAGCCTTAGGTAACAAAATGTAAAACAAAAAAGAATGGCAGACAGGGGCGAAGATAAAAAAGTTCTCATTATGTTCTTTGTTATTAAATATTAAGATCAAAGATACACATTACACGTACACACAACCTAATATACAGATTTAATAAACAGTGCTTTATGTTTTCAGCTACAGCAGGTGTATTTAACAGTAGCATTGAAGAAAGTAATTAAATGAACAAATATGAAAATAAAACAAAACAGACTTCACTGTATAATTTATACATTGATACTTATTAAAGCTACTATTAAAGTTATCAGTCAAGAGCAGTGAATGATTTTCTCTTTGCATTTTGTTGTTTTATTAACATTAAAGGGATAGCTCTGTTTACTGTTTGGATCCACATTCTTCAAAATATTAATATTTGAAAATATAAGAAGGAAATTAATACAGGTTTGGAACAACATTAGAGTGCGTAAATAATGAGCGAATTTTTATTTTTGGGTGAACTATCCCTTTAAGGACAAGCGGCAGCGTGTTTACTATTACTATACTGTCTCTTTAAGAGCTGCGCGCGACGCGTCTAATATACACGCATTTGACAAGCAGATTTTCTCTCAATTTTCTCAAGTTTGCTTTCACTTTAGACATATCCGACTAGTTTATGTAAACCTTGTGTGTATATAACAGTATTAGCACAATAAGACTCGAAATACAGTCCAGTATCCACAGGCGCTGGTAGACAGAGTGCATGTGAGCTTCACGTGTACGCGCTGAGAAACGCACACGTTAAAACAGCTCATAAGCACGCGAATAACAGAGAAACTGACGATGGTCTTGCATAATTTGCAGACGACATGGTCTGACTACGGTCAGACTTGAAGTCAGGCGAGCTGACTTTTCCTGTTTTATCAACAATCGCTGTATCACTACACGCCGGTTCTGTTACTGAAGAATCCAACACGAGACAACAATATTGCGCAACCATACTGACTGGCTGTTGCGTGTCACCCCCTACGTTGCAAGGTTACCAGATAGTTGAGTGCCTTAATTTGTTCATGCAACCAAATTTGCTTTCGCAACCTCTGGTTTCTTCCGACGAAGAAGAAAAAAAAAAATTATCGAACGTTTTATCGAACGCATTTTTTATTGATATTGATTACGTGTCTATCGCGATACATATCGTTATCGTTTTATCGCCCAGCCCTAACCTAGAGTATGTTTTTACTCTTAAAGTCTTACTCTTCAAGCACGTCAAAGTCAAAAGTTTCTCTTCTTAAAAGAAAGCTGCCACTGGGCTCATTTATATTTGTATTTGACTTTCTTTTTCTCACAATCTTCAGGTCAGCGTTCAGGTTGAGAATGTGAATGAGGCTCCTGTGTTTGATGCTGAAATATATAAAGCAGAAATTTCCAGTATCTCCCCATACAAATTCCCTATAGTGAAGGTCCAGGTGAGTGTGGCATAGACATCAGATATAAATTAAGTGGATGTAGTCAGATCTATTTTGTAATAAGTGGTGTTCGCTAAGGCAAACTTCACTGTTTCTGTTGTTATTACTTATACTAAAGGGCCAGTGATTTGTTCAAACCCTTAACCCTAAGTAATACATTTCGACATGCAACTCATCCCATGCCATCTGAGGAGAGATATGTGCTGGTATTTTTCAAAGTGATCAGACTTACTTTTTTTCTCCTGGCATATAAAATGTTGATGTCTGAAATCTTTACCCAAAAGCAGTTGAGCCACTCTCCAAAAAAAGTTCTATACAGAAGCCTTGACGCAATTTTAAAGAACCCTTTATGCTAAAAAAAATATCTCAAATGATTGAATAATACTTTCATGTTCAATAGATTATTAAAAATGTGTCTAGTGGTAATATATGTTTACGAGCTGTTTAATTTATAAAATCTAATTAAGGTTAAAAATCAATTAAAATTAAATCCATAAAATGACCCCATGATGGGAACCCCTAAAAATTAGATATATGAAGTGCTTGGCAGAAACTTTTAAGGTTCTATATAGAAGAGTGCTATCCGTAAAAATATTACTAAACAGTGAACTGATTTCATGATTTTTTTTTTTTTTTTTTTTTTTTTTTTTTTATTCACGTAACTGGTTGAAATGTGGTGTTGTATCCCTCAGGCATCAGACCCTGATGTGGGCGAGAGCTCAGAACTGCAATATTCCCTGCTGGAGTCCACAACTCTGCTGGATGTGGAGGCAAGCACTGGTCAGGTCTACGTACTGGATGCATCCAGATTTGGAGACAATTTGTTCACCTTTCAGGTTAAAGCCACTGATAAACATGGGCTGTTCGCGACTACAACAGTACAGGTGAGCAGAAACAGAAGGACAAAAAAGAGAAAAAAGAGTTTCAAATGACCAATTACATTTTGATTGAGAAGAGAACACCGTTACAAAGATGGACTTCTTGTGTTTGCCACCTGCAGATCGAAGTAAAACAAAGTGTACATCATGACAGCGTCTCAGTAATCTCCTTAAACCGGCCCGTACACATAGTGGATAAGATGATACCAGAGATGGAAGAGTGAGTAATCTCTGTTCGTTACTGAAACATGTTATTGAGACAGAATAAGAGCATTTCTATTTGTGAAGTGCTAATGTGTTTTGAGCTAAGAGTGTAATTGGAAACATGTTTGAAGGATTAATTAACCCAAACCTAAATTTACTCACCCTCATAGGATTCCTAACCTTTGTGTCCTGCTGTTTTCAAAGAAAATGTCCATAGGTCTTTCCCACAAAAAAAGCATTATAAAAAAAATAGTCCATATGACATTTCCAAGTCTAAGTCACCTTGTCTGTAGAACAGACTGAAATTTACACCATTATTTACTGAAAAGCTTCCCTTCTAGTGAGTTGTTAAGTCAGGGTGTCAAATTAAACGGATCGATCATTAGCAAAACGTTATTTTAAGCCAGTTCTGATCAATGAATTGTTTTTTTCTGTTTTACAAATTAGACTGAATTGGTGCTTCATGTTACCTCCTCTTATTGTTTTGTGTTATATACACCATCTGATAGTGTGTGTTTTTTCTCAGTTCCATGGGGAAAGTTTTAGGCTGGACTGTGAAAATCCTCAGTGTGAGAGCTAAGGATGGGAATGAGATGCGCACCATTCTTAGAGAATCTACAGACAAGACTTACGTCAGTTTAATCGCCACAGACTCCAGTGGTGCGTTCATCCAAGCCACAGAGGTCAAAGAGTAAGTTGAACAAATATCAGTTTATTCAGACTAATCTAATGTGAAAGCGAATGTGGAAATGTGCAAGTAACATGTTTACAATAAATAGAGTGATAATGGTTATAGCCTTGTGGTCAGTGCTCTGACTTTAAATTAGGGCTGTGCGATATATATCGTGAGATTGTTATGCGCATCTCGTCAGTAAAGCCGGTTCCTTGATTAGTAGTAAATCGCCATCACCTGCTTTCAGATGAAGCGGCATTTAGGGCTGAGGAGATAATTA
The DNA here is from genome assembly GCF_964197995.2 of Scardinius erythrophthalmus. Classification (NCBI taxonomy): domain Eukaryota; kingdom Metazoa; phylum Chordata; class Actinopteri; order Cypriniformes; family Leuciscidae; genus Scardinius; species Scardinius erythrophthalmus. Next base: position 43,382,262 of record NC_138223.1, read on the forward strand.
AGTGATTAATTTAGTGATGATTGAGCATTATTGAAGACACCTGATGTTAACAAGCAGAATCACTGAAGAAGAAAATCACAAATTGTAAGTTACCATTAAGGTGATGGGTGTTTGCTTTAGTTGGGCTCTAGACCATTATATGTTTACTTTAATATTTACTGTTGTTTGTCTGCTGTTATTGATTTATAACAGTTAAATGAACAAAGTAAAATGATCGGTTATGTTTTGACATAATCATGCTGTGATCTGAAAAAGGAAACTTATTGAGATAGTTTGGTTTAACTTGTTAGCAGCAGTTTAGTGATTCTTCAGCGTATGATTTTCAGTACTTTACTTATAATTCTAAATATTTAATAAACATTGTTCTGATCAAAAGACATTCAGATAAATTAATTTAAAACACAGACATCAATAATCAGCCTGTGAATCTCAACAATGGTGACAATAATAAAGCATGTTGCAGTGGCTGCCACCAATCACAACTCATTAATGGCTCCCATCATGCATTGCGGTATGAATAAATTATGATCTGAATTAGGGCCCGAGCACCGATGGTGAGAGGACCCTATTGTTTTTGCTCCGTTTATTAGGGCCCGAGCACCGATGGTGAGAGGACCCTATTGTTTTTGCTCCGTTTATTATTATTCTTCTTCTCCAAAGTGAATCGCTTTTTAGAGGGCCTAAACATGCTCGAAAACTCATGAAACTTTGCACACGCTTCAGAAGTGGTGAAAATTTACGTGTGATATGGTTTTCAGAATTGTGGGGGGCAAATTCGGTAAATTATTGCCCCCACATTTTGCCCCGGCTCCTGGTTTCACGTACAGGTATGAAATTTGGTACATACATGTAATGACCCAATACCTACAGAAAAGTCTCTTGGAGCATAGCCCTAAACACAACAGGAAGTGAGCTATTTTGAACTTCCTCCTGGATTTTGGGCATTTTTCGTAATTTCCTGATGTTGTACTTTAACGAACTCCTCCTACAGATTTGATCTGATACTCTTCAAATTTGGTGAGTGTAATCTTAAGGCCTTTGTGACGTTAAATTGCGAAGATCTAGAGTTTTCGTCGAAGGGTGTGCCCTCGGCGGCCTGACAAACATCTATCTATAAATTACAGGAACGTCTGTCTGTCTGTCTGTCTGTCTGTGTGTGTGTGTGTCTGTTCCTCGCATATCTCTCGAACCGTTAGTCCGATTGATTTCAAACTCGACAGGTGTCTTGCCACGGGCACGAGTAAGTGCAGTGCCAAGTTTGACATTGTTTGGATGAGAAATGCAAAAGATATCGTTAAATATATCATTTTTAGAAGGTTGTGGTTTAAAAATAAACATTCTGACATTAGAGAGTTGTATCGGTAAAAGAAGCCCCAAGAAGGCTGTGGTTTAAAAATAAACATTCTGACATAAACACTCAGTCAGCTACACTGTTTACTTCTGAATATTATAGTTTGGTTCCCGAACGTGATAAATCCATCTATCTATAAATTACAGAAACGTCCGTCTGTCTGTCTGTGTGTTATTCGCATATCTCTCGAATGTGAGATAACCACTAAATGTGTGAAAACCACTATTTTCTGTTTCAAACTTTCACATAGCATCTTTAGGTTATAACAACATTGAAAATCAAAATCTGGATTTGAATTTTTTAAGATTTATTATAAAAACGGATTATTTTTTCCCAAAAATGCAATAAATTCATGACTTTTTTTTTTTTTTTTTAAATGCTATTAATCCATTGAATCAATATAAAGTTATTTTTGATCATATTGCCATCGCAAGAAATATCTCCTGAACTTTTTTGACGGCGATCAGCTCACAAAAACTGATTTTGCACGGGCACTTTGCACTGCTCCCTGAATCGAGGTGCTTATTCATTTGTGGATGTAAACTGAATCTGTAAGTCAGCTATGCTGTTAGTGTTTACTTCTGAATATTATATTTCATTCTGGTGCGCTTAACGTTGTCGCTACTGTGTAATAGTAGCCTATGCTATTCACCAACTAAACATATCCTATTCAATGCGTTCACAGTCTCTTTCACGGGCATCATTTGTAGTTGCCTATTCACAAACTGTTTGCTCAAGCATAGCGTTTTCTCGGAGTTCACTGTGTGCTTTTTACCATGCACAAATAAAAATGTCACTGAACTTTTGCTGTGTAATTGTAACAATGAGCACACACCAAACCAACAATTACTAAAAACACACACAAAAACTGATTTTGCACGGGCATTTTTTGCACTAGTTCACCCAATTTCGGCCTTTTGGTGATATATGCATGATCAGATAAGTTCAATATTAATGTTGCTTGCAGTTCTGATGTTGCTAGGCAACCACAGACAGCCTGCAGTAACTCAGGCATACAATTTTCAATCTGCCACAAACTTCACATGTTTGATAAGAGTCCTGTCCTGAACACATGCCAATGCTCATTATGATTATAGCAATAGCACCACCTGCTGGTAGCAGGAAGTGTGGCAAATACAAAACGTGCTCGAAAAATCATGAAACTTTGCACACGCTTCAGAAGTGGTGACAATTTACGTGTGATGTGGTTTTAAAAATTGGGTGGGGCAAAATGGCTTACTTATTGCCCCTACATTTTGCCCCGGCTCGACATTTCACGTACAGGTATGAAATTTGGTACACACATGTAAAGACCCAATACCTACAAAAAAGTCTCTTGGAGCATAGCCCTAAACACAACAGGAAGTCAGTTATTTTGAACTTCCTGTCAGATTTTGGGCAGTTTTTGCCATTTCCTGATGTTGTACTTTAACAAACTCCTACAGTTTTGATCTGATCCTCTTCAAATTTGGTGAGTGTAATCTTAAGGCCTTTCCTAAAGGTGCCGGGTGGCGGTGGCAGGGGTGCGAGAGCCCTTTTCATCGCTGCTTGCAGCTTTAATTGTCTATGTAATTTACTTTTCCTAATTGAATATTCTGCTCCTCACCATTTTTGAGATGCATAGACTGAATTTTGACATCTGTGTGTGCCTAAAAGAATGATTTTTTTTAAGCAACTTTTAAGAAATCCTTTATATTATATCAAAAATTCTGGGCATTTATGCAGATTCACTAACCAACAACATAAATCGAAGTCAGAAAGAAGGATTTTAATGAGTTCAGTGATCAAGTTCAAATGATGATTGTCATAATATAACCTACACCATCAGATCACTTTTTTTTTCTTTGTTTATCTGTCAGTTATAACTCAGATACAGCAGCCAAATAAAATCTAAAATAAACATATAATGGTCTAGAGTCCAACTAAAGCAAACACCCATCACCTTAATGGTAACTTGCAATTTGTGATTTTCTCCTTCAGTGATTCTGCTTGTTAACATCAGGAGTCTTAATTCAATAATGTTCAATCATCACTAAATGAATCACTTAATTATATCATTAACTTAAACACTCTTGAGTGTGGACTCATACACTCCCAGGAGTGTTAAATTATCACTGAAGTTTTTGCTGTGTACAAAGAGCCGTAGTTAACTGACAAGCTGAACCATATCGCATTAAGTATCGCTGCCGACACGTCCGCGATATTAATGCGATATGGCTCAGCTTGTCAGTTAACTACGGCTCTTTGTAGTAAATGCCGCTTCATCTGAAAGCAGGTGATGGCGATTTACTACTAATCAAGGAACCGGCTTTACTGACGAGATGCGCATAACAATCTCACGATATATATCGCACAGCCCTACTTTAAATCAGTTATAATTTTAATCAGTTATTAAATTAATCTGAGATTTGAATACATTCATTTTTATTTTAACTCTGACTGTCCACAAGGCTATTGGTTTGCCTACTATGTGTGTGTTAGAATACCAGTAAGGGATTTGAATTATGTGACAAGTGCGAGGGCTACAATTGCACAAACTTTTAACATCGCAATACGCAGATATGTATCCAGCTTGAAAAGTATCCCTCCTCAGAATTATGATTTATAAAGGTTTACAAATCATAAATATACATATTTATGAATACTTTATGTAAGTGCTTTAACAAAAATATAAGCTATTTATATGAAAAAATGATGTATGAGCATTAACAAAAATATATACTCTTCACAATTCCCTCTGGCCTGCATGCCTGAATTACATCTATTCTATATAATTAAGATGAGAGTGTAATGGGCAGCATCTGAAATAATATCTTCACTCCCACAGAAAGCTGAACAGTGAGAACAAAGTTTTAACATCTGAACTGGAGAAGGTTTTTGGTTCTGGTTTGGTAATCAAAGTGGAGGACAGTTCAGGAGACTCTGGAGAATCCAGTCAAGACGTCACAATCGCTCTAGGTGTTCTGTTGGCTGTAATCAGTGTGACTTTAGCGTCGACGGTTATCTATCTTGTCAAGTAAGTTATTTCTGCAGTTTTATAACTGCAGTCTGTGTGTGTGTGTGTGTGTGTGTGCGTGCGTGCGTGCGTGTATGTGTGTGTGTGTGTGTTTGATACAGAATAAACTTAGTTATGGTCAACTAACCTGAAATCAGAATTGATTTTTTAATTTGATTGATTTAAATTGTCTGTTCTGTTTCACCTGGACTGCCAGTAATAAGTACTACAGCTTTCCTAAAATGCCGTAATGTGCCATAAAGTTGTCTTTATAGTGATAAAATGATGTTTCATGTTGAACATTGCTCATGTTTTAGGAGTATTTTTTTTTATATACAGTGAAGAAAATTAATATGTTGTGGTCAATTAGTTATAATACATATTTTTGCTGCCTCAGGAAAAAGGGCACCGGTTCTGACAGACAGAGTTCAGATACTCCCATTGTTTTAATTGAAAGGAGAACCAGTATTGACTTCCTTGCTAACTTTATCAAGTAAGTGTCAAAATAAATAAAATAAATGTTAAAGATCTGATACAAATCGTTTGCAAAGATTGTTCTCAAATACAAAATATGCATCAGTTACCATGTTTTTATCTGCATTGATTTGTTCGGAGATGTTTGAGTAAACATGTTTCTTCTTTTGTTAACAGAAACCCAGAACCCAGAGAGGTAAAGCCCCTTATACTGTAACAACAAACCCATAGAGTATAATTCATTAAGTATAATTTTGTCATTAGACATGAAATCTAAATTCTTATTTGTAATTTTGTCCCATGTGTTTTCTGTTTCCCAGGAAGAGGTTAAAGAGAATGATGTTGACAGAGAATGAGAGAATTGAAGTGATACCAGTGGAAACAGTATCTCTGCCCTCTGAAAACACCCTGATGGATCAAAGCTCCTCACTTCTTCTCAGTGGTGTACAAGACCTAGTGAGATGCCCTACATGGAGGAAACAACACTAGTATCAGGTCTTCTTTACACAGAAACCAGGCTCTGGGTTTCAGCATTACAGGGTTAACATCTTTGATCATGTGTCCTCAGTTCCAGGATCAGCTGTCATGTGACTCTCACAATGACAAACTCAGGTCACAACAGACACAACACAGGGCGAATTCCCTTCAAAGAGACAAGCATCACTCGCTCCACTCATTATATATTACTGTCTCATAGTGGCTGTATGGATCACCCGACATGAAGCCAGACGTCACTGACACTTTATTATGAATTGAAATGTTATTTAAAACAGAATTCATACTGAAAAATACAGCTGTTAAGACAGATGTAGCAGTCCTGTAGAGCAAACAGGAGAGATGGTGCTGGATACGCCACAGTCACTTCGATTGATTCCCAAGGAATGCAAGAACGGCCAAATGTGTAAATGTAATGTCGATTTTTTTTAAATATAGCCTCTGTGTCTTTAATTCTCATTGATTTGGCATTTGGTAATAGCTAACAAACATTAAAAATGTGTTATGTTACAGATATTTAGTTAAATTACCAGATAAAATATCAAATAAATTGTACAATTACTTCTTTGAAGTGACCATCGCATTTAAATTTCAATAACAGTCTCATTTCATTGATTAGGCTTGGGTAGGAGATACACACATCTCTGTGTAGAACTAAAGGTTGTTGGTTGTTGCAACACATTCTCACTCCCAACTCGTCACATATGGACGCTTGGCCAGGACCCCCTGGCGTCACTTTTCAACGATCTGGGTATACCTTTAGCGTCAATTTTCAACGTGCAGGGTAGTCCGATAGACTTCTATATACAGTAGTGCACAACACAACGAAATGTAAAAAGCAAACATAAGTTCACAACACAACGAAATAAAGCCACAACACAACGGAAACAAGCCACAACACAACGGAAACAAGCCACAACACAACGGAAAATCCACAACACAACGAAATAAAGCCACAACACAACGGAAATAAGACACAACACAACGGAAAATCCACAACACAACGAAATAAGGCCACAACACAACGGAAATGCTCCCGACCACTAGAGGGCTCTCGGAGCCCAGTAAAGTTAGTTTTCCAAGCCATTGTTCATTAGAGAGTCAGCAGTCTATAAAAATATATCAACACCACGATTAGTTTTAACAGTATGTAGCTAACCATTGTTTATCGACATTTATTAATTCAAAATCACCTACGTGCATTATAGCTGCATATTTATACTCTAGAATGCTTTGACGCGCTACCACAGCGCATTATCCCTGAGGGAACGTCTACCAATTCCTCCAAGTTGTTAAAACGTATAATTTGTTTTAATTAAAATTACTTTTAACATTCAAAAACAGACATATTCAAAATCCAAAGCTTGATTGTATTTGATAGTAGACTGACTTAATATGACTTTTATAATGACTTAATAATGACTTTTTTTCCAATACCCTTCATGTATTTACAGTAATTAACAATTATTTTTTTTAGGAAATTTCTGTAAAAGTTTTTTTTTCTTTTATCATGTTCCTAGTGACCAGACTGACTTATTATAGGTGGAATTGTGCCAATTCCTTCCTATTTCACCAAATGGTTTTTATTTTTATTTATCAAATTATATTATAATAAATTATACGTTTTAACCACTTGGTGGAATTGCCAGACGTGCCCTGCGCTGTGGAAGCGCGTCCAAGCATTCTCGAGTATAAATCAAATACGCAGCTATAATTCATGTAGGTTATTTTGAAGTAATATTTTATGTTGATATACACTGTTAAAACTAATCGTGGTATTTATATATAAAGACTGCTGACTCTAGAACAATGGCTTGGAAAACTAACTTTACTGGGCTCCAAGAGCCCTCTAGTGGTCGGGGGAGCATTTCCGTTGTGTTGTGGCTTTATTTCGTTGTGTTGTAGATTTTCCGTTGTGTTGTAGATTTTCCGTTGTGTTGTGGCTTATTTCCGTTGTGTTGTGGCTTTATTTCGTTGTGTTGTGGATTTTCCGTTGTGTTGTGGCTTATTTCCGTTGTGTTGTGGCTTTATTTCGTTGTGTTGTGGCTTGTTTCCGTTGTGTTGTGAACTTATGTTTGCTTTTTACATTTCGTTGTGTTGTGCACTACTGGGCCACCGTATCTATAACACCTCCGATGCAATCAAGGGCCGAATAACCTGTTTGCAAAATTACTGTGGCATAAATGTGACCACGGCGGGTCCTGTAAACAAGTTCCACTCACCTCTTAGTTGTTATTTTGATGTTCACCTTCACCGCAGATCTTGCTAAATTAGTCCGACATCGAGGATGCTATCATAAGCAATATCCATCGACGACACCCGCAAGATACTTGTTAGTTGTTGTTAGTGTGATTTCAGCCACTTTCAAGCTGTCTATGAGACGCGGCGCCGCGCCTTCCCAGTTTAAATTTGAGAGTGCACACGCCTAAATGCAATGCACAGACAGCCAGCTGTCACAGCGCGTGCGTGCACTGGACTAAATTCTCTATCGTCTTATTGCATTTAAAGTGTGTATCAGTATATTCTAGAACCCTACATTACTGTAGTTCTTAAAGTGACAACAGTCTATATGGGCCATTCTACAGAATTGGTGCAAACTGCTGTCCCTCATCCAAAAAACACATTTGAAAAGCATTTAATTATTAAAATCTTAGATGTTTACTAAGATCCTTCAATTATCTATTGAAACCCACAATAATATTTAAGATATCAGTAAGCTTTATATATATAAAATCATAATTTATGGGCTACTTTCAATTAGGAGGTGGCTGTCCCAAACCCTAACCCCTAAATTTCAACTTGTGAAAATGATATTGAATAATTTTTTGCAAATTTTTCCATTCTTGTTTTAAAACAAATATTTTTGTTGTTTTTTTTAAAAATGAAGTTAAAAAAAATATTTATTTTATATTTTATTTTTAAATCATGAAACTTTATCTAAAAAAACATGTCCCGCATTTTCATGTCACTACCAAAACAGTGAATGTTGTAGTCCATTGGCTGAGACTGATTTTAACCACACTCCTACATTTTTGATCAGGAAATATTCCTGTGTCCCTCTCTCTCATGTGCTATATGGTGAGTAGATTGATCCCATCATTTTGAGGTAAATGTGTCTAAAAATCTGTGTGTAACTTCAAGGAATGTCACTACCAAACTCATTTTTTCTGCTATTGAGAATTTTTTTTGGGATGTTATTCCATAAAATTTAGTTGTTATATGTGTTCAACTGTTCTGACCAGTGATGGCTAACCATGTGCTGATTAGCATCTTCAAGCTAGGCTCAAAAGTTATCTAAAATTGTCACTACCAAAACAGTCACAACCGAAACATTTTCTTGAAGTTTCGGTTGTGACATTGTTTTGGTAGTGACAAAAGGGAACACATAATCCTTTATTTGGAGGAATAAACTACATTTTAGTACAGTTATGCAAATAATTACTACTGTAGTATGTTTTAGTAGTGTTTTAGTATGCAATATTCTGTTAAAATTCTGTAATGTGATGAGGTTACAATTACTTAAGGTTGCAGTCCATGATACTAGCTTAGGTGTAAGGTTGTTGTCAGTAATGTTAATTTCTATGATTAACTTGGCAAGGAGAATGACATAAAACACCAACATGCCTAAAAAAAATAGAAAAACTACAACAGAGAGACAGAGAGAATACAAACAAAGGTTGAGGGAAGACCCAGTGAAGTACGAGGAATACTTAAGGAAAGAAAATGAAAGAAATAAGAAACGAAGGGAAGAAGGAAAGTTGAAGAGTATCAGTGAATTATCTGACAGGGAGCAAAGACATGTCAGAAAAGCATGGAGGAAAAGACAGAAAAGACACAGGATGATGGTGAAAAGACAAAAAGAGATGGAGACATTTTGCAGGGCTTCCACACCACCTAGCACTTCCAGTGAGGGTGATCAGACACCAGTACACACACACACACACACACACACACACACACACACACACACACACACACACACACACACACACACACACACACACACACACACACACAGTTCAGTGGTTCTGGAGATTTATCTGAATGAGGAAAATTATTCTGAAATTAATGTATTATGTAAACACACATACACACACACACACACACACACACACACACACACACACACACACACACACACAGAGTTCAGTGGTTCTGGAGATTTATCTGAATGACTCATAAACAAAATGTTGAAAATGTGAAAATAAAACAAAGTGGTTCTGAGTCTACATTGTAAGTTGTTGTTTTTTTAGGAAGAAAAATCTATGAGCATACCTCTTCTCACTTGCACCTCAAGACCCAAAATATAGAATAGCTCTAGGTGTTCTTATAAGATATTTACTGTCAGATGTGTGTCTGCTATATGTACTGACTGCATATGTGCATCATAGTTATTTATTTATATTAACATAAAATGTGGACAGTCTGATTCAGCCATGGCAAACTAATTATTGTGGTCACTACCAAAACATTACTGTCACTACCAAAAATGTGCAGTCACTACCGTAACATGGGATGTTTTGTCAAAAATAAAGTATATTGAATTATCAACTAAGATGTTATGATAGTGTTTGGTTCAATGCATATTAATACTAATGAATCCTTAACTTTGAAATCAGTACGATAAACTTTATGCCTTCTACAAAGAAAGATTGGGTTCAAAATACAACAAATCTCATAAATCACACTTAAAATATTATTAAAATTATAATCTTTATTGATTTAACCAGTAAAAATATTTTTTTAAAATAGAAAAAATATATATTTATAAGGTAGATGTAAACAAAATCTTAATAGGTCATTATAAGCCTTCTTAATAAATTATTTAATATTGTGTTTCGGTAGTGACAAATTTGGGGATAAGGAAAATATTCCAGCATTTTCTGAAAATACAATATGAGAATTAACTGCACAATTACTAGAAAAGCATACCTTGGATATTATACAATTTGCATACATGCAAAATTTGTGGGGAAAAAACAAAAAAAATTCAAGATGTTTCCAACTCTGACTTTGCACCAATTCTGTAGAATGGCCCATATACGAATCAGTATACGTTTCATTCATACAGTGAAGAATATGCAGTTTTATTACTTAATTTGATGATTCAATTTCTTACTTAAATGCTGTTTTTAGTGTTAACTTGTACAGTTAAAAAAATGTGTACAGTCAAAATCAGTCTTTAAAGATTAAAGACGGCCCAATCTTTAGGACAGCCCAGGGACCGGAAGTAAACAGTAAATATGCCTTCTATCTGCTGTGCCGTAGGCTGTGATAACAGCAAGTCAAAAAAAAAAAACGGGACATATGTTTTATAAAATTCCTAAAAACACTGAAAGGAGACATAAATGGTTAGCTGCCATAAGGGATCAGTGGACTCCCACAAAACACTCCAGACTGTGCAATGAACACTTTATTTCTGTTTAATAAGATTTATCTTGAACTGTCATGGAAATAACATGTATAAACCTTAATTAAACAGTTTAATAATTTATTTTAAAAAGGAATTTATACCTGTATGATATTACGCTGTTGCCACATTGGACCAGCGGTTTGGAAAATGGATGGATGGATGGATGATTCAGCTGCAGGTGCATCTTCTGGTGAGACACGGGAATTAATTTGATCCGACCGTTACAGTGCATTATGGGTATTATCTAACTGTTGAGCGTACGGTTGTACACTCGTTATTGCTGTGCATTGTGGGATTTAATGAGTGCACTTGATAACATAAACAAATGGCTGTTCCCTCAAAGAGTATAAGGCGCGATTTCGGACACAGCCCTGGAGATCTCCAAAACAGGGTGGGAGATCCAAAATAGGGCGTGGTTTCTCCCTTTGACAGACAGGCACATGACAAGCATGCGTGATTTTTCCCCCCAACCCAGTTCTGTGCAAACTCCGCCCCACAGCAGATTCTAAAGATTTCATTGATCATGTGAATCACAGTGATGATTTCCACAATGCAGTGCGACAACAAATGCTACGCTATAACCTAACCCTATAACCTAACCTTAACCAGTGAAACTGACTGCAGGGCAGGATTTGAGCTGAATAGCGTGCTAGAGAAAATGGCAGTTTAGGACATAATCAGTTAATAAGATTATATAACATGAGATCGCTGGGCCGGGCCATCCATATTTTATACATTTTTATATTAGATCAACTGGAAACAACATTTAATTTATGAACTTTATTTTGAAATGTAAGTCAATGACAATGACAGCCGGAAGCCCTACCAAATAAGGAGGGACCTGCCAATTCATGGCAGCCAATCAGTACCATCCAACGTAGCAGCAACCAATCACATGTCAATGGTGGCGCCGGCGATACCTAGTAAACCCAAGGGGGTAATCCATTAGCCAGAAACTGAAGCTTCCCCGGGGGCCGCCATTGATTAGCAGACCATCACCTGCTGTTAGCATTCCATTGACTCCCATTCATTTTGACGTCACTTTGACAGCGAATAACTTCACATCTGAGGCGTTTAAAGACTCCATTTGTCCATTATTTATTTCTAAAGAAACACGAAAATGTATAAAAGGCTGAAAAATATGATCTTCGTTACTTGATTTATATTTGATAAAACTTTTTTAATCAAATAATATAAAATAATGACTTATAGAAGTATTTTATTTAATTAAGTACTAAAATTTTATATTTTCGATATAATAACTTATTTGCCTGGCTAAAAGCATAGGCTAAAAGGCTAAAAGCGGCATCCACCTCCGATTTCCGGTTGTTAGCGGCAGCTGACATCCGGTTTTGTTGGCAGCTACTTCCTGCTGCCAGCTGCCGATTTTTCGCTGAACCCTCTCTTGTTATAGTCCTCTGCGCTCATACATAAACTGATCCATTTATTGTCCAATCCTGCTCATGGACAGCCACTATCCAGCAGAGTTTGATCCCTTCTTCCAGCAGATTAAGAGACACCAAATTTATTTTTATTTTTTCACACTTTTTATCATCTCTATACCAAAAAAAAAATAATAATAATAATTTTTATATATCATCAGCATAAAATATAATAATCTTTTATATACAGTGTTATTGCGTGTGACCTTTGTCAACTCTAGTTCTGATAAACAAGGCTCATAACTAGTAAGCAATGATAAGATTGTGTTGTTATTAGCAACATGGAATAAAGGATATAGATTTGTTTTGTAATAATCTCATCTGAGTTAGTGCAGGTGTGAATTAGTCATTGTTGTCACGTATCTTTACAGCCTGTTCAATTGCAGGCCAAAGTCCAGCAAAAAGGTCTTTAGATTTATGGCAACGGATGAGTGCTTATTATTAAGGATGATGTAAGTGTTACAGTCATTGTTACAAAATAAACTCTAACATAGATGATCACTTCCCCAACATGATCTTGTATCATTAAATTGTTGTTATGAGCAGTTTCATTATCCTTCCTATTACTCTGCTTCACTTATTAATAACTTAATAATTCAAGTTCAAATTATTCCATATTGTGACAGAAAAAGAGTGTGAGGTGATACAAGAAGCCAAGTACAGGTCAATAGCAAAGTCTATCGGTTTAAAATCTCAGACATCCTCAAATAAACTTGTAACATGAAACTATTTCCGTACAATCCCTCCCACATTTCTCCTCATTATTGGCCTTTATGAAGCACCTTTGATACTTGCTTACACCAGAGGCCATAACTGTTTATGACATACAATAAAGAAGAGCTCAGAGGGAGAAATTACTCAAGGAATAGTCATTCTCTTCCCTGCCAGCCTTCATAATACTGGCGGCACTGACAGTGAATTATGGAAAAGATGGATTTATTCTCGGTTTTATTTATTTTATCTTGTCTTCATGTCCACAGTGTAAGGAGTGCTATTGGTAAGTCAAATTTATTCATAACCAGCTGAAATAAACATTTTAAGCTGTTGTCTACTGTTAAAAAGCATGTGTTTTACAGGACAAAGTTCTTCTAATTGAGTAAAAGTCAGGATTTAATAGGAACCCGCTTTATTTAATAATATAAGTGAAATGATTTAAGATTAAATGACACAAGTTTGAACATTTGAGTAATATTAGTTATCCAATCAGAGATTAGAATGACAACTGTCTACTATAGGCTATATCACCAGCATATCAGTAAAGTAATAAAAATGAAAATGAATCATAAAACTGTATGCCCATGTTTAAATTGTTATACATCTTGTTTTTACATATTGTGTGATTAAGTGTATTTTGTGCTGCCATATTCAGGCTTTAAGCTGTTCGTTAAGTCCTAAAACCAATGACTTGTTTCTGTTTAAGGTACTTTAGAGATAAACTGTGCAGCTGGATCCAATCTCAGAGTAGGGAATATCCAGGAGGGATATGAAGGTGAGAAATGTCCACAATATTAGATGCTTCTTTTCACATTTGTAAATGATAGGATTTTTATTGAAACATAAAATAATTGATATTTGATTAAAAACATTTAAAATGCCTTTGCTTGTGAATATTAGAATAGTAGTAATGCAAGAACAATACTGGAATTAACTAGCATTAATGTTTAGATTGTGTGTCAGAATATGTATTTGATCTGGCCTTCAGGAGATGTAGAGATTATCACTAATATTGGACCTGATGATCGTCTGGTGCTGGAGTCATATCTCTTTCCCATTGGTGTAACATTTCTGGAGCTGGATTATTCTAATGGAGACTCAACCGCTACTGTACGAACCGTCAAACCACTGGATGCTGATGTACTAAAGGAGGTTTGTTCCTCACTGATCCACATATACAGTATATATAAGATATATTTATAGAGAGAGAGAGAGAGAGAGAGAGAGAGAGAGAGAGAGAGAGAGAGAGAGAGAGAGAGAGAGAGAGAGAGAGAGAGAGAGAGAGTAATTATCTCATTCAATTTTCTCAATTTTTATATCTTCAATGGAATTTATCATTAACTACAAACCAACATTATCCCTGACTGACAGTCGACAGTTGCCCATTCTGGCATAGTATTACTTTTTAAATTTTTTTTTATCTCATAAAGAAATGAAGTGCCACATGTCTCTTTGTGTTTTATTTCTTCTAGACAGGAGGGATTTTGTATTATTCACTCACTTGCCAAAACCCGTCGGTAAGTTTAAACAAAAACATTATCAAATTATTTAATAAGACAAAGTATTCATCACATAAACCTTCACTATAAAGTCTTCATTCTCCATTTCAGCTGAAAAACATCAGGACGTTAGGAGTTCAGGATATCAATGACAATCCTCCGATCTTCCAGAGTAAAACATACAACGCCACAGTGTCAGAGGTGTGTGTAATGTCACATCTTTATACAGCAGAAGTGTGTTTGGTCACTCAGAGACTCACATCTCTTTGTAAACTGTGTCTTTTGCTCCAGACGACAGCTGTGGGTTCAGATGTGCTCAGGGTTATAGCTGAAGATGCAGATGTTTCTCCAGAAAACACCAATATTATATATTCTATACTGGTAAGTCATCAATGATTCTCATATTTTTGATTTAATATTAACACAGCTGGTTTACAAAAAACTACATGTATCAGTCACTAGATGAAATTTAATTGTAAGTTAAATTTACAATAGGGCTGTCAATCAATTAAACATTTAATCATGCCCAATTTCATGTTTTTTTTGAGTTACTGTTTTGATACTTGAAGATTATTTTAAAGGAAAGGAAACTAAATAATATATAATTAATCTGTAAGTGTTTCATTTTAATTAATCACTTCATCTTCACTAACAGCCTCCAGCACCAGATGAATTTGAAGTGAGAGATGACGGAAACATCAGGTTGAAACAACGTCTGAACTACAACAGTGCTCAACAGTACATCTTCACTGTGCAAGCTAAAGTAAAGACAAACTCTCTGACATCCTACTAACCTCCAGATTACTTTGATCACTAAACGTCAAACTTGCTTTAGCAGTCTATTCTCTTTAAAGGAATACTTGAGCAACACAAAAGATGTTTAGCAGAATGTCTGTATTCCATACAATGAAAGTGGATGGGGAACAAATGACAAAGTTTTCATTTTTGGATGATTTATAATTTGAAGGTAGATAGTAATAAAACACTATGTTTTTTGCAGGATATAGGAGATCTCAGTGACACCACAACAGTTACAATAACGGTTGAAGATTTTGACAATCTAAACCCTTATTTTGATCACAGTCTCTACACGGCATACATTGAGGAAAACCAGGTAAATAACATCATGATCAATATTTAAACTCATGTCTGATCAAACAAATGAACCCCTCTATGTCTTTTCTGTCCATGCACAGGTAGGACCGTTTTCAGACGTCACTCCTGAGGCTATAAAAGCTCAAGATGGCGACACGGGCATCAACGAGCCTGTACTTTACAGCATAACAGCAGGTGCTGTTAACAGAAGATTTACAACACACTGACATGACATGAGTCCTAATCTAAATAACCTCCTCTTGTTTCAAATTAAAGTTTCTCTGTAGATGTGTGAGAGCTAGAGGTGAAACGCTGATTTTAAATCTGATAATATAGAAAATTCCACCAAACTACAGTCAAACACAGTAATTGTGATAAAACAAGCACTTTACACAACTAATAACACACTTTTATTTGAATAAAGAAATATAGTCATATTCTATATTAAGTTTCTGATAATAACAAAGCAAATATCCACATTTCTGTTCCAGTCCTTCCAAATGAGTATCAAAGTAACTTTGACATCGATGAAAACAGTGGAGTCATTTCTGTGACAACGGCACTAGACAGAGAGGAAGTCGACCAGATAACTGTTCACATACAGGTATCAGACGTTTCTGAAGACATTCATGAATCTGAAGAGGTTTCAGGATTGTGTTTATTTATATTTTCTGTTCATGATTTCCTTATAAATAGGCAACTCAGAAGGATGATGCCAGTAAAACGGCTAACGCTGTGGTGTCCGTCACCATTGAGGATGTGAATGACAACCTTCCAAAATTTGACCAGGATGAGTACACCGTATCTATTCTGGAAAATTCACCACAGGATCAGTTTGTGCTTCAGACTAGAGTCACTGATCTAGACCTGGTACTGTTCCTGAAAACATCACTGTCTGTTTGTAAAGTAATATAATTATTGTGAGATTAAAAAAAATGCATGAGAAAAGAACTTACTAAGTGACTTCTTTTCTAGGGAGGATTTGAAGGAACATTCCGGATTATTCCAGAATCCGTACCTTTTTCCATTAGGCCTGATGGAACAATTCTGGTGAAAAGTTCTGCGGACCTAGACAGAGAAACCACAACCAGCTTCAGTTTTCAAGTAACAATAAGTCTCATATTATCATTATCACTATGATTTTTCAGAAATTAAGAATTATAATCACACTGTGTTTTCATACACAACTGTGTAATAAGCAATATGCCAATTTTCTTTTCAAAATCTAAAGGTTGAAGCACAAGAAAAGCCTCCTTCCACCAACAAAGTAACAGCCGACGTCACCGTCGTCCTGCTGGATGAGAATGATAATAGTCCACAGTTTACAACTTCCAAGTATCAGGGCAAAGTTTTCGGCAATCAGACTACTGGAATGCAGGTTGTCAAGGTGACAAATCAATGTTTTGTTGAGTCATTTAATAGTTTTCCAGCACAAGCAATATTTTAGTACATTTCTGGAGATTATGGAACCATTACGTCATTATAAGATGACTACTACACCATAGACACTGGAATAAAGTTATTCATTAAACATACTGTACATACATTTTCATCTAAGGTCGAAGCAACAGACCTGGATGAAGGCCCAAATGGTGAAATCAGCTACTCCATTGAGTTTGGAAATGAGGATGGTTTTTTCGGCATTAGTGAGAATGATGGGGCGATTACGCTAGTTAAAACAATCCCACTCGTGGACAACAGAATCCTTCAGTTTTCACTCTATGTGACTGCAAAAGATGGTAAGTTATCATTTTATGGAGGTATACCTGGCTGTGGATACTTTCCTGTTGGCTTAAAAACCACTGCACTGCCTTTTCATACATTTAGGGGGCGCTATAAGCAGATCGACTTCTGCAATGGTGGATGTCAAGGCACCAGGAGATTCTCATCCTCAGTTCCTTCAGAAGACCTACCAGGGGAAAGTGGAGGAGGATCAGTCAGAGGCAGACATTGTCAAGGTCCTTACAGCACAAAAAAACTTCTATCCCCAGGGACTGTCCCTTTAACTGAAATACAAACATGTGATGACAACAGTCTGGTCTAAATGACAACCAGCTAACTAACAAATCTTTATTTAAAGAAATAAAAACAGAAAGAGATATATTTACCAATCTTGGTATACTTTTGTATTGGCTCAGTCTGAGGACACATGCAAAACTGGCAGATCCTGGCCACTTGGTGGTGCAATAACTGGGAAAAACATGAAATTGGCTTAAACTATGGAAGAATTGGTCTAATCTACTTGAAATTTTGTAAAGTGTTTAAATAGTCTCCCACGAGGGTCTATGAGGACAGTCTCGTATCTCAAAAAACATGAAAAATGCTGTCATTATTACTCACCTTCATGTTGTTTCAAACCCATATTCGTTTTCTGTGGAATACAAAAGGAGAAATTTACAAGTGTTCAAGCTTTTTTGTCTTGCATACAACTGTCAATCTTCAAAAAGCACACCAAAAACACCATTCAAAGACTTGTTCACTATATTTCCAAGTCTTCTGAAGTTATCTGACAGCTTTGTGTAAGGAACAGACTAAAATAATGATTAAGTAAAAAAAACTTTGGAAGACTTGTTACTTAGCATGCATCCCTTTAAATGTTAATCATTTTTGGGTTAGGTTATTCTCATATAAAAGTAGCAATGACAGTGGAAATCTGGTAAACAGTCTAATCATGAACCAATGTACTCTCCCATTCACAGGTGGACTTTTTGTCCATTGATCCTATTGTTCCTGTCACCTTAGCAGTTGAGACTGAAGCCGACAAGTTCTCCATAAACCAGGCTACAGGTGTTCTCTCGACCAAAGTCAAACTAGACTTTGAGGAGAAGAGCAGCTACACTGTGCAGATGTCGATAACGGATGGAACTAACCGAGACGAGGCATCAGTCCTGGTTGAGGTGCTGGACATCAATGACAACAGTCCAGTGTTTGAAAATCCCCCTGCTACTGTCTCAGTACCAGAGGATCACACGGTGGGAGATAATGTAACATCGGTAACAGCCACGGATGCGGATGCAGGGTTTAATGGAGAGGTGCGGTACACTCTCCTGGGAGGTGCTGGGAGGTTTAATGTTGACCAAGAAACAGGAGTGATAACTCTAGCTGCTCCCCTTGACAGGGAGACCCAAGATATGTACCAGTTAGTGATCACCGCCCAAGATCAGGGTCGCCCGTCACGTTCCACCACCACCAATCTGGACATCTCCGTTACTGACATTAATGACAATGCTCCCATATTTTCCAAACAACCGTATGAGACCACAGTGTCTGAGCACGCTGAAGTAGGAACAACTGTGGTAAATGTCTTGGCAACAGACAAAGACGATGGTCCAAATGCTGTCGTGACCTATCACATTGTCAAACAGGACCCTTCTTCAACACCACCCGTTTTTGGCATTGATGCAGAGTCTGGTAACATAACCCTTTCTGAAAAGCTGGATTATGGCAAAGCCAAGCGCTACACTCTAGAGGTGGAGGGACAAGATGGAGGAACTCCTATTCTCACTGGCAGTGCTACTGTAACATTGTGGGTGGAGGATGTTAACGATAAAGCTCCTGTGTTCAGTAAGGACCAGTACGATGTGTCCGTCTATGAAAACCTTGCAGGTGGAACTGCTCTGGTATCTTTGGAGGTTACAGATGAGGATGAGGTGAGAGAAGAAAAGCAGACTACACAATACCTAAATAACCTTCAAATTAACAAGCATTCCAAATCTGTTTTGATGTACTTACCTTATCTAGTTTTCTCTCCGATCAGGGTGGGTTCTCTAAAGGTCACTTTATCATGGATAGCGATACCTTCGTTATCAACAGTCAAGGAGTAATATCACTCCGGAGCGACGCCACCTTGGATAGAGAAACTGTAGACAATTACAGTATAGAGGTACAAAGAAACCACATTCATTTCTTAAATCCAACTATTTATAAAATGTTCAGGATGACTATTCATTCTGAATGGGATGCTTACATTGTCTTTCTCAGGTTGTAGCTGTAGACCTGCCTGTCGATGGTTTAAGCTCCACAGCTCAGGTCATCATCACTGTTCTGGACGTCAACGACAACAACCCACAATTCCTTCCTCTCCCAGAGCCCATTGAGATTCAGGAAGGTGCGTACACACCCTCATCACCTGGAGAGGTGTGCGAAATCTCAGCCACAGACGCTGACATTGGAGACAACGGACGTGTCACCATCACTACTTCCTCTTACAGCAAATTCTTCAGCTTCAGTGATGTGAGGACATAAACCTATTGACATGACAATGTAATGTCAGATGTTCAGATCTTCATTCATTTTCAAAAAATCTATTCCTTTATTACATTCCTCCAGGATGGGACTCTCCTAGCTATTGAGGAGCTGGATCGGGAGACACAGGATGTGTATGATGTGGTCATTGTTGCTATGGATCATGGGATGCCACAGGGAAATGTAATTTCCTTTTCTTTGTATGATTTGTGATGTCAAGGTGTACTTTAATACAGTTTTGTGATTGTACTGATTGCATTGCCATAGCTCCCAGAGTGCAGGTATATCTAGCAATATAGCTAGCATTCTAGAGAACATAGAACAGGGGTAGCCCACCCTGTCCCTCGAGGGCTACCTTCCTACAGACTCTAGTTCCAACCCTGCTCCAAAACACTTAAGTGTTGTTTTCAAGTTATTAGGAACATCCTAATAAGCTGGTTCAGGTGTGTTTGATTAGGGTTAGTGCTAAACTCTGCATGATGGTAGCCCTTGGATTAGACAAACATTCAAGTTTGCTCTAAAGCAAGGGTAGCCAACCCTGCTCCTGGAGAGCTAGCTTCCACGAGAGTTGAGCTCCAACCCTAAACAAACTCTCCTGAACCAGCTATCCAGAGTGTTCAGGATTACTTACAAACTAAAGGCAGGTGTGTTGGAGCAGAGTTGGAACTGAACTCTGCTGAAAGGATGCAAAGTTGCTCTCCAGGATCAGGGTTGGCTACCCTTGCTCTAACGCAGGGGTGTCCAAAACTGCACATGGAGAGCTAATGTTCTGCAATGTTTAGCTTCAACCTGCCCCAACACACTTGATTTGATGTTTCTGGTAATCCTGAATCCCTTGATCAGGTATTCAGGATTATAGGTGTGTTTGATTAGGGTTAGTGCTAAACTCTGCATGATGGTAGCCCTTGGATTAGACAAACATTCAAGTTTGCTCTAAAGCAGGGGTAGCCAACCTTGCTCCTGGAGAGCTCATTTCCACAAGAGTTGAGCTCCAACCCTAAACAAACTCTCCTGAACCAGCTATCCAG
The DNA here is from genome assembly GCF_964197995.2 of Scardinius erythrophthalmus. NCBI lineage: Eukaryota > Metazoa > Chordata > Actinopteri > Cypriniformes > Leuciscidae > Scardinius > Scardinius erythrophthalmus. Next base: position 43,403,013 of record NC_138223.1, read on the forward strand.
AGTGTTCAGGATTACTTACAAACTAAAGGCAGGTGTGTTGGAGCAGAGTTGGAACTGAACTCTGCTGAAAGGTTGCAAGGTTGCTCTCCAGGATCAGGGTTGGCTACCCTTGCTCTAACGCAGGGGTGTCCAAAACTGCACATGGAGAGCTAATGTTCTGCAATGTTTAGGTTCAACCTGCCCCAACACACTTGATTTGATGTTTCTGGTATCCTGAATCCATTGATCAGGTATTCAGGATTATAGGTGTGATTGATTAGGGTTGGAGCCAAACTCTGCATGATGGTAGCCCTTGGATTATACAAACATTCAAATTTTGCTCTAAAACAGGGGTAGCCAATTTGGAGAGCTAATTTCCACAAGAGTTGAGCTCCAACCCTAAACAAACTCTCCTGAACCAGCTATCCAGAGTGTTCAGGATTACTTAAACTACAGGCAGGTGTGTTGGAGCAGGGTTGGAGGGGCTAAACTCTGCAGGATGGTAGCCCAGCAGAAGCAGAATTGCTCTAAAGGTTATATTCATTCTAGATTCTAGATGTATATTTAGATTTATCCTTAAATTACATATATAGCAAACCCCAGGTAGTTGTTTTTAATGTCACACAGATTATGTACTACTATCTAAGTAGGCTACTCTTAACAAAGATGTTGCACTGAGGATCCAACTGTTAATATTCAAAAATATAGATACACGATACTACAATCCTTAAGTTAGATACTACACATTGCAAATATTAACTTTTGGTCTGCACTACAAAGGTTTGCTTGGGTTCATTTTCTGCAGAACATCACCACAGTGAGGGTCAGTATCACAGATATCAATGACAACGCTCCAGTTTTCAGCTCCGACACCTACAGCAAAAGCATTCTGGTTAAAGACGCCAAAGTTGGAGATGTGCTGCTGACGCTCTTGGCCACAGATAAAGATGCTGGAAACAACGCGCTAATTAGTTACAGGTAAGCTTAAGACTAAACTTCCATTTCATTGGGATCAATAACATGAAGGCTAAACAATGAACACACTTACCTACATCACTCCTTTAAGACAGATGCATGAATGTTGTTTTTCTGTAGTTTCTCTGAAGACTCCTCAATGGTCGCATTGGATGCTGAAACAGGAGTCATCACTTTGACCTCTGACCTTAGCGAGGTCACAGAAGACACGCTGCTAACCCTCACTGCTACAGCGACAGATCATGGAACACCACCAGAATCTGTTGAAGGTTTGGGCTTAGTTCGCATAATTCCTTTAGTGAATCTGGTGTTAAAACAATGCAAATAATGTGAGCAATTCTTATTGGGAGCGGTTAATTCCCCCTTCAGTATTCAAATCTTATCTGATAAACATGTCAAGATTAACATCTTTCTTCTCTCTGTAGCCGAAGTCTTGATCCACTTCAAAATTGCCTCTCTCACTGAGAGTGTGAGTTTTGAAAGCTCCTCCTACAAATTCACAATAAAGGAGAATGAACCTGAGGCCTCAACAGTGGGCAAGGTCAAGGCATTAACAGGAAGTCCAGTGGTTACAGTCAGCTATAACATGAAGTCACATGAGGATGTCTTCTCTGTGGATGGTGAGGGAACCATAAAAGCTCTCAGACCGCTGGACAAGGAGGAAGAGGAGTGGTTCATCCTCACAGTAGAAGCCATAGACTCCAGAACTCCTGCAAACACTGCAGAGACAACGGTACTATTCTTGTTATTACATGGGAAGCTAGCTAAAATACATGTTGAGTAGTTGACCTTTAGAAGACAACACAACACAATTGCCACCATATCACTTATTGATGCAACCGAGAATGCACCAAAAACTTTTGTTGTATTATGAATTGCGTTCTGACACATTTCAGGATGCAATGACTCAAGTTTGTGAAACTAAAATTGCTTGCGTTAACATTAACATAGAATGTGTTTCTGACCTAAGTCTTGCTGTTCCAACACTTAAAGTCAAAGTTTCTCTTCTTAAAAGAAAGCTGCCACTGGGCTCATTTATATTTGTATTTGACTTTCTTTCTCTCACAATCTTCAGGTCAACGTTCAGGTTGAGAACGTGAATGAGGCTCCTGTGTTTGACGCTGAAATGTATAAAGCAGAGATTTTCAGTATCTCTCCATACAAATTCCCTATAGTGAAGGTCCAGGTGAGTGTGGCTTGGCATATTCATCAGATATAAATACAATGGATGTAGTCAGATCTATTTTAAATATACTGGTGTTTGCTAAGGTAAGCTGCTAATGTAATTTTGCTAAGGTCATTTTCCAAACGGAAATACACAACAAAGCACAGAATTGTATATATTAGAAGTAATAGACTAGACAAACTGTTCTTTGCAATTAATAAAAAAAATTGTTTTTGTATTCACGTAACTGGTTGACGTGGTGGTGTGTCCCTCAGGCATCGGACCCTGATGTGGGCGAGAGCTCAGATCTGCAATATTCCCTGCTGGAGTCCACAACTCTGCTGGATGTGGAGGCAAGCACTGGTCAGGTCTACGTACTGGATGCATCCAGATTTGGAGGCAATCCGTCCACATTTCAGGTTAAAGCCACTGATAAACATGGGCTGGTCACGACTACAACAGTACAGGTGAGCAGAAACAGAGAGAAAATAAGAGAACGCTTTTGTAAGACCAATGGCATTTTGATTGAGAATGGAGCAGTAGAACAGAGCATTCAATGCAAAGAATAAAATTCAAAGATCAAAACAAGCTCTTGTGTTTGCCACCTACAGATCACAGTGAAAGAAAGTGCAAGCAACAATGTTGTGGTCATCTCGCTAAACCAGCCCGTGTTCACAGTTGAGAAGAAGATACCAGAGATTGAAGAGTGAGTAGGAGAATTGCCATTTCCCAACCCATTTTCATCGGGACAGAAGGGCAATGTAATCACTATATTGTGATTTAATGTGTTTTGAGAAAAGAGAGTAAGGGGGAATATGTTTACACAAATAGTTCACCCAAGAATGCACCCATTTTGTCATTGTTAGTTTTATTGTTTTGTCTGAAGATGCACACCAGTAATGTTTTTTTTCTAAGGCACATTTATAAAAGATAATATAACAATTTTATAATCTAAAATTGAACCATGGCCAAATCCTGGTTTAATCTAAGCCCAGTCTGTGAAACCAGGCCTAGAAGACTTGGAATGGTGTTCATGTGCACTATTTTATGTATTTTTTGGAGAACCAATCATATTTGAATGAATCATTCTTTTGAGCGAGTTCTTTTCAAATTCTTGTCCCAGTTCCCAGATAAGACTGAATGATTCATTGGTGTGTTTTTTCCTCAGATCCATGGGGAAAGCTTTAGGTTGGACTGTGAAAATCCTCAGTGTGAGAGCTGAGAATGGGAATGAGATGCGCACCATTCTTAGAGAATCTACAGACAAGACTTACGTCAGTTTCATCGCCATGGACTCCAGTGGTGCTGTCATCCAAGCCACGGTGGTCAAAGAGTAAGCTGAATTAAAATCAGTTTATAAGGAAATGTGCGATCTGCAATATATTCAGAAAAAAACTCGTTCTTTAACAAAAACATGAGCTTCAAAGTTCTGCTTTGAAAACCCTCTGGCCTGCATGTCTACAAGGTTTCCATTGTAGATAATGAACAACATGTGATTTTGAGGGATCTGAATTGTGTCGACTCCCACAGGAAACTGCAGAGTAATCACAACGATGTAAAAGAGGAGCTGGAGAAGGTGCTTGGTTCTAATTTGGAAATCAAAGTGGAGGAAAGTTCTGGAATCTCTGGAAATTCTGAAGGTTCCAATGAGGCAGCCGTCATCGCTCTCAGTGTTCTGCTGGCTATAAGCATTGTGGGACTTATCGCTCTGTTGACTGTCTATCTCGTTCGGTAAGTTATTAGAAGGCGTTATTTTTCTTTGGATTTCAAACATGCTGTCAGGCTCACACTGAATAACCATATTCCTGGTGACCTGAAAATCATTCCTACACGAGAAATAACCAACAAAGTCAAAAACGAAACAACCGCCCCATTTACTTGACAAGATTCCGCTGGCAAGATGCTATACTGAAATAGTACAGCATCTTGGATCTAAAAACAAAGAGCGAAGAAGATCTGCTTAAACCAGGAGTGAATAAAAGTTGCTTACGCACAAGTTAGCTAACGTCATCATCAAACACTGAACAGCATATAAATCAAAACGTCGAAATCACAAAGAGGAATACGACTGTGAAGCTTTGGGTGTGTTGAAGGACTCGACCTATGTTTTGATCATGATTCTGAATTCGGTCGAGACAAAGTCTTTGACAAAAATGCAATTTTCTCAGCTTTTTGTTGGATTTTTTTTTTTAAATGAAACTTACCCACTGATTTTTTCTTTTGATATATTACATATTCACACAACAAAATGAAATATTCGTGAATATGTTAAAAAATGCTGGCGCTGACTGGCAACTTTTATAGTAAAAGCTGGAGGGAAAGAGTTAACACATGCACGTCATCCTACAGGTTTTCAATAATTTTTTAATGAAAATGTAATAACTTGCAATTTCTAATGGATAAACCCAAGTCCTGTCTTACATAATGTTGTCTTGCTGAATTTCCGGTGACACTCACATTACAGAAGTGACTTTATTGTTGACTATGAACATTTTACAAAAGGACTACTCATTCTTTTAGTGGTTAACTTTTTTTTAATGTGGATTTTTTTTTTTTTTTTGCTGCCTCAGGATGAAGAAAATAAAGGACACAGATTCTGACAGACAGAGCTTCAGTATTGGTGGACCCAAGACATCCAGTATTGACAGAAGTTTTCACTTTCACAGGTAAGTGCCAATATATTGTTAAAGAGCAATTATAGTTACACTCATACTTGTTAAACGTGTCCTGGAATACAAAATGTGCTTTAGTTTTGTTCTGAGATGTTTGACTTAACATGTTTCTTCTCTTAACAGCAAAAAACAAGAAGTCAAAGAGGTAAAGCACTCGATTCAGATAACCTTGCTAATGACGAATGAAGTTGAATTCGGACAATATTCAGGTTGTGAAATTGAAAAGCTTTACGTTACAAATGTTCTGTTTTTCAGGTTAAGTTTAATAACACGCCCGATTCTGAAAGAGATTCAGAAAACGACACAGATTTGAGAACCGGAAACAGCATCTCTTCCCTCTGAAAATACCTCGATGGATCGAAACTCCTCCATCCCTCTCAGCACGAGACTCACGAGGTTCAAAATTAATGCTAACACACTGCTTTAAAACTCAGCGAGATGCATTTTATCAACAGCGCTATTAAAGGCTATTCCAAAAAAAAAAAAGATTCAAATTAATCCCATGATGCATTGTGACAAGATGGAGAGAAATGTTGAATATAAATATATTTATTTCAGTAAATGAAAACGAACAATTAAAATGTTCCATAGCCAACATTTTTGTTTGTGTACTCCAACATTAGCTTAGCAACATGCTAACACTAGTCTACTGAAATCAGTAGAGTTGAGTCTCCTGAGCACTTCTTGTGTTGCTGCCTTTGGAGAACTTTCCACTTCAGTTAGAGGAGGACACTGACTCACCTGGTTTTGGAAGAGGACATTTCTCCTGTTGTATAGATATATATGTACATTCAACTGCCTTGAATTTAGCACATACATTTTTTAACATGGTCTTTCACAAAGGAATATCCTAAAATTTGTTTACGAATAACAGTAGGCTTTTGCACTTTAACCATCTCAGCTATGATTGTGTATCAAAATTGTGAACTGCTTTTAATTTGCATCTTTGATGTAAATATCCATCAGGATGATTAAACTTTTTTAAAATGCTTCTTAATTGTGTGTGTGTAATAATTACAGCCCAGTTCACAACCCTCACACTTTAAACCTGCATTTGGGCTGTGTTCAGAATAGCACACTATTTCTACAGTATGATTTAGCAAGGCATACAAAAGGCCAAAATGTGCAGAATACAAACTTTTTAGATGAATCTGATCTGAATGGCAAACACAAGCATTTTTTCCTGAATGCATCATACCGTTACTTGAAATGTTTATCATTGCATTTACAGCATACCATTTTGTTTTTACAAAAAAATAATAGGAAGTATGCAGTGTACACTATATAGTTTGCTGTATGCTAATATTCTATTCCGAACGCAGCCATCTTAGTTACACTCACAACAGAAAGAAAAAAATAAATCATCCCACAACCTGCTTTTTGGACTCGGTTCATAATTAAATCATATTAAAATTTTATTAAGTTATATCCTATATTAAAATAAATGAAAACAGAAAGACTGAGAGAGAAATCAAATACAGAGAACGCAAGAATGACATCCAATAGATTATGGAATGTATTTCGGTAAATAAAATAGAGCTCCAACTGTTCCATCAAATGTGCAATATTCCGGCCACAAGTGATCTGAGCCTGAAAAGAGCACCATAAGTTTCTATATACACAACGTAGGTATATATATATATACAGTAGATTTATATATACAGTATACTGCGCTTGAATGGATATATACTGTATACATATACCTTACAGAAATATATATGTATATATATATATATATATATATATATATATATATATATATATATATATATATATATATATATAATTAACCATCTCATTTACAAAGCCAGGCAACATCTAGAAGATTCTTTACAGAATCAAGGTTCTTGTGGTTCGTTCTTTCTTTTCAATATACAAAGTAAACATAGTTTTTGATATCCACCACAGAGAAAAAAACCCACAGCAAGGCCATTTCAGCCTCACGTCTGTAAGTACAAAACTGGCACAGAAGACAATCGTAATTATAATAATAATACACGTGAATAAAAACGCAAATTAAATTATGCACTGATGGGACTAAAATGTTGTAAACCTTTTCCCTGTTTCACTGCAGGCTCGAAAACAAACCACTTCAAAACAAATTAACCAACACAATTACGGCTTAAAAAAGAAAACAACTGGCCTTTGACGAAAATACGCTCCAGCTGATATCGTTCGCTTTTCGTTCTGTTCAATTAATGCGGAGCTCAGTTGGTGAAGAGCGAGGCCAAAGGTCAGGGAGAAAAAAAAAAAGTTGACAAATCGGACTTCAGTTACTCTTAAAATGACAAAACTGAACAGCATGGCGAACGGAAATGGTGAAATGCGAAAAAGGAGGGATGTGAAAAGTAACGTCACAATGCCGAGGGGCGTGTCCCTCCTTTTCCGTTCGAAAGTTTGGCAACCACCGCGATAGTGGCCTCGACTGTGCGTGACAGCATTTCCAGGGAATCCTGCATGTGGGCGTGGCCACAGCCGCCTGACTCCACCTCCTGGAGCGAGCAGCTCCGCCCCTCGGAGGCTTCCGGCAAACTGGACAGTAAAAGCACCGAGTCGGCGGAAGTGGAGGGAACTTCCTCTCTTTCTGGCTCCGCCTCCTGCTCTTGCGGTTCCTTCCTCCCATCTTCCTCTTCCTCCTCCTCCCTTCCCGCTATCTGCTGCGGAGCTTCATCCGCTCGGCCGAATGCTTCGGGAAGAGAGGAGGATGACGACGAAGACGAAGATGATGACGATGACGAAGCGTCCATTTTCTTCTCCTCGAGGGACGCGCTGTCGGGAGAGGGCGGGTCGTTTTCCGTTCCCGGGTCGATGAGGGAGGAGTCTCGGGTTTCAGTGTCCGACGTGCTGGTGGGCGTTAACGCCTCCCCAGGCTCCGCCTTCTGCTCGGAGCAGGGAGCCAATGAGGAGGAGGAGGAGGATGAGGGAGCGTCTCCTGGACGATCGTCAGCGCTGCTGCTCACTCTCCGACGCTTCACTGGAGTCACGCCCTCCTCTTCCGCTGGGGAATACAATAAAGACATGTCATCGACTGCAGGTGCAAGTCCACAATACACGTTTAAATATGATGCAATTTTAATGTGTGATTAATGTCTCATTTAAAGCGTCTTTGAGTACCTTGACAATCGTTTTATAAATAATTTTTTATATGAAACAAAATCCTACCATTATGTACAAAAAAATACAGCTTTCTGTCATTTAAATTATTGTTATTAATGTAAATTATTGTTTAAAATGTGCTTTTGGTCATTTAAGATGCTTTAAAATGAAGAAATGCAAATTTTTGTATCCCTAGCTGTTGCTACCATGTTAAAAAAATAAATTCATAAATAAATAATTATTATATTTTACATAAAATAATTCAAAGAAATTAACAATGTGCGATTAATGCCGTGTCTCATTTAAAGCGTCTTTGAGTACCTTGAAAATCACTTTATACATTTATAAATTAATAACTAAATAGAATAGGGGAAAGAGAAAAAGAAAGGAAAAGAGAGAGAGAGGGGAGAAAAATAAATAAATAACCAACCAAATGAAAGGGAGGGGTAGAAAGAAAATAAATGTATTGATTGCATATATACTAATAAAATATTCAGTGGTGCTATTTAAATAGTAGAAACAGAATATATAATAATAAAACTATACATTATGCCAATTATGTAGATCAATACATGTGTACACATTCACATAAACAAACAAATATTAAATAAAATACTATTATTAGTATTATTATGAACAAAAAAAAATACAGCTTTCTGTCATTTTAAATTATTGTTATTCATGTAAATTATTGTTTAAAATGTGCTTTTGGTCATTTAAGATAATTCAAAATAAATAATTATTATATTTTACATCAAATAACTCAAAGCCACAATGAACAAGAAATGCATACTCCCTTTTTGTGCCCCTAGATGTTGCTATCAATTTATTAAATAATTAATAACAATAACAATTCTTCTTCTTATTGTTGTTCTTATTGTCATTATTATGATTATTATATTTCAAATAAAATAATTAAAAGTCATGATGCACAAGAAATGCATACTTATCGCCATAATTTTGTCAAATGCATTTTTGTGCCATAAAAAATAAAATCACCATCATGTGTTGCTTTTGAATTATTTCATTTAGAATATAATAATAATAATAATAATAATAATAATAATAGGTTATTTAAGTGTGTTTGTGTATGTTGAGACCTTTGGCTTTGCGCTCCTTGGCCTCCATCTCTAGTGTTGCGCGGTGCTGAAGACACAGTCTGCACTTGGACAGCAGCTCCTGTAGAGCGGGACCCAGAGCCGGATCCAGATGCTGAGGGGTGGACACGGACAGCACCAGCAGCAGCGCACGCAGGTCCTGCAACACACACACACACACACACATGAGGGAAGAGCGAGGGAGCGCTGGCACAGGCGCGAGGAGGGAGCTGTACTGACCGCGTTCAGGAGGCTGCTGGTCTTGCTCATCTCTGCTCTCTGATTGGTCAGCTCAGGCTGTAGGCTGTGGTACTCGTTCAGAAGGTTGGTCACCAACACGTTGACGAGATTCGAGCAGCTCTGGCCTGATAACACCTGCACCTGCACCTAAACACACACACACATCCAGTTTCAAACCGCAGCAGGACAGGCTCAGTGTCACAGAGCAAAGGAACAACTTTTACAAAGTAAGCTTAACTTTGGGTTAAACACGTCACCTTTGAACTTATAACAGGGGTTTAGCCTGTTCTTAACCTAGGGTTATGACGCTTTGCAATACTAACCCTGATCTGCAGTCACAAACATATCAGGATTAGGTGTCAAACACTCAAAACATTAGATGATTTGGTAACACTTCAATTTTTTGAAATTCTACACACAGAGAATGGGCCTTTAATGCAAGTACATTTAATTATATTTAATAAAGTTGTTATTTTTCCTCATGGATTCCTTCCCAGAATGCTCTAATTTGCTAGATTATGTAATCATAACATTGTAATTCTGATGTCGATATTTATTTTCACACTCAAACTGCGTGAGGAGTAGATATGTCTGTGTACTTTATGTAAGAAGCAGGTGAGGAACGAGTAGGCGATGTTGTTGTTGAGGAAGTTCCTCTCGTCCATCAGGATGCATTTCATGTATTCTCCAAACGCTGGATCCTCACACAGCAGCTTCACACACGACTGAGCCATCGCACACTGACAGAGAGAGAGAGAGAGAGAGACGTCAGGAAGCACACACTTCTGTGAGACCCATATCAAGGGTCCCAACGCATCAATCTGAGATGATGTATAATGATTATTTTTAACATTTAAAACTTATACCTTGTTAGGAATGCTTTCAATGTGTGATTAATGTTGTGTCTCATAAAAGTGTTTGAATACCTTAAAAAGAGCTCTATAAATAAAATGCATTATAATTATGAGCATATTATTATATAAATATTTTATTATTATTATTAAGACAAATTATTAATTATTAATTACAACATTGTATTCTGTTAAAAATTATAATAGGAGTTTAAAATGTGCTTTTGGTAATTTGTAAGATGTACAATGAATGCATAATCCTCCTAACAACGCACACCTAACAATAAATAAATAATAAAATACAATTTATTTTTAATTTGTAAGATGTATAATAAATGCATAGTCCCTTTTCCCCCCTAATAAATACATAATAATAATAATAATTATAAATATTAAATAAAATATAAGATGAACATAATAAAATATCAAATTTGTAACTAAAAAATTCAAAGCAATGACAGATTTTACCACATTTTCAGGCACTCCACATCCCATCATGCTTAACAACACCTCTTACCTGTGATAAAATCTCTGACACACCACCTCTAGTGTCTTATTGCTTTAGTGTGTGTGTGTGTGTGTGTGTGTGTGTGTGTGTGTGTGTGTGTGTGTGTGTGTGATGACCAGGTTTTACCTGAGATTGAGCAAGTTCTGTCCAGAGTTTGGGAAAGAGAGCCAGATGTAGAGGAAGTCCTTCATATGCGATCAACACACCTGCACACAGGTGAACAAACACCATCAGAACACACACACACACACACACACACACACACACAGACACACACACACACAGAGAGAGAGAGCTGAGAGAGAAGCGTTCTTACTCAGTTTCACCAGGGTCTCTGTGAACTTCTCACAGTTGATGGCGACTCGACAGAGCAGGTGAATGAACTGATGATACGACAGGAAGTAGTCCAACAACATCCTGTCATACACCTCATCTTTACCCTACAGGAAACACACAAACAGACTCTATGAAGAACTAAAGCTCAGCGTGTACAGCGGTCCACTGGTTAGTCTCACACACACCTTACTGGTCTCCACCATTGAGGGCAACAGGCACATGTTGAGCTCCGGTCTGGGAGGACGAATGTTGTTCTTCCCGCCCATCAGCTTAATGTTCTCTCTACAGGGCAGATACGGCCCAAACGACACTGGAAAACACACAGATAGTGTTATACCATGTGATGACCATAGTATCATCATTTATTAATTGTTTTTAACGCCATATCAACAACGCCATGTGCGAGTGAAGCTTGAGGCGGGACTCACTGGGGATGTTGCTGTGGTGGTACGTGCAGTGGTTGTGCTGCAGGAAGGGCACGAGTGTGTGCAGGAAGTCATGAGGGCTCAAGAGCACCAGCTCCTTCAGCACATCTGAGGACCAACACACATATTCAGATCGCACTCGGGGTTTATTTCTAAAGCAGTGCTTTTATTTTGTGGATGTGGCGACTCACCCAGACAGGCGTTACGCAGCTCTGGTGGGCTGTAAGAGTTCAGCAGCGTCAGCAGTTTATGGGCAAAATCAATCCTCTCCTGCCACTGGATCAAAGCCTGCTTCACATCTACACACAGACACAAGCGGCCAGTTATTGACATTAACTGTACAAGTGCATGATGGGCAATCGAAACCTTTGGATTCCATGTCAAGATGTATTATGGGTAATGAGTACTATTGTACTGCACGTTAAGGTGTATTATGGGTAATGAGTACTTTTGTACTGCACTTTAAGGTGTATTATGGATAATGAGTACTTCTGTACTGCAGGTTAAGGTGTATTATGGATAATGAGTACTATTGTACTGCAGGTTAAGGTGTATTATGGGTAATGAGTACTATTGTACTGCAGGTTAAGGTGTATTATGGGTAATGAGTACTTTTGTACAGCAGGTTAAGGTGTATTATGGGTAATGAGTACTTTTGTACTGCAGGTTAAGGTGTATTATGGGTAATGAGTACTTTTGTACTGCAGGTTAAGGTGTATTATGGGTAATGAGTACTTCTGTACTGCAGGTTAAGGTGTATTATGGGTAATGAGTACTTTTGTACTGCAGGTTAAGGTGTATTATGGGTAATGAGTACTTTTGTACTGCACGTTAAGGTGTATTATGGGTAATGAGTACTTTTGTACTGCAGGTTAAGGTGTATTATGGGTATTGAGTACTTTTGTACAGCAGGTTAAGGTGTATAATGGGTAATGAGTACTTTTGTACTGCAGGTTAAGGTGTATTATGGATAATGAGTACTTTTGTACTGCACGTTAAGGTGTATTATGGGTAATGAGTACTTTTGTACTGCAGGTTAAGGTGTATTATGGGTAATGAGTACTTTTGTACTGCAGGTTAAGGTGTATTATGGATAATGAGTACTTTTGTACTGCAGGTTAAGGTGTATTATGGGTAATGAGTACTTTTGTACTGCAGGTTAAGGTGTATTATGGATAATGAGTACTATTGTACTGCACGTTAAGGTGTATTATGGGTAATGAGTACTTTTGTACTGCACTTTAAGGTGTATTATGGATAATGAGTACTTCTGTACTGCAGGTTAAGGTGTATTATGGATAATGAGTACTATTGTACTGCAGGTTAAGGTGTATTATGGGTAATGAGTACTTTTGTACTGCAGGTTAAGGTGTATTATGGGTAATGAGTACTATTGTACTGCACGTTAAGGTGTATTATGGGTAATGAGTACTTTTGTACTGCACGTTAAGGTGTATTATGGGTAATGAGTACTTTTGTACTGCACGTTAAGGTGTATTATGGGTAATGAGTACTTTTGTACTGCAGGTTAAGGTGTATTATGGGTAATGAGTACTTTTGTACAGCAGGTTAAGGTGTATTATGGGCAGTGGTGGACGAAGTACACATACCATCTACTTGAGTAAAAGTAAAGATACTCAAGGTAAAATATTACTCAAGTAAAAGTAGAAGTGCTGCCTTTAAACATTCACTTGAGTAAAAGTACAAAAGTATTTGCCTTCAAATGTACTTAAGTATCCAAGTACTATGATTTTTTATGGCTATAATTGTCCTATTATTATTTTTGTCACAAGACTTTTGCTTAACTCAGTCTACGTGAAGACTCCAATGTCACTCTTGGCACATCAATCTATTAATAAAATGACATTAATTAGTCTATATATATATTTATATTATATATATATTTGAATTGAATACATTTTGTGTGTGTTTAATTTTGGACGGAATGGGACTGTTCCCATAAGGTATAATACATTTACAGTATTTACTGTATATATTTTTCACGAGCGTCTAGTTATAATAGGCCTATTATAAACATCCTAATGTTATGATACATTCACATAAACCTGCACAATGCCATTAAACACACAAACACACACACACACACACACACACACACACACACACATTTATACATATATAATATATATATATATATATATTATTTATTTATTTTTCTACGTTATGGAAGCAGCCTATTTCCCTCCAAAATTAAACACCAAAACGTATTAATGCAGTGTTTCTGCTACTCCCCAGAAAAAAAAATGCTATTATATGCAAGTAATTTTAGTGTCAACGTAATAAGCAATGCTCATTATGTGTCAATATTTACCGATAATTGCTGCAATAATAGCTGCTGCTCTCTGCCCCGCTTAAAATCATTGGCAACGCGATTTGTTTGGACTTATTGATAGCTACACGAATCACGTGACCGCGCGGCGGCGAGATTACAGCGGCTGCACACTGCACAGACCATTCGGTGAATGATATTAAAATACTGCGGCTCGAGATAGATCGATTAGTGTACTAGTGTAGACGGCTCTGTATGCTTTTCAATCACTCTCGCGATGTCATAAACGGATCGGTCTGTGCAGCTCCGGTTCAAGTCGAACAAGCCTAGTGTGTCGCAACCTTATACTGTCTTAGAGGTCTGCACGGGCTTTAAACTGAAGCCCGAACCCGGCCCGTACCCGCGATCATCTAACCCGACCCGACCCGACCCGACAATTACATTTAAATGTTAAGCCCGAACCCGACCCGAACCCGAGGTGCACTCTATATTTCACAGTAAATAAAATAAAAGTGCTTTAAAAAATAATTTCGTTTGTATATATATATATATATACAAACGAAATGTTTTTTTTAAGCATTTTATTTAAGTTATTGCTGTTGTTCATTTAATTTGTTTTAAAATTCACATTTCACCCAGAACGGTTTCTTCTCGATAATATTTTAAAATAATATTTTAAATAAAAGTGCTTAACAAACATTTCGTTTGTATATATTATATAGGCTATACAAACGAAATGTTTTTTAAAGCACTTTTATTTAAGTTATTGCTGTTGTTCATTTAATTTGTTTTGAAATTCACATTTCATCTAGAGCGGTTTCGCTTTGCAATGTTTTCGCTTTCTTCTCGATGTGCAATGTGTGCATAGGCAACACAGAGAGAGAGAGCCTGTGTGTCTGTGGTCTGCGTAGCCTGTATAATATATACAGGTTTTGGGTGGTAACTAAGAAAAACTAAATAGGCTATATAGTTTGCGTGCCGTGTGCTTTGCCTGTTTGCTGTGTTGTGGTGACCGGTACGCGAGAGAGAGAAAGTTGCGTGCGCAGATGTGCAGTATATATTGCACATCTGCGCACGCAACTTTCTCTCTCTCGCGTGCCGTCGGTCACCACAACACACAGCAAGCAGGCAAAGCACACGGCACGCAAACTATATAGCCTATTTAGTTTTTCTTAGTTACAAACCCGAACCCGACCCGAACCCGAGGCTGTTCAATAAAAATTAACCCGAACCCGACCCGAAACCCGCACATTTTTCGGGACCCGTCGGGCTCGGGTCGGGTAGCAGACCTCTATACTGTCTATGGTCGCAACTCTCATAACGGCTCTGGTTCACGCACATAGCGCCAAAGCAAGTTCAAAACAAAGCACGCAAGTTGTAGGCTAGTGATTGGTGGCTCGTTTGACCAGTTAAGTTTTTATCCACTCATAAATAAAAAGGAACGACTGATTTTAAAAATGTAGTAGAGTAAAAAGTAAGATATTTGACTTTGAAATGTAGTGGAGTTAAAGTAAAAGTCTTCCAAAATTTAAATACTCAAGTAAAGTACAGATACACAAAAAAACTACTTAAGTACAGTAACGAATTACATTTACTTCGTTACTGTCCACCACTGATTATGGGTAATGAGTACTTTTGTACTGCACGTTAAGGTGTATTATGGGTAATGAGTACTTTTATACTTCACGTAAAGGTGTATTATGGGTAATGAGTACTTTTGTACTGCACGTTAAGGTGTATTACGGGAATACCACTGCATTGTACGTGGAGGTGCATTATGGGTAATGGGTACTTTAGCATCAAATAGCGCTCAGGTGCATTATGGGTAATGAGTACATTTGTACTGCATGTTTAGGTGTAAATGTGTACTTTTGTATTCCATAAGGGGCATTGTGAGTAACGGGGTACTTTGGAGTTGTTTATTTAAGGTGCATTAAGGATAATTCTATAACTCAAGTTTAAAGTGTATGGTGTATTGTGGGTAACGTACTACCTTTACGTTGCAAGTAGGGTCGCGTTGCCTTTAAAACAGACAGGAATATGGACAGCAGCTCCACTAGATCACCGGTCACATGACACGCGGTGGCCTCATGGTACATCATGTGCAGGGTGTTGAAGGACTGCAGACACAGAAATATCCAGTTGTACACGACGGCCCATTAAAATATGCAGATGAATGAAGAGAGTGAATGAAGAGAGCATGAAAACCTCAGTCATCAGGATGAGTCCTCTGTTGAACACCACCAGCAGTCTGTCCTCATCGTTCTCCAGCAGGATACGGAAGGCACTGAGAGCACACAGAGTCTTAGGGTAAGTTTACATGACAACGATATGCTTAAAACGCAGAAGTTTTTCCTTTGAGTTTTCCGCGTACAGGCGACACCATTGTCAAAATGATTCCCATTCACACGGATCCGCAAAAACGACAAAAAGCGCTGTATTCTGCTTCCAGGCCATTAGATGGCGATGAAACACTATAGATTGAACACGCAATACGCATGTACATGACGGCATCGTCAAAAGTTTTATGTATTTACGTAAACAGCCAAGTATGAACGCAAATGACGTGTAAAATGTTCTGTGAGGCTTTAAAGAGCGTGTGTGTGTACCTGATGAGAGTGGTCCAGCAGGAGCGTCCGTCCAGACAGCGGAGGTAACAGCTGATGGTGGTCTTCTTGAACTGCTTCACGTCCTCCAGCTCTTCCTCTCTCATATCAGGCCTCTGAGCTACAAACAACTGCATCAGGTTAAACAACTCCTCCACCGCCTGCAGAGAAAGAACAAACATAGAGTTACTTGACGGAACTGAATTAACCTCAATAATAGATGAAGCGCAACTTCAGACAGAAACAGACAGAAACAGACACTCTTCATTAAAATAGGCTTAAAAAAAAAAAAAGTCAGTGAATTTTTCTTAACTTTCAGAAAATGTTGTTTGTACATTTCAGGAGGTCAAACTAAATGCAGCATTATTATACACACAGTTTTATATTATTCTATTCTACATTTTACTTTGCAACCCTGTTATCAAAATTTGGGACACATCTACACAGAGTTTAAGCACTGATTTGTTTGATTTCATTATTTTCTAGCAATACCATTAATTAAACAACAAAATTAAATATATAAAGTAAAAAATAAACAACAAAATAATGATTCTGCAAGGATGCATTAAATTGACCATTTATAATGTGGTTACAAAAGTTTTATTTCAAATAAAGGCTTTTAAAGAATCCTAATACAAATATTTTTATGAGCAGCACAACTGTTTTCAACATGGATAATAATCAGAAGTGTTTCCTGAGCATCAAATAATCATATCAGAATGATTTCTGAAGGATCATGTGACACTGAAGACTGGAGTAATGATGCTGAAAATTCAGCTTTGATCACAGGAATAAATTACATTTTACAATATATTCAAAAAGAAACCGTTCTTGTAATAATATTTCACAATATTACTGTTTTTATTGTATTTTTGATTAAATAAATGCAGCCTTGGTGAGCAGAAGAGACTTTCAAAAACATTTAAAAATTTGACCAACTCCAAACCTTTCAACTCTAGTGTAGTTACTGATAAACTTTCCCATAAATGAAAGAAAAAGACATGTTTCTTATGTTATCTCTGGAAACGGTCTGCACTCACCCCTGGGTACTGGCTGGCGTGGGGCGTGAGGTTTTTGAAGGCCCACTGTATGTTCTGGTGCGACGCCAGCTGGCGGGTGAAAGCGGGAGACTGCTCGCAGCACATGCGCAGGATGGCGTAGTACGCCGGGAGCATCCCGCGGTTGAACAGCACCACCTCCTGATCGTCGTGATCCGCCAGGATGTAGTTAAAGGCGATGTTTTTAGTGACCACAGGGTTTTGGACGATGAGACGCACGTTCTCGCTGC
The DNA here is from genome assembly GCF_964197995.2 of Scardinius erythrophthalmus. Lineage (NCBI taxonomy): Eukaryota > Metazoa > Chordata > Actinopteri > Cypriniformes > Leuciscidae > Scardinius > Scardinius erythrophthalmus. The sequence continues at coordinate 43,420,541 of NC_138223.1, forward strand.
AGTCCACGCAGACGTTATACCAGAAGGACAGAAGAGCCTGCTTGTTGTGATTAGTGGCGATGGCCGGCTCTGATAACTTGGGCTGTGAGAGAGAGAGAGAGAGAGAGAGAGAGAGAGAGAGAGAGAGAGAGAGAGAGAGAGAGAGAGAGAGAGCAACCTGTCACTCACATGAGATCCACCAATAGCAAATCACAACCATCCAATAAATTTGTAAATTTAATAAAGAAGTAAATTTCACTCAGATATACGTCACAATAGGGAAGAAAAGACTATCGCAACTTCCGATTCATCATACGAGCACCTAAAAAAAAGCCTTAATCTTCATGTGAAGTACCTGGAAGAGGTTCCAGAGGTCCATGAAGTAGCTGGAGAACATGAGCTTCTCTGTTTTGGAGATGAGGCAGTAGGTCATGAAGCTGAAGTACTGCACCAGTTTGGTGGTCCCGTGCACGGGCACGTCCACGTAGAGCTTGGCCCGGCCCAGCAGGCCCAGGAGCAGGTTGTAGACCTGGTGCAGAACCACGGTGGTGTCGGGACTCAGCGGGAGGTCCCGCGTGGGGATGTGGAGCGAGCGCGTGGAGCGGAACATCTGACGGAAGGAGTTGCTCGGGATGAGAGACACCAGCAGATACGCCGCGGCTGAGAGGGAAATGCATTGAACAAATCACAAAATAATCTGACATTTTACCAGGAAAAATAAAGATAAAACAAAAAGATAAGACTAGCTGTTTATGCTTTAAATGTGCATTTGAACACTTAGAATGTTCTCTAACGCACATTCAGACATTTTTAAACGTGAAATTCTTATCATGCGTTTATTTATACAAGTAAGATTTTTCTCTGTTTTTGAAAAGTCTCTTCTGCTCACCAAGTCTGCATTTATTTGGTAACAATATAGTAAAAACAGTAATATTGTGAAATATTATTGCAATCTAAAATTCATATAGCTGTTATGTGAATAAATATTAAAATGTAATTTATTCCTGTGATCAAAGCTGTATTTTCAGCATCATTACTCCAGTCTTCAGTGTCACATGATCCTTCAGAAATCAGTGTAATATGATGATTTGATGCTCAAGAAACATTTATCATTCTTATCAATGTTGAAAACAGTTGTGCTGCTTTATATTTGACTGGAGAAATTATGATAAAAATTCAGCTTTCTTTTCAATTCTAATAATATTTCACAATATTACTGTTTTTATGATCACATAAATGCAGACTTGGTGAGCAGAAGAGACTTTCATAAATATTAACCTGACCAATAGCGCATATATATATATATATATATATGTGTGTGTAGTGTTGTGCAGATTGTGTCTGTTCTTACACGTTCGGACACGTGGGTAGTTGTGCGCCAGCAGAAACCTCTCCACCCAGTTCTCCATGTTCTGCAGGACCCAGCTGTGAGCCAGCTTATTACGAGGAGTCTGGACGGCCAACCAGTCCAAGCACTGAGACGGGTTATACTCGATCACCTGACGCAGACACACAGGGATTACACGCTCAGATCAGTGAGGCAGGCGCAACATCTGAAGTTCTTCAAGCACCCACAACTCATCATTGACACACATCTCATGACTCGTATATAGCACCATTTCAGTGGAGTAGTGAGAAGATAGTGCTGGGCGGTAATACCAGTTCATACCAAATACCGGTGTTTAATTTTAGTAATGATATGAAATTTTAATATACCGCAATACCGGTGTATGTTGCACAGCGTTGGGATGTGGGTTGTGATGAAGCACAGCTGTACTTGTTACTAAGCGTGATGCTGAAGATGGAGAGGTTAAACTATAATTGATAGCTGTCAAATTATGTTACAGTGTTCCCATACATTGGTTCACAATATCAACACTGCCCGCCACAAATAGATTTTCCAAAAGGCTTTGACATCGTTGAATAAACATGAGCACCGCACGTTTCAAAGTCAAAACGTGGTGCGGGTGTTTCTATATCTATATCTTTGAAGGGAACTGTCTCTAGAAAAGTTTCGATGTTATTTTCATTTAATCTTTCTTTATCTTTCCTGATAAAGCAGTGTGAGCTGCTTTGTGTACAGCCGTTACCGGGGAAACCGCTTTGTGTTCATCCGTTACAAGGGAAACCGCTATTTATGTCGCGCCTCTTTGCAAACAGCATCATTTTGTGGGGCCTTGCAAACCTGTGTTAAAACTAGTGTGGATTGTTTTCTACAATATTTACTCATGACAGTCAAATAGGGCATTCTAAGTCAATCTACTGCAATATTTCCTCTCTCAATCAGTAATGCTTGAAAAATAATAATACCGTCATATAACATAAAACCGGTATAATTTAGAAAAATACCGTGATATCAACTTTTGGTCCTACCGCCCAGCACTATGAGTAGGTAGTAATGATGGGCCGATTTACCTCCCATATCCTCTGCAGGATGTAGGACGCAAACGAGGGCATTCCCGGAGGACCAGCAGCGAACTCCATCAGCATCGTCAACAGCTTGAAAAACGGATTGGCTGCCTGTCAGACACGACACACAAAGTTAGTTAGTGTGTGTAGCTATTAAATAATGAAACAATAACGGTTGTGAGATTTGTTTTTACCTCTGGAGTCAGCTTAGCGATGGAGGTGAACAGCATTGACACGATCTACACCGACAGAAGAACACAAACCATGAGAACGCATGTTACACTTAGATATATTGTGTTGGTGCTTAGCTTTACTCTGAGACAACATCTGTCCCAAGAACTAAGCTACACTACAGTTCAAAAGTTTGAGGTCAATCATTTCTTTCTTCTTTTTGAAAGACATTAATACTTTCATTCAGCAAGGATGCATTAGGATGAATGATGAAACCTCTCTCTATGAGGACATCCAGAGACTCAAATAATAAAATAAACAAACTAATGTTACATTTTTAGTTCTTAATGTGCAAAACATTGATTATGAGTAGGGTCTGTGTAACAAACCTGTAGCTGTTATAATTAGCTTTATACAGAAACACTAGAAGTCTATGGTATGCCCTCACTGGGACATCTTACATGTTCTGCCAGACGGTTGTTGTATCTGCAGAGGCTGAATATGAGGTTGCAGGTCTGTCTGATGTTGATGCTGTCTCTGATGTGCTGGAACAGAAAGGGAAACCCTTTTCCTCCGGTCAGTGCGGCCATGTCACTCTGAGACAGAGTCAAGTGTCTGCAGATAGACGGAGACAAATGATCAGACCATTAGATATTACCAAGACAAAGCCTCAATTATAAAGACATTTATTTATACTGTATTACAGTAAAAACAACTGATGCAATGTTTTGCAACTCTGGTTAGTGATGCTAATGACACAGAAATTACACTTTTAACAGCTCCAATATAGGCTTAATTTTCTGTAAATGATTTTGGGGTGAAATATGACCCATTACGGGTGATATATGAGATAATTTTGTGAGATTAATCCAAGATACTTCAGTGTTTGTGTGTTAATACTTCAGTGCACACCTCTCAGATCTGGACTGCTCCACCAGCAGAGCTATGAGAGCGATCATCTTCTCCAGAGCGGCCGGCCGGTACTTCTCCTCCGCCAGCGAGAGGATGTCCTCCTCTTCATCCTCCTCGCCCTCCTCCTCCTCAGATAACACCTCTACCTGAGGCTGAGACAGAGAGATTCAAATTATTATTTGAGATCAGGGAACCAGGGAATCAGAGATTGACTACCCCGAGGAAACGGTACTCACATTTTCAGGTCCTTTAGTGCCCATGTAGAAATGCACCATAATAGAGATGGCTTGCAAAGACAAGAGGAACTGACTCTGTGAGGACAAAAAGAAGAAAGGAATTATGAAAAAGAAGATAATAAAGAAAACTTGTATAAGAACAATGCATAAAAATAAAATTAAATAAGTAAAATGAATAAATACATAATTAAAATAAATAATCAAATTAAAGGTGCAGTGTGTAATTTTTAGCAGCATCTAGTGGTGAGGTTACGAATTGCAACCAACAGAAGTTACGGTGGCCGACAGGAAAAGATGTCATCGTCAGAGACAGCAGAGTAGACAGTTCAGTAATGAGGTTTCTTTACAAAGATAAATTAAGAAATTAGGTTTACTTAATTATTCAGTAAAACAATATATAATTGCGAATATTATTGTCACTTGTTCATCATTGTGTCAGTGTTTTGTTCGTTGACTTTAGCTAGCTTCTTTGCATAAAGAACAACATAGTGACGAAACACGCTCTGTAGAGCAGTTTGTCCGTTTAGGGCTACCATAGAAACATGGAGGCACAAATTGGCCAATTCACTGTAAGGGGATCCGCGGTGTATGTAGATAGAAATGGCTCATTATAAGGTAATAAAAACATAACGGTTCATTATGTAAGGTCTTTATACACCACTGAAAACAGTTATGTATATGATATTGAATTTCTGTCAACAGATCCTCCTAAATATTACACAATGCACCTTTAAATAAGTAAAAAAAAAAAAAAAAAAAATTTAGTAAAATAAATAGATAAAATACTATTGTACTAAATACAAAAATACAAAAAAAAGAGTAAATAAACTAAGTAAAATAATTATTAATAAAAGGAAATAAGTACAATAAAATAATAAAATAAATAAAACAAAGAAATATATTAAAATAAAATGAAATAAAAAAATACATAAAAGTAATTAAATAAGTAAAAAAAAATAATTAAATAAGTAAAAATGAATAAAAAACATTAAGTAAAATAAAATAAAATATTATAAAATAAATAAAAAATAATAAAAATAAATATTAAAATAAATAAATTATTAAATACGTAAAATAAAAAAATACATAAAAATAAAATAAGTAAAATAAAGAAAAATTAAAGGGGTCATATAATGGTACATGCACTTTTACAAGTTGATTGTACTGAAATGTGTGTTGGCAGTGCCTGTACACAACCATCATAAAATGATAAAAATCCATCCAGTGTTTTTTTTTTAATCTCCTTATATGTTTGACCCTCTCTGAAATCAAGCCGTTCGACCGTGTGACGTCACACGGTCGGACGCCCCTCCCACGATTGTGATTGACAGCTGCAGCGTTTCAACACACACCCGCCCTCGCTCGTGAGCGAGCTGTCAATCATAGTCCGCGCGTCATTGTTGATACCCTCACTGGAGCGCTGTCTATGAGCAGAATGGCGTCTGCGATTGTTCTTCGGTGTAACAAGGAACACAACAGTCATTTTGATGTTCCTAAATCCGAACAGTTGAAGATGCAGTGGCTGAGTTTTGTTTTTGAAGGGATATGCCCAAAGGATTGACGCGGGGATTCCCTCACGGGGATTCCCCACGATCGTCTTCGCTTTCCTGTTTGCTGAATCATTTCACACCAGACAGCGTTACAAACGAGAAAAAACGGATCGGTACCAACGTGTTCCTGCTGAACCTCCAGAAGTGAGTGTGATGTTTTATTAACCTTTATATTAATATTTATATTAATCTTTGCAAATTTGCAAACCTTGCTGCACGCTTCATGATGAATGCATCTAAGGTTTACACTCAGGTACATTACGGCATGTTTTCTATGTACGACGTTCTCAATATAATTCATAATCCCACGTTTATAATGAACAACGCGTGGTTATTGTGTTAGAAACGGTTTACGCACAGAACAGAGGGGCGGGGTGAGCAAAGCTCATTATCATTTAAAGACACATGCACTGAAACGGCGTGCTGAAAACAGAGCTGTTTTTGACCAGGTGAAATTAGTGTTTTCTTACAATACTAATGAGAATTTTTAATTAAAGTATATTACAAACTTTTAATTTAGACCCTAAAGAATCATATTAGCTTGTACAAAAATGGCATTATATGACCCCTTTAAAGAAAAATATGCAAATAATTAATAAAAAAATAAATTAAATAAGTAAAATAAAAACATTTATAAACATTTATAAGTAAAGATTTATAATAAATAAATAAATAAATACATAAATAAATACAGGGATGGCTACCTCCTCTTCTCCCATTTTGGCAAACTCGTACAGGAAGGCGAAGTATTCGGTCAGGTGTTTGCTGTGTGGCTTCACTCCGTGCTCCATGATTGACAGCAGTGTTTTGACGAAGCGCGTCACACAGGAGCGGCTGCCGATGTCCTCCACCGGCCCGTCCATGTCATCAGAGCTGTAGACAGACCAAAACACACACAATATAACAGCACATATGGGTTTGGAATCATGAGGGCAGGATGGTTAGTTGGCGGGCTCCAGAGGAAGAGAGAGAGTGAATTAAAGAGAAAGAGACACACCCGTCCTCCATGCCCGGCTGCAGGTACAGGTGAGCGTGAGCCGGTCTGAGGCGCTGGATCACGTGGATACACAACCTCTGGAACATCTGAAACGTCACAGCAGTGTTTATTTTAAAATAGCTTTTTTACTGTAAACATGCTAAATGTTTATTATAGGGATAGGGTGTGGAGTTTTCTGTTAATATTATTAATAATGATAAATAAAAATTTAATTTAAATAGCCAGGTAAACGTATTACGCCAAAGACTTTAGATATACCAAGACGGTGAATTATTTCAGGATTCTGGATTCCCCCATTAAAACAAATAGGACTCGGATGCCTGAAATAGCTGCCCACAGGCGTTGCAAATATGGCCGCCGAGTGAACAGACTTTCCTTGAAAGGGACTTTGGTAACACTCACCTGTCGTACGATCTGATTGGGGCACTTGATGAGAATCTGCATGGGCCACCAGTTATCATCTGCCATCTGATCCAAAAACCACTGCACACACACACACACACACACACACACACAGATATGACATATTACCCACAAAAAAAATACACACTGTATTGATTCAACAGTGCTGATTTCACCAACCCTCTCCATTTGTTTGTCTTAAAAGTGATTTTCCAGAGCAGAAGACACTGGGAAACAAGAAGCTGGAAGTTCTGTGTGTACAGGTTTGGCTATTCTTGTGAGGTCCTATTACATATTACTGGTTCTCACTAGTTAAAAAGGCTTATAAATTGGCTAAAACATGTTTTTATTCAAATCTAGTGTTTCTGTGATGGGTAGGTTTAGGCCAAAGAAAATATCATTAACCCGATATTAAATCAGTGGAAGTCTATGCAATGTCCTCAAACTCCGTGTGTGTGTGTGTGTGTGTGTGTGTGTGTGTGTGTGTGTGTGTGTGTGTTACCTCGCAGGCAGCTTGGTTGTTGTTGAACTGTTTGGTCAAGAGCTCGATCCACTGCAGCATTGTGGGCTGAGAGAAATAAGCACAAGATGAACTTACAACAAAAAACAACTTTCAAACACAGAAAACAGCATCAGGTCTGTCCTGTACGCTACAAAAGAAGTGCATTACACTAAAGATGAGGGGAAAACAGAACAACGACATCTCACCTTTTCTTTGGAGTGGATGAACGTCTCCAGAACAAACGACGTGCTGAGCTGTGAGAAGAGGAGAGGAAAATTAGTATCCAAAAATATGAACCTCAATATTTCCCTGTGGACAATAACTCAAGAGTATAGATGACCAAGTTTCATAATTTGCTCTGGTAAAGATGTTCATGTGGACAGACTAACCTTAGCTGTCATGAGCAACACTGATTTAGGATCTGGTAAAGTGCTGGGAATACTGCTGCACAGCTGCCACATGAAACTACAGAGAAATAGCAAAAGAAAAGAAAAGAATTAAGCAAGAAAATTAAATGAGAATGTGCACACAGGTCAAATAAAATGTAAAAACAATTTAAAAAAGCAAAATGTGAAATTTTTTTTTTTTTAATTAAACATTAAATATATATTAAATTAAATATGTATTAATAAATATATATATATATATATATATATATATCAGGAAGGGAAAAGGATGTGGAAGAGGATCAGGAAGGGACGAGGATTAGGAAAGGAAGAGGATGAGGAAGGGAAGAGGATCAGGAAGGGACGAGGATCAGGAAGGGAAGAGGATCAGGAAGGGACGAGGATCAGGAAGGGAAGAGGATCAGGAAGGAAAGAGGAAGAGGATCAGGAAGGGAAGAGGAGGAGGATCAGGAAGGGAAGAGGAAGAGGATCAGGAAGGGAAGAGGATGAAGAAGGGAAGAGGATCAGGAAGGGAAGAGGATCAGGAAGGGACGAGGATTAGGAAGGAAAGAGGAAGAGGAAGGGAAGAGGATCAGGAAGGGACGAGGATTAGGAAGGGAAGAGGATAAGGAAGGGAAGAGGATCAGGAAGGGACGAGGATCAGGAAGGGAAGAGGATCAGGAAGGAAAGAGGAAGAGGATCAGGAAGGGAAGAGGAAGAGGATCAGGAAGGGAAGAGGATGAAGAAGGGAAGAGGATCAGGAAGGGAAGAGGAAGAGGATAAGGAAGGGAAGAGGATCAGGAAGGGACGAGGATCAGGAAGGGAAGAGGATCAGGAAGGAAAGAGGAAGAGGATCAGGAAGGGAAGAGGAAGAGGATCAGGAAGGGAAGAGGATGAAGAAGGGAAGAGGATCAGGAAGGGAAGAGGAAGAGGATCAGGAAGGGAAGAGGATCAGGAAGGGACGAGGATTAGGAAGGAAAGAGGAAGAGGAAGGGAAGAGGATCAGGAAGGGACGAGGATTAGGAAGGGAAGAGGATAAGGAAGGGAAGAGGATCAGGAAGGGACAAGGATTAGGAAGGAAAGAGGAAGAGGAAGGGAAGAGGATCAGGAAGGGACGAGGATTAGGAAGGGAAGAGGATGAGGAAGGGAAGAGGATCAGGAAGGGACGAGGACCAGGAAGGGAAGAGGATCAGGAAGGAAAGAGGAAGAGGATCAGGAAGGGAAGAGGATCAGGAAGGGACGAGGAAGAGGATCAGGAAGGGAAGAGGATGAGGAAGGGAAGAGGATCAGGAAGGAAAGGTGGAAGAGGATGAGGAAGAGGAAGGGACGAGGATGAAGAAGGGAAGAGGATCAGGAAGGGAAGAGGATGAGGAAGAGGAAGGAAAAAGGAAGAGGAAGGGACGAGGATTAGGAAGGGACGAGGATGAAGAAGGGAAGAGGAAGAGGATCAGGAAGGGAAGAGAAAGAGGATGAGGATGAGGAAGGGACGAGGATGAAGAAGGGAAGAGGATCAGGAAGGGAAGAGGATGAGGAAGAGGAAGGAAAAAGGAAGAGGAAGGGAAGAGGATCAGGAAGGGACGAGGATTAGGAAGGGACGAGGATGAAGAAGGGAAGAGGATCAGGAAGGGAAGAGGATCAGGAAGGGACGAGGATCAGGAAGGAAAGAGGAAGAGGATCAGGAAGAAAAGAGGAAGAGGATCAGGAAGAAAAGAGGAAGAGGATCAGGAAGGGAAGAGGATCAGGAAGGGAAGAGGAAGAGGATCAGGAAGGGATGAGGAAGAGGATCAGGAAGGGAAGAGGATGAGGAAGGGAAGAGGATCAGGAAGGAAAGGTGGAAGAGGATGAGGAAGAGGAAGGGACGAGGATGAAGAAGGGAAGAGGATCAGGAAGGGAAGAGGATGAGGAAGAGGAAGGAAAAAGGAAGAGGAAGAGGAAGGAAAAAGGAAGAGGAAGGGAAGAGGATCAGGAAGGGACGAGGATTAGGAAGGGACGAGGATTAGGAAGGGACGAGGATGAAGAAGGGAAGAGGATCAGGAAGGGACGAGGATCAGGAAGGAAAGAGGAAGAGGATCAGGAAGAAAAGAGGAAGAGGATCAGGAAGGGAAGAGGATGAGGAAGGGACGAGGATCAGGAAGGGAAGAGGATCAGGAAGGGAAGAGGAAGAGGATCAGGAAGGGAAGAGGATGAGGAAGGGAAGAGGATCAGGAAGGAAAGGTGGAAGAGGATGAGGAAGAGGAAGGGAAGAGGATGAAGAAGGGAAGAGGATGAGGAAGGGAAGAGGATCAGGAAGACGAAGGGAAGAGGATGAGGAAGAAGGTGAGGTAGGGACGAGGAAGAGGAAGCGGATTAGGAAGGAAAGAGGAAAAGGATCAGGAAGGGAAGAGGAGGAGGAAAGGAAGAGGATCAGGAAGGGAAGAGGAAGAGGATGAGGAAGGGACGAGGATGAAGAAGGGAAGAGGATCTGGAAGGGATGAGGAAGAGGAAGGGAAGAGTATGAACAAGGGAAGAGGATGAGGAAGGGACGAGGAAAAGGAAGAGGAAGAGGAAGAGAAGAGGTTTTGTGAAACTGCTCTACTGTTCTCTCACCCAAAGTATGTGTGTTCAAAGATGTTCTTGTCCTGGAGAAACTGCATGTTGTCGTGCCAGATCCACTGTGAGAGAGAGAGAGAGAGAGAGAGAGAGAGAGAGAGAGAGAGAGAGAGAGAGGAGAGAGAGAGAGAGAGAGAGAGAGAGAGAGAGAGAGAGAGAGAGAGAGAGAGAGAAGCGCCAGATAAATGCTCAGCCTGACGAGTGTGTGCAGTGAAGACTGAGGGTGATATACAGTGAAGTCTGTACCTCCAGAAGATCCGGAGAAATGTCGAAGTTAAAGTCCTTCCCATTCTCCTCCTCCACCTCCACTCTCTTATAGAACAGCATGTAGGCACTGTGGGTCTGACACACACACACACACACACACACACACACACACACACACACACACACACACACACACACACACACACACACACACACACACCTTACTCACGTTCCAAAGCATTTTACAAGAACAAATCTTGAGGGAGACTTATTTAGATAGATAAACAATAATGTATAATTCTATAAAATAATATATAAATAATGTATCATTAATTATGCTAATAGCTACAATTAATATATAAAATAATAAAAATTATAAAATAAAAAAATAAAAAACACAATACTTATTAACTTAATAGTTATAATAAATATATAAAACAATATGTAAATGTCTTATTTATTGCTTATATATTATATATATATATATATATATATATAATAAAATAATAATAATCTATTATTATTACTTTAATAATTAAAATTAATATAATGATAGTAAAATATTAAACAATAAGATATATGTATGTAGTATTTGTTACTTTAATGACTACAATTAATATATAAAATAATAATAAATGTATTATTATTGTTGTTGTTGTTGTTGTTGTTGTTGTTATTATTAAAAAAACCAACCTTCTCAAAGGAGAAATCCATGAACTTGTCTGTGACAGAGTCGTATGTTTTAGTCTGAAATGAGACAAGCATTTCTGAATTACAACCACATAAATCATCATTTAAATTACTTTATCCCAAAAGCACAAAGGGTGACTTGATTTGGAAGGAAAAATATAAAAATTCATACTGTCATCTCTCCACCGAAACACTCTGAGGCCAGCTGGGCCGAATCAAACGGCTTCACCTCCGCGTCATTAAACAGGTACCTGCAACAGGAAATGACATCATCACTTCAAAATACATGACATCAAACACATATATGACCCTGGACCACAAAACCAGTCACATGGGTCAAACTGAGATTTATAAATCATCTGAAAGCTGAATAAATAAGCTTTCCATTGATGTATGGGTTTGTTAGGATAGGAACAATGTTTGGACGAGATAAAACTATTGAAATCTGGAATGTGAGGGTGCAAAAAAATCTAAACATTGAAAAAATCGCCTTAAAGTTGTCCATTTATGTTGGCGATTGTGCTGCATTCACTCACAAAAATACAATTTACAAAAATATCTTCATGGAACATGATCTTTACTTAATATCCTCATGATTTTTGGCATAAAAGAAAAATCGATAATTTTGACCCAAACAATGTATTGTTGGCTATTGCCACAAATATACCCGTGCGACTTGTGACTGGTTTTGTGATCCAAGGTCACGTATGAAGGTCAATTACCAATAACTAACTTTGGGTTACAATTATTCAATAGCTCTAAATGCACAATATTTTAATTCACTCATGTGTTTTAAACAGAATAATGTGATTAATCACCATTTGTTATTGCGGTAAGCGTGTGGGTTGACGATGTCCCTGATGAAGCTGTAATAATGGCCGCCGTCTGCCGTGCCCGTGTGCACCGTCACACCGATGAGGTCGTACTCGTAACTCTCCGCCACTTTTGCATCACCTTCGTCACGGAAACCTGCAAACGAGATCATGATTAGTCGATGGAGAAGACCAACAGAGCTTAAAATCTGTGTATTTCAGCAAAACGCCCGTACAACCTTCCTTCCGGTCTCCCTTGGCCATGAGGAAGTCCTCGGTGTACGGTGTCATGTCGAGCCGCAGCGGGAAAGAAAAGTGCGTGTTTACTTTTTCCTTCATCATGGTCACCATGTTGAACGTGTAGCGCATGGTGTTGAAGCTCAAGATCCGCGGGAGCTTCTTAAAACACGCCCTGAGGGACAGAGAGAGACAGTCATGAGATTCAGGGGCCTTGACAGGAAGATTTCAGCTCTCAGAGGAAGAATGAAGGAACCGTACCGTTTCTCAGCGCGCACTTTCTTCCCGCACTGAGAGCAGGTGTACATGTTATCACCCTCCAGAGTGTCCTTAATGGTCACCTCATCCAGAGACTCCTGAAACACAGACACACAGATCAGAGGATTACAGGCTGATATCGTTTGACAGTGGTGGTTGTTTTGTTCACATATATACACTGTGTATATAGTGACAACATTATTTTCTTGTTGACAACAAGGTTTAAATAGAAATAAGTTTCTTTTATGGTCTTTTTGGGGATTTTTATTTTGTTTTACACTTATTTTGACCTCATCAAGCTAAATAGTTCAACTCCGTTTTGGCAGACAAAATCATAGGAATTCATTTTTATACATAAAATATTTTTCTTGGCACAAAGTACAAGAACAATGACTGTAAATAATGTAGTGTGTGGTTCGACGACATTTGATAGTTATTATTAAATATTATTATAATATAGGTTTTATTATAATATAGGTTTATAATATAGGTTTTATCTATTATTATAATATAGGTTATTAAATGCACAATTCAATTACAATGTGCAATTTACTATAATACACAACAAAACTGAGTGATGCCACTAGAGTCTCAGTAATCAAATATTAAGTATATAAACACCAAACTTGCTGTGGTGAGGTTGAAATGATGCAGCGCTTTAGGGTTAGCAACTACAAATAACTATTGGTACTTTGCAAAGCAACCATCACATATTGAGAATCGGAGGAAACATTTTAAAAATCAGCCATTGAAAACCCCATATTTGTTCTTATCTGAAAAGTAGTAAAGCCTTTAAAGCTTTTCTTTTAATGACCTGTACAGAGACAGAGAGAGAGAGAGAGAGAGAGACAGAGAGAGAGTGTGTATGTAAATGAGAAACACTCACATAGATGTTCTTCATATCGGCCACCTGACATCTCACGGTGTAAAACTCCTCAGCCGTCTGACTCACATGATCACAGTCCTACACACACACACACACACACACACACACACACACACACACACACACACACACACACACACACACACACACACAGAACGAGAGATTAATTCAAATGTGCATATGCAAACTCACAGACACACACATACCCAATGAAAATTCTCATCCATGACCTCTCTCTTTCAGAAAAGACACATCCATATAAGAGTTGCAGGATCAACCAGCTCAATCTTACCAGTGAAACCACATTGTTGGTGATGACGCCTCCAAACAGTGTTTTTACTGTGTTTTTCTGAAACGACAAACACACAACTATTAGATCTCTGACTAATTCATTAAACGCACTCAAAACGGTTCTTAAAGTCACCATGAAATCAAAATGGACAATTCTTGTTTTTTATGAAATATTGCAGTATTTATTATAAATGATTTATCTGTGCATATCATCTTTTTAAAAATTCATGAGCCCTCATAATCTTTAATGAAAATAACTTCCCCTCCCTCTTGCATATCTTCTCTTCTCTGATGACGAGGGCGGAGCAACCTGTCACTCAAATGACATCGACCAATAGCAAACCACAACCATCAAATCAATTCCCCATGGACAAAATCAAGCCCCGCCCTACATTTCCGTTTCATGTCAACTTTAAACACACACACACACACAGACAAACAGATGTCTTACCAGGTCCTGAGACATCTCCTCGATCTTGGTGATGAGGTCGGTGAAGAACTCGGTCATGTCTTTCTGCTCTCCAGTGTTCAGAGGCTGTTTGTCCATCGTGTAGGTCTTACAGAAGGGACGAGGGTTGTACGCTTTCCTCTCGCTCTCCTGCACATGCAGAAACAGTGAAATGACATCACATCTACAGGTCATGAGATCAGATTACTAGCGCGTGTAATAAGACGGTCACGTACCATGAGATAAGTGAACATCTTCTGCAATTCCAGCAATGTGGTCTTATGCTTAATGTCCTCTGAATACTGTAAATAAACAGACACAAGCATCACTGCAAGGCACAAACATCTTAAACCATTTAAGATATAATATATGTTACTGTACGCATGTTATTAGGCCAGCAGAGAATGTAAATTAAAATAATTTTAAAGGAGAACTCGGCAACTCTAGCGAACTCTAGTCACTTCTTCGCTGATTTTCCCTTTTGAGGTCGCATGTTTTCCCCACGAGCTCCCCCTACAGCTGTGGGGTGGGGCGTATATTTCACAACACAGTCGTAATAAACTCACTTGCGGCGGCCTCCTCCCCCTCTCTACCGCTGCTCATGTGCGTTTGTTTTGATCGGAGCAAGCCAACTGTATCGTGTGGAGCTATGTCTACCGAGGTGGGTAATCTGGTAATACATCATACATGCGTATGTGTTTATGTCGAATTGCCGTAAAGCGATTCGTTTTTCGCGCTCGTTCTCATTCTCGCTTCTCACGAGACTTCCAATTTCTATTTTGCCGGGACGGTAGTCTCCAAGTTGCAAGGTTGGTTTTCCGCCTGGGAACGCTGGGGGGAGTGGGGAAAGTCACCAATATCACCAGAACAGGTTGTTTAACCATCCAAATGATTTCTAGACAGTTTTATTAAGTTAAAAAAGTTACCAAGTTCTCCTTTAATGGTGGTCGAACCATGGTAGTGCATGACCTCATATATTACCGCTTTTATATCACAACAGCAATATGATATGACACCAATTTTCAATAATCAATGCTAATAATACATAATACATCAAAGTAACAGTTAATTTGCATAATTATTGGCAGTTTATGGTTGCAATTGATGCAAGGTCACAGTTGTGCACACGTGCATACATTTCATAATTTCATAAACTCACTTTAGCAGTGAAGACGGCCTGTCTGGCCTCTGGGATCATGTAGAGCTGTTGGATGGTGGAGGCCAGGTAACACGTGGCGCCCAGGTTAGTCAATCCCACGAAACGACACTCGGCTCTGACATCATCATGGGGCCAGTAATCCCACTTATAAGGAGCGTGAGACGCTAAAACAGCAAAACAACACAGAATGACGACATTCTCATTAATTTTCAAACTGTTCATAAATGAGCTTATTCAAAACAATGACATGAAAAAACAATGACATTGAAATGAAAAAGGTTTTAAATGATGAGTTGGTTTCCCATCATGGAATCGATTCCCAGCCCTTTAAAGTAGTTTAAAGCAATATGGAGTAAATTGAGGGCAGAATGTGAATTTCCTAAAATATTTCATGTCAACTTCCTGCATGTCTTTTAATGCCTATGAGAGCTAAAAAAAAAAAACATAGCAAAACCAATTTATGAGGATATCCTTGCTAATAAAAAATCCTTTATTAGTTGTCTCTAATGTTATCTTAATCTAAATTAAGGGGTAAGAATAAAAAAAAATGGAATCACTTAATTTAAACCAACACAAGTCAATGAGATGTCCTGCTCACCCTGCATGTGCTGTGACATGACCCAGTTGTGCAGGAGTCTGTAGTTCTCCACCGAACCCTTCACCACCTCCACCAGCAGGTCGTAGGCAGCGGCGCGGGCCGCGGGACTCTTGCATTTGGGCTGCTGACGGTCCTTCAGGCTGGGCAGCAGGAACAGCAGGTCATACGTGTCCCTGAGGAACTCCTGACCCTCCCGCGAGAACTTAAACGGAGGCTTGTGCTTCAGGACGCTCGTGGCCAGACGCAGGAGACCCGTCAGACCGTCGTCCTCGATCGCCCCGTCCTGCTGGTCCAAAATCTCACGACTGCAAGTGGAAAAACAACGACATGCTGTACAAAAAGGGTGTATAATGACCCTTTTTACAAGATGAAAAGTAAGTCTCTGATGTCCCCAGAGTGTGTATGTGAGGTTTTAGCTCAAAATACCCCACAGATAATTTTATATAGCATGTTAAAATGGTTCCTTTTAGAGAGTGAGCAAAAACGTGTTGTTTTGGGTGTGTCCCTTTAAAAGCAAATGAGCTGCTACTTCCGGCACAGTGTGCGGAGCTTTAAAAGCTTGTGTGTTAGCAGCTCCGATTACCTCACACAGACATGCACTGAAATGACAGAAACTGTTCTGCCTTTTATATTTAAACCAGAGTCGGGGGCGAGGTTTATGTAAATTTCAGGGTTTGTGATGTCACAAACCCGGGAGGAAGCTCATCTATCAGTCGTTTGTTGAAGTCCTTAAAAAACGATTTCTTTAAAAGCAAATATCTCCCTTTGCTTTGAGCATTGTAACTTTGCAGATGTTGTTTATGCTCAAATAGCAACATTACACACTAACTAAAGTTAGAAAAATGAAATCATAATCACCCACCCCTTTAATTACTATTATTTCAGTTTGATTTAAAGGTGTCCAAGAAGCATAATGCTAACAGTAAAATATATCTCTAGTCTAACTAATAACATTTGTTTGCTTGAGGTTGTGTTCTGGAGGGGTAAATTATGCGTTTAGACTGAAACTCATCCAGTAATGGGAGCAGAAGGAGCGTGTTTGACCTGCGGATGCAGTCGGCGAGGTGTCGGGCCAGGGCGTCCAGGTCCAGCAGGGTGGTCTGACTGGCGTCCTTCACGTGGATGTTGTCGATGAGTTTACAGAGCAGCCAGAAGTATTCCTTACAGCCGGTGCGAAACATGGCCTCCTCCTCAAAATCCTCCACCTGCACCAAAACACACACAAATACACTCAATTAAAGGAATAAAGCACCCAAAAATGCAATGGGTAAATAACACTGCGTAAGCACCGGTGTTGTTATCATTAACTAAATCTTAGAGTGCGTTTACATGACAACAACGTACTAAAAACTGAAAAGTTTTTCCTTTGTGTTTTTGAAAAGTTTCGCTTACAGAAAACAACATAGTCAAAACCATCCCCGTTCACGTGGATCCACGAAAACGTCTAAAAATGCTGAAGTTGCCAATGTCACTTAATGTCACCGTTCTCACAAATTCACGTTGTTGTAGTTTACACGGAGACGTTAACGGTATCGTTTTCAAAAACATTAAGCCCTATAAAATGAAATAAAAGCTGAAATAATATATAAATATTAGATGGAAAACTATGGAAGCTTGTTTCTGCAACAAAATAAAATTAGGTAATAATAAAAAAAAAAAGGTAATTGCATCATTTTCTCTAGCAAATCAGATTTTTTTCTCACAACTGTCTCGCAAAAGTTTATTTCCTAAATTTCTGCCTACAAGATTCCATAGAAAACTTAAACTAGACAAAAAATAGCAACAAAAATGTGTTGCAAGTTGATGTACTGAAATTACTAACTTAAACTTCAACTGAAATAAAACTATTTAGAAATATACAAAAAACTAATAAGAGTAACAAAAGCACATAATAAAATAACCAAAAAATTTACTAAAATGAAAACTGAAAATATAAAAATAAAAGCTCATATATTTATATATACACACAGTAGTCAACATTTGAAGTGGAATTTTGAATAATATCCGTTCTTGTCTTAGAACAACTTTAATGAACTCTGTTGATCCACATATAAACTATAACAATCCATAACTAACACTGGCACATAAAAAGTTTGAAGGCATTGTCTGTGAGTGTACTGACTCTGAGGGGTTTAAGGGCCTGTGCGTCGGGCAGGAACTTGAGCAGTGTGGACGCGGCGAGCAGCAGAAAGGATCTGTTGATGGATTCTCCTCCCTCCAGACCCGACAGAGAGAGCTTATACAGACCACTGCACGCCTCCTGACGCACCGCCGTCTGCACACACACAACACACACACACACACACACACACACACACACACACACACACACACACACACACACACACACACACACACACACACACACACACACACACACACACACACACACACACACACACACACACACACACACACACACACACACACACACACACACAGCTCTGTCAGCACAGGAGCATTAGCAGTAGAGCATGGTGATAGAAACACCAAGGTCATGTTTTCAATTCACAGGGAATGCATGACCTCAGAAAGCCTTGAATGCATGGTAAATGCCATTGATATTCATTTTTATTTAATTTAATTTTTTATGCATTTGATAGACTAAAGCGTTTTAGTCTATCAAATGCATAAAAAAATAAAAAATAAAAGTGAATATCAATGGCATTTACAATACATTTAACTTTCTGAATATGATGCATCATAAATTATTTTGAAGGATGTAGGTGGAGCTTGCTTTCAATGACTGGGCTAAAACAGCTGTGATTTGATTGGTTAAATGTGATTGTTATCCGCCCACATGACCTTAAAAACAACAGTATCAGAGGAAAGACTCAAACTCAAACAGCAGAGAATGGCATTAGCAAAATCATGGTCATGTGTTTAATTCCCAAGGATAAAATAAATGAAAAAAATGTGTAAAAAAACCTTATATAATAAGTCTAAATAAAAAAATTGCTGTGAATAAACTGCCAAATGCATATATGTAAGTAAACACACACAATATATATATATATATATATATATATATATATATATATATATATATATAATAATAATAATAACAATAATATATATATATATATATATATATATATATATATATATATATATATTTATATATATTATATATATATATATATATATATATATATATATATATATATATATATATATATATATATATATATATAAATAAAGTAAAATAAAATAAAGCATTCAATTTTCAAAATATGTTGCAATCCACAAATTATTTTGTGAGATGTAGGGTGGAGCTTAATTATATTAACTGGGCTGAATAGCTATGATTTGATTGGTTAATGTAATTGTTCCCCACCTAAATGGCCTTAATTACAACAGTGGCAGAGGAAAGTCATTCCAGATGTGTTGGTTTACCTCAGGTATGAGCAGCGTGAGCTTCTTCAGCCAGTCGTGGAGATGTTCGCTGTCGGCCAGGCTGGACTTCACCAGAGAACAGCAGTGAGCCCAGCTCACCAGCAGCCACATGGAGTAATGAGTCACTGCACAAACACATCACCAGCAATGATTAATGAGTAGAGAACTCATTAAAACCTTCAAAGATATATAACCAATCATGTGCTTACCCTCGTGCCTGGATCTGTGATCTGATTGGGCCTTCAGAACCCTACAAGACAATCAGAAGACAGAAGGTAAACAAAATAGACTGGAAAAACTCTAAATATATATATATATATATATATATATATATATATATATATATATATATATATATATATATATATATATATATATATATATATATAAATAATAATTTTTTATAATAATAAGTATCTCAAAAAATAGTTCAGTGAAATTAAAAATACAATATTTTACAGTTTGTGTAGACTGTATTTTTACACATTTTTACCCTTATTAGAGTATCAATTTGTTGTAATTATTTATAAACATTATTTTTATTATAATAATATTATTTAAATAATATATTTTTTTTATTTTTTTATCAATTACATATATAATATTGTTAAATATAATTATATAATAATAATAACATAATGTATAAATAATAAATATATATGAATTAATTTTTTATACTGATAAGTATCACTAAAAAGAGTTTTACAATATTTTACACAGTTTGTGTAGACTGTATTTGTACGTTTATTAAGAGTATTACTTTGTTATCCTAGCAAAATGCCAATGTTAAACTAAATCAATTATAAATGGAGACTTTTGTGTGTGTGTGGGTGTGTGTGTGTGTGTGTGTTCACCTGTGCGCCAGATTGTCGTATGTGTAGGCCACGTTGATGAGCCGCTGGATGAGGTTGGTGCCTTGAACAAGACTTAGAAAAACCTGACAGAGTAGGACAATACCTCAAAATTAATGACAGCAAACATACACACATACACAGAGAGACAAGAGAATTCAGAAGAAGGTTCACACCTCTGTAAGACGGGGTATATGCAGACCCTTCCCATGATCCCCGGTGGATTTGCGGGACTTCCCTGGCCACGCCCTCTTTCTCTGAGTGTCCGTGAGACCAGACCAGGCAAAAACATCATGATAAGCCAGGTCCAGATCGGCCGGATCCACCGCAAACTGACAAATGAGTTTCAGCAGACACGCCAGACAGTCCAACAACCACTACAGAGAGACAAGAAAACAAAAGAAAGATGATGTTCACAGCTGTTCTTTCATCTCACAGAGAAAATGTCCAGGGCTTGATTCACATCAAAGTCATTAGAAAAGATTTTTGTAATTCCAAAATAAATTCATTAATTAAAAAAAGAATTTCTCATTGTTAGAAGAAAGAATAAGCCCTTTTAATATGAGCAAATTTAAAATGGCCAGTGACATTAAATGATCCTTAAGACAGACAATTATGTATATTTCCTCAAAAAAACTCATTTGTAATGCAAAAATAAACACATTTAAAAATAATTTAGCATTTTTAGAGAGTTGAAAAAAAAAAAAGTTGAAAAATATTTTGTACTATTTATGATATGAGCAAATTTATTCTCCACAAAGAACTCTTTTGCAATGCAAAAATGAATAAAATAAAAAATATATATTTGCATTATTATAATTTATTCAGAACTATCCTGAATAAAATTTGATTTGTTTTAATTAAAACAAGCAGCCATTCAGTACAACTAATTCAGGCATTATTTATATTTACACTGTACGATTACAAAATTAAATCATATCACAATATAGATTTGTTTTGCATCGCAGTATAACATTTGTCATATTATAGTAAAAAATAATTTCATAATTCCAAAAATCTCAATGATTCTATTTTTTTTTTCAATAAAATCAGGCTTAATTGTTTTATTGCTTCCTTTTGGTTCTTGACACTCACCACTGTCCAGGATTCTTGTTCTTTCGGCTCTAAAATTGCAGAGTTAAAAATGTCCAGCAGAAGCTGAAGGCCTCCAGACGACACAAACTACAGGAGAGAGACACGTGTGTGAATGTGTTGTACAGAGACGTGTGTACAGCTCGTATATACACACACACCATACAGTCAATTCAGAGCTGGAACAGAGCTGTACAATTACAAATGGCAAAATCATTTTATTAAAACCTCTACATCTGGAGTTCCAACTAGTTCACAAGTCAAGGAACAATAACAACAGATCCTTTTCAGTGGAAGAGTGAGAAGAGGCGTTTGTACCTTGCAGCTCCAGGTGTTCTTGCTGTTCTCAATCTGTTCCTCACTGGAGTCGTCAGAGTCTGGATACAGATCACTGTAACTGCCCTGAAATACACATACACACAGGTCCCATGAGAAGCTTTCATTAACAGACCTGCAGGGCTGCATGTGTGACGGAGATCGTGTGTGTGTGTGTGTGTGTGTACCGTAGACTCGCGGTGAATCCTGCGGTTGGGTTTGCCCAGGGCTTCTATGATTTCTAAAGCGTACAGCAGCTTATGGGGGCTCTTGATCCTCAGCAGGTCCTTCCAGCACAACCCGTCAGATCCCTAAAGTCACAATGAAAACGAATAAACTTTCATACAGTGCATAAGGGCTATTTGGCTTTTCATAACACATTATTTCAGACACTTTTAAAGGCATAACTCACCCAAAAATTTAAATACTGTCATCCTTTACTCACCGTCATGTTGTTCCAAACCTGTATGAGTTTCTTTCTTCTGCTGAACACAAAAGAAAATCTATTGAAGAATATGGGTAACCAATCAGTTGATGGACCCCATTGACTTCCATAGTATTTTTTTCCAATGGGTTACATCAGCTGTTTGGTTACCCATATCTTCATTTCTACCCATATTCTTCAAAATATCTAAATATCTTCTTCTGTGTTCAGCAGAAGAAAGAAACTCATACAGGTTTTTAACAACTTGAGGATGAGTAAATGATGACAGGATTTTCATTTTTGGGTGAGCTATACCTTTAATTGTAATTGAAATCTCCTGATGCAAACAGATGAAGTGCAGTAAAATAAACAATACATATTTATAAAGGCTGTTTCCTAAAAAAAATGTTTTATTCTCCTTCACTGAGCAAGAAATCCCCTCTTCAGTGGCCCTTACATACACCAAACTTCACAGTTTTATTCCTATTAATATTCTTAAACTTAATTTGCCTGATTTTATAAAAATACTTAATAAAATACATGGTGATAATTATTTTTTTTCTGGCAGTTGACCATATTTTTTTATTTAAGTGATAAAAACTTTACTATGTCAACAAAATGAAACAAAAATGTTGAACCTGGGCTTTATTCATTGTTCAGATTGCTCTTCTGAAAACATGCAAATTAGTGCATATTTAAACATAACATTTCTGGAAACTTGTAATACAATTATTTTTTTTTTTTTTCATTCTTAATGTTATCATTCAACTTGGGAAATATAATGTACATTTTTTCCCCTAATTACCTGGGGTGTCTGGCCTTAAATCAATGGTAAACATGGATGATGTGACTGACCGTGTCATCGGAGATGTTCTGGAAGGCCTGGAGCATGCTGGGACACGTGGGCAGCAGCATGAGCAGCTCCCACACTCGGCGGGAGAGGTTCTCCGCGTGGAGGTGCAGCTCCTCACAGCGAACGCTCTGCAGAAGAAAAACATAGACTGTAAAAAAAATATGGACGTAGTGTCCGTGACGTCATCCATAGGTTTCTGAAGAGCATTTTTTAAGCCCAAAGTGGGCGGAGCCGACCGTCGCCATCTTAGATGCGAGTCACTCCAGGATAACAGAAAGTGGGCAAAGAGGCGGGATTATCTGAGGTGACGTGACGCTAACAGACAGCAGAAAAACGGCTAGTAGTGACAGCAGCGGTAATCCACCTGTCAATCAAGTGGCCACACCCTTAATTATGCAGAACTTTAAGGCTTAATATAATTTTAATGGATGAGTTTTAAAAAAATTCACTCCCCTCACAGTTGTCATGAAGGGCAAAATTAGCTATATAGACCAAAACCACTTATTGTACCAGGCTGTAAACATATTTTTTCTGCTGTAAATTTGGGCATTTTAACATGGGGGGTTTATGGGATTGACTCTCTTTTGGAGCCTGTCTCTAGTGGCCAGTCGATGAATTGCAGTTTAAGTCACTTCCGTGTTAGATTCAACAGAGAGAGACAGGAAGGTTGCCGCTTGGAGGAAACACACTGGATTGGACGCTGGTTTCACTCAGGCTGGAGCGGGTCAGAGGTGTGGAGCGGGTCAGAGGTGTGGAGCGGGACGTTACCTCAGTGCTGTGCTGGGGTCTGTCGGGGCCGGGCGGTTTGAAGCAGGCCAGCATCTCCAGCAGGTCGAAGAGGGTGGTGAGGTGGGGCTCCTGAAGCAGCAGAAGCATGGGGATGTGCTCCTTCTGAGGGGGCGGCAGACACGACGCCGGCAGCTGGACGCCCTCGCCCTTCCTCTCTCTCCGCGGAGCGCCCAGAGACACAAACACCATCTGACGGCACACAGGAGAGACTCGCAGTGTTTTATGTTCTAGGGTTGTGGGTGCGCGGCCGTATGTGGGTTTGTTGTGGTTTACCTGCATGTCCTTGAAGCCGAGCTCATGAAGAGTCTTCTCATCGTAGTCGGTGGTCAGCTCGTGTCCTGATGAGATCATGCGCACCGGACCCATCAGACCACCTGCACAGAAACACACACACACATCAATCTGACTGCAGAATGTTGCCATATGAACAATCATTTGTACTTGTAAATTGTCTCAATTAAGTTTTACCTTTATATATGATTGATTACTACATATACATGCTATATATTTTATATGAATATATTTTTTTCTGTTTGACTGATTCTTAAAAAAATGGATGGATGGATGGATGGACAGATCAACAGAAGGATAGACAGACAGACAGATGGATATAGATAGATAGGCAGACAGATTAATAGATAGACAGACATACAGATAGATAGATAGACAGATTAATAGATAGACAGACAGATGAATAAATATATAGACGGATAGACAGACATACAGATAGACAGATAGACAGATAGATAGATAGATAGATAGATAGATAGATAGATAGATAGATAGATAGATAGATAGATAGATAGATAGATAGATAGATAGACAGACATACGGATAGATATGTAGACGGATAGACAGACAGATGGATAGATAGACAGACAGATAGACAGACAGACATACAGATAGATAGACAGACAGATTAATAGATAGACAGACAGACGGATAGATATATAGACGGATAGACAGACATACGGATAGACAGACAGATAGATAGATAGACGGCTAGACAGACATACGGATAGACAGACAGATAGATAGACGGCTAGACAGACATACGGATAGACAGACAGTCGGATAGATATGTAGACGGATAGACAGACAGACAGATAGACAGACAGATGGATAGATAAGACAGACAGACATACAGATAGATAGACAGACAGATAGACAGACAGATTAATAGATAGACAGACAGACAGATAGATAGATGGCTAGACAGACATACGGATAGACAGACAGACGGATAGATATGTAGATGGATAGACAGATACAGACAGACATACAGATAGATAGACAGACGGATAGATATGTAGACGGATAGACAGACAGATAGATAGATAGACGGCTAGACAGACATACGGATAGATAGACAGACGGATAGATATGTAGACGGATAGACTGACAGATGGATATACGGATAGATAGACAGATGGATAGATGCGCATTTGTGTTCAATATACTAATGGTTCAGACGCCAGTGAATAGAGCGCATCTGTTTTCTGTGTGTGTGTGTGTGTGTGTGTGTGTGTGTGTGTGTGTGTGTACCTGGGAAGTCCTGTTGCCGGCTGGTTTGGCCGAACTCCTGCAGCTGCGCCTGCTGGCTGAGCTGATCCTTCTGAAGGTTCTCGTACCAGTGCGTGACCTCTGCCCTCAGATCAGCCACCTGATCACTGGGGTACATCTCGATCGTCATCTACACACACACACGCACAACATGAGAATGAGCACGAGAGAAGATGGAGGAAACACTGCTCGTTCATGAAGAAATCTTTTTTAAACTCAGCTTGAAGTCTGAGCAAATAGTAGTGATGATGATGATGGTGATGAAGATGATGATGAACCTTGTCAGGGAGTCCTGCCGGTTGACACACGATTCTGAGCGGGAGAGACTGTTTATCACTGAGAGCTTTCAGATGACTGCTGATGCCCGTCCCCTCGATCTGCCACTGACGCAGGTGATACGCAAACCTGAAAACACACACACAGATGCAATGACTGAGTTTAGACAAAAGTAAATGCCATAACTTCGCTATTTTACAGGGTGAAGGTCCTAAATGTTCCCAGCAATCAATGTGCACGACTCTTTCCATTTTGATATATATAAAAAAAACAGAGAATTTCTCATTTAAGCAAGTTTTCTTGCAGTGCGAGTGAGGGGATGTGAGTGTGTGTGTGTGTACCTGCGTCTGAAGGCCTCCAGGTGTGTTTTGAGCAGCAGAAGTCCTCTCTCGATGATGGTGAGGCTGGAGTGGGCGTCTTTCTCCAGGTTAGCAGACGCCATCATCAAGCTCTCCATACACTTACTGATGAACTCCTGCTCCTTCTCCAGACCCGTTTTACCTGCGGTTACACACACTCATCAGTATATCACATTACACACTCACATTTATTTAGAATACAATTAAATATTTATCATCCATCTATCCATCCATCCATCTAAGTATCCGGTATCCATCCATCTGCCTTTCCATCCATCCTCCTTTCCATCCATCTTATCTATTTACCATCCATCCTATCCTATCCATCCATCCATCCATCCATCAACAATTGAGAACAATAATGTTTCTTCCTGCATTTGCTCTAGACCTGAGAAGTTATAAAACTCTTAACATTTAATGGTTATGAATTCTACGATACATGTGAGAGTTTGTTGTTAACTGACCGCTGATGTAATAGGAGTTGATGTACTGGATCGCAGCTCGACTGATGTCTGCAGACTGAGCCCTCAGTGCGATTCCCCACAGCTGATCCATACCACACAACTACAGAGAGAGAGAGAGAGAGAGAGAGAGAGAGAGAGAGAGAGAGAG
The DNA here is from genome assembly GCF_964197995.2 of Scardinius erythrophthalmus. Classification (NCBI taxonomy): domain Eukaryota; kingdom Metazoa; phylum Chordata; class Actinopteri; order Cypriniformes; family Leuciscidae; genus Scardinius; species Scardinius erythrophthalmus. The sequence continues at coordinate 43,446,790 of NC_138223.1, forward strand.
AGAGAGAGAAGAGAGAGAGAGAGAGAGAGAGAGAGAGAGAGAGAGAGAGAGAGAGAGAGAGAGAGAGAGAGAGAGAGAGAGAGGGGGGGGTCAGGAAGAAGAACATATCGAGACAAACCAGAGAGGTTTCAAGATTTGCTGCATCAAACCTCGCAGTTGGAGCTGCTGTCATAAGCGCTGGTGGCCAGACGAGCCAGATTACACAGATGCTGAAACAAGTTAAGGCCCGTCATGCTGATCGTCTCCGGCTTCAGCTGAGGCATCTGAGAAAGAGAGAGATGGCGAGAATCAGGTGATGAAAGATTCATTCTCATGGCACATACTGTATAAAGGTTAGGGTTTAATTAATCGCTAGCCAGACCTTCTCCAGGAAGAGATGTTTATATGTCTCCATGCCCATCGCGTGCTGGTCTTTACTGCGGACCTGGTTAAGGAACCAGTGCAAGGCGTCGTCGTAACACTCAGAGTCCTCCACTAAACAGTGCCACAGGATGTCCACCTGCTCCAGACTCAACCCTGACCACACACACAGGATATTCATATTGTTACAGATCAATTCCCACATGCACACAGGCAGCGATGTGTGAGAGATAAAGAGAGACGCTCACTGAAGTGGTCAGGTGATCCGAGCGTTGAGAACACACAGGTGAGGAACTGCAGACGCACTTGCACCTCCGCGCTGTGACTGTACCTGAGACACATGGGACTGATGTCAAAACTCACGTTTATTCAGAAAGGACACATTTAGTTGATCAAAAGTGACAGTAAAGACATTTGTGATGTTACAAAAGATTTCTATTTCAAATAAATGTTGTTCTTTTGAACTTTCTATACATCTAAGAATCCTTAAAACAATATATCATGGTTTCCAAAGAAATATTAAGCAGCACAGCTGTTTTCAATATTGATAATTGAACATATTAGAATGATTTCTGAAGGATCATGTGACACTGAAGACTGGAGTAATGATGCTGTAAATTCAGCTTTGATCACAGGAATAAATTACATTTTAAAATATAATCAAATAGATAACAATCGTGTTAAATTGTAATAATATTTCACAATATTACAGTATTTTTAATAAATTAAATGCAGTCTTGGTGAGCAGAAGAGACTTCAGCAACAACAGAATCTACCGACTCTAAACGTTTGAACGGTAGTACAGAAATATAGACAAACACCCAGACTTACAGAGCGAATTTGTGGCGCTGCTCTCTCACGTCCTGGATATAGTGTAACAGGTCATCAAAGAAGAGCTTCATCATGTGCAGCTCCTTCTCCGCCCACCTGCAGCACACACACACACACACACACACGCGCGCACACACACACGCACACACAGGGAAAATATGAACATTTGCTTATTCAAAAACATCTGTAAACTAATCCAAGTTCCAATTCACCCTTCACAGGGAGTTTGATTGACAGGCGATCTGACCAATCATAATCCGCCATCCGCCCAATCCGCCATTTTGTCCGACAAAAAGTTAGGAGAGTTAGTAGATTAACGCCGGTGGATTTGAACTTGAAAAACAGCGTGTACTCATGTCTTTCCGCGGTTAAAACAACATTCCTTCTGATGTTCATTCATGTTTATTTGATGCTATAAATTAACTAGAAGGAAGAGATTATCGGTTCACGAGCAGCTTTAACTGAGCGATCTGTCACGACACATTAAAGAGACACAAAACTGTATTAATTGTTTAAATTTCTTTCAAAAATGACCAAATTTGAAAGTTGAGACTTTGTTTCATATCAAAAGTAACCCGCTCTGTCCTGTCTGTCGACGCGTTGTCAGTTTCCTCTTTGCTACGCAATGTATTTTTCACTGCGTGAGAACGTGTGGCGTGAGAGCGGCGTGGCTTGTCGTACGTAGCAACAGTAACTAAAGGGGGCGTACTATCATAATATTTACAAATATTTTAAATTGAAAGCCTGTTTATATTGTCGGTTTTCATGTTAAGTTTTAGTCATTTTGTTGTGTTTTTGTCATTTGAATTAGTTTTTTTTTACTATATCTCCTTTTTTTTTTAAGTGTTTTTTTTTTCTTCTTCCTCTCCACACTTTAGTTCTTTGTGAACAGTCAATTATTAATTGAACATTTCTCTTACATGGTAATCCAATGAGTGTCATAACTGGAGCCGAACTGCTGGAACGTCCCAAAGAGCTTCGGCAGCAAACGCAAGGACACCACCACCGACCTGATGAACACACACAGAAACACAACGGTCAAATAGCTCCTACAGGACCTGAGAGAAGACCAAACCTCCTCAGCAGTTTCATACAGCTCTGTAATGGCCTCACCGGTGGTTGGCAAGGTTCTCCAGACAGCCCTCGATGAAACGCATGCGGATCTGACGGTCAGTGAACCAGCAGACCAGAGAGCACAACAGCTTCTCCGCCTCATTGATCAAGCCCTCCGATAGGTGGATCTGGTCACAACGACAACATGAGAATCGCAATCCACACACGAAATGCTTCAGATAGTCTGCGGTGAAGTGAACATACCGCATTATCGTCCTGGACTAGGTCCCACAGCAGAGTGTTTCCATTCTTGCAGACGTTGTCCAGGTTGATGTCAGTCACCGCGTGGGTTGAGTACTGATGTTTGTGCACCGACGGACCTGGAGCGGACATTTAGAAAAACAAAACATCAGACTAAAACGATCATGTGACTTTTGTCAGATAAAATAAACTCAGTGTCTCACTGTCTCATTACTTTATTTCTAATGGGTAAAAGTTCTAATCTGACTGAAATTACAATACTAAGATTTATGTTCATTTCTATGCTTTCAAATATTAAAAGAGCTTTTATTTTGATGGAAGAAGACCTCAAAGCTTCTCTTTTGACAACAGATTTATTAACAATTCTCACTACAGATTTGAGAAGATGGTTGGGGCGGTGCTGCATTTTCAAATGCATGTTCCCAGCAAGCAATTTTGCGTTTAAAAGACGTCTAATAGCCGTCCAAACACAGCCCTGACGTCTAGGCTGAAACAAGGCTAAATCTGGGCTGTCAGTGAAAACTTAACAGACGTCTAACCATAGTCCAAGAATAGACTAGTCATCAATTAGATAATATGTAAAAAAAAATCAACCTAATGCCTTGTAATCACTGTTGACTTTGCTTACATGATGAAATATCATACATCTCGCAAGTTATTTTGGCAAAAACTATATTCAGGGTTCCTGCAGGTTTCAGTTAGTCAAATTTAAGACCTTTTTAAGACATTTTAAGACCATAAAGATTGAAATTTAAGACCTACACGACGCATTGCCAAAACGTATTCAAATCAAATAATTCATTTTATTTCAATGGATTCATTAATTGAAAAAGCATTAACTTAATTTACAGATAAAGCAATGACATTAGTAACCTTCCAGACCCAACAACGCGTGTCAGAGAAAATAACATAATCAGATATAATTTTTTTATAGAAAATTGTACTGTGCATATTATAGGCTAGGCCTAATGTAAAAAACACATAATTAGATGATTTTAGTTGATCATAGTTGATCATAACTAGAGATGAAATGGCATGAACATTTCACTTAATTATTATAGTGCCAAAAATTATCACTGTTATCACAAGAATCCTGTTCAAAAGTACTAATACTACACAATGAAATCAATTCACCAAGTTTTATGTCGAAAAACAGCAAATAACAAATAAAATTAGCATCAATACGCACTAACAAATATTAAAATAATACGATTAAAAATGATAGCCAGATTTTAAAAGTGTCTTGCAACATGTTATATACTAACATGTACAAGTTCAAATTAAGTTGACAAAAAAGGTTTTTATAAAAAGATAACCCTCACATATTTCAGACTTTAATGTATCTTTTTTGACTCATTCTTTTTATAAAAAAATGATTTAGTGATATTTACAAAACACTTTAGCTTAGCTTTTATTATTAAGAGTAAAATTCGGTCCGATTTTCCCGTGGCGTCTGTCGTTGCTATGCAACTCCACAATGACAAAAAAAGTTTTAGTGGCTAATGGATTTCCATCGCTGAAAAACGCTTGCTGTAGCTCTGCCTCTGTTACAAGATTTATTTACGGAGAAGTGAAAAACACCCGTAGTGTTTGGGTGCACCCGCATCCTTTATGTCTTTTTTCATGTTGCTGCGCCTGGAAATAAACGAGCGCGTTGCTTCTATTATAAGCGCGCTTACCACGCGTCTACATTTGAATGAACTTGAGCGCGAAAAAGACGCGATATGTGAACTGCCTCTTGGCGAGCGACTTTTTTGCTACTTTGTAATAACTTAATGCGGCCAGCGTTTCTGGAAATGAACGAGGGTAAAATCTTTTTTAAGACCTGACTAAATTAAATTTAAGACCGCGGATGAAAATCTGGCTGTTTTTAAGACGTTTTAAGGCCTTAAATTTAAAGTTCAGAATTTAAGACATTTTAAGACTTTTTAAGACCCCGCGGGAACCCTGATATTATTTTGGCTAGAAGTGGGTTACTCATAGACGGACTATGTCTGATATGACGGCTATTGCTTGCTGGGTTATAAGCGACTCAAACTGCGAGTGTGCAGTGATGGAGTTTGTGTGGTGCGTCATTTAGCGCTGCTCCGAGACTCTGAAACCCCGCTTGTGTGTAAATGAACACAGTGCCGCGCTTCACTGAGGTGTGTGTGTACCTTGCACCAGGTGTTCGTGGTATATGGAGGCCAGGTTGGGCAGGTGTTGCTGCAGGTGCGAGCTGAGCTCAGCGTGAGAGTTGATCTGGACCAGCTCTTCCTCACATCCGGACTCTTCTCCGTCAAAATCCGCCATGTTCTTCTCGGATTTGGCGCTGACTTGGGAACTGCTGCAGCTTACGTCATCGGCGCTCAGCATGTCCTCAACCATGTGACTGCAGAGAGAGAGAGAGAGTGTGTGTGTGTTAAGAGTATGTTACCAGAAAACAATGGCTCTGTGATTCTGTGCTGCTCCCGCCATAACTACAGTATATTTTATCCCGCTCCTGCCCAACACTTTAACGTTTTTGTCCCGTTTCCACCCACAAAAGCCCGTAGGAAGAGGTCTACATGGATTTTTCAGTCCCATTCCGGTTAATTCCGTTAATCCGGTCCTATTCCAATTCCAATTTCCACACACAGAACGCTTCAGATCTCCAGTGACAGACTTGTGCGGTGCTGTTATTATTATTATCATTACTACAGGAGCCCATGTGTCATTTCTTTCTCCCGTTTCCCGCACACATATCAGTATCTTCCGTCCTGCACCCCTTAATCTAGCAAAAACTAGTCCCGCGCTGCACTGTTGCGGCGTGTCCCAGAGATCCTGCGTTGTGTCGCAGGATTGAAGACTTCTACTCTGAGTCAAAACCTAGTGAGCCATCTACATAGACAATGATTTAAGGCAACTTTTTTATCTTTCTTTAGTGTGTAATGTTGCTGTTTGAACATGAAAAAGGTCTGCAAAGTTACTAAAGCACAAAGTCCCTCTGACGGGAGTTATTCTCTATATCAGTGTCACTGTTTCTGAACTCCCTGAAACACCTCTAATGTAGTCTTGAGTTTGCTTTCGGGAACAAACATGTCACAATATAGTTGTATTAGAAGTAGGGATGTCAACGATTAATCGACGATCGATTAATTGTCGATAATACATTTAATCGATAGAACTTATCGATCATCGATTAAGCAGGTCTTCATGCGGGTTCGCGGCGTGCTGCTCAACCGCGAAACATGTAAAGCGAGCGCGCCGGAGTTATGTTTGGGACCATTTTACACCTTCATCATCATGTAAGTTTGCGTGTGCATTCGCAGCCTTTTGTTTTGTTCAAATGTAAGTTGTAATACTGTTTATTTTGTGTATGCCTATCTATATCTGATTTATCTCATATTGGATGCATTTGGTAAAGAACTCTGTAGTAAAGCGTCAGCTTCAGCGCGCGCAGCTCAAACGGCAGTGCACGACTAATAATGACTATTGGGACTGTAATATTGCATAACATTATAAAGAGAACAATATTGTAATAAAAAATTGTGAATTATTTGGGTTTAGTTGCCGTGTCGCGTTGCTTCAGGAAGAGCGCGTCCACAAAAGGAGTAGTTCTGAATGAATGGCACGTAACTTAGTTCAAGTTCACTTGTGCATGAATTTGCGTCATTTTGTGCAGATATAATTTGTAATATTGTTTATTTTAAATATATCTGATTAATCTCATATAGGATGCGTTTCTTTTAGATAAATAACGTGCTAGCAAAGTGCTCCAGTTTAACGGTTGCAGATTCATTCAGCGCGTGCAGTTGTTCCAGGAAGAGCGCGTCCACAACAGTCACACATTCTAGCGCATATGAGGCGGCGCTGGTGACGCGTTGTATTAGTAGTTATATTTGATTATTAAATAATTAATTTAATTATCAATCACATCGAAACATTTTACAATCCTACTAGCCCTTTTATTTAAAACCATTCTAATCGATTTGGTGAGGAACATTAGCATTTGCAGACCCTGTCATGCTGTTGGCCATATGCCACTGCAGTTGACGCATATCGCAGTATTAAGGCTAACGATTAATCGATTAATTGATCGTTAATTTAAACGACGATCGATCATGGGAATTTGTGAAAATTGACATCCCTAATTAGAAGTTCCCAAACAAGTTTGAAGCAGTTGACCAATCACAACATACTGGTCCAGCCAACCAATCAGAGCACTGTGTGCATTTCAGAAGGAGGGGCTTCATAGAGACAGGAACTAAACAGAGCGTTACTGACAGACTGGGAAGAGAGGGGCTGCAACAATGTGAAACGTGAAAAACAAACGTGTGTTTTTTGAACATTCAAGCATGTAATCACCCATTCTAGTAGACCCTAAAAACAAAATCAAGACTTAATAGGTCCTCTGTAAGATCCCAATACCATAAAGCAGTAAGGGAGCTCACTAGGTGTTGGCAGAGAAACGTCAACAACACATTTGAAAGGTAGCCTCACCCATCATGTTGGTGGTGATGATGGTGGTGGTGATGATGATGGTGATGCTGAGGGCTGATGAAACGCCTGCAGTTGAAGAACTCGTTGCCCATGGCCTCCGTCAGGAAGTCCGTCGGTCGAGCCATACATGACGGCTCCTGGGAACCGGAGGAGTCCATCTCCGGGCCGCCCTGCTGCGGGTGCTGGGGATCCTGGGATTGGGAATGTGAGGAGGGATCAGCCTGTTCTCCCGACGTTCCCTCCAGGCACAATGATGAAGAAGAGCAGGGTTCAAGGATCCTAAGGGAGGAAGACGAGGCAACCATGGCAGCGGCTGCTTCTGGGTTGAAAGGGATGGATTTTGTTTTGGAAAGTCCGGAGACGGGAATGCCGGGACGCTCTGGAGCACCTTGAACCTCTCCGAGGGCTTCGCCGGCTTTGCGTTTGCGCATCTCTGATGTAGAAGGCTCTCGGGTTTCTTTTTGCGGGCTGCTCTCGGATGTGACGGCGGGTCTGTCATCTTCATCATCCTCATCATCGTCCTCATCATCCTCATCGTCATCCTCCTCTTCTTCCTCCTCCTCTTCCTCCTCTTTCAGGGCCTCACTGTCAGCCATGTCGTCGGAGTGCATCTCGCTGCCAGGGCTGCCTGCTGATTGGCTGGCTCGACTGGATCCGGCCTCGTTGCTCGAGGCTTCGCTGCGTCCGCTGCTGCTGCCCTCCTCGCCACTGTTAGCCGTCTCGTCCGAGCTGCCCTGCAGAGACTCCTAGAACAGCAAAAAACACCTAAATTACTTGACTAGCAAAAAACACCTGAATTAGGGCTGTTGTAGTGTCATTGTACTTCTGCAGGGCATATTTGGCGTGTGTGTGTGAGACGCCCTCTAGTGTTCAGATGGAGCAGCATTTACTACCGATCAGCCGCTGCACTGACAAGCTGTGCGTAAAATAATCACAGCCTTTGCCAAATCGAGTGTGGTTTCATTGCGATTAATCATGCAGCCCTAACCTAAATTAAGCTGAATGACACTTGTTTTCATTAAATATTTTGGAATATGCGCGAACGTTACCTCTGTGTCCGACAGCCTCTGCTGCCCTCGTTTTCCGCTGCTCATGATTGGCTCGTCCATCTCCATGTCACTTCCTCCACTGTGATGCGTGTCGCTGTTGTCACTGCTCTCTGGGCTTCCTGCAGGAGAACCTGTAAGAATACAACAAGAAGTGTCTAATTCAGTATTTTCTGAACAGAATTTTCTGAACGATCATCGACGCCAACTTCAAATTGAGATAAATCTTAAATCTGTGGCATGAACCCACACACCTTTCTTGTTGCCCATGGGAATGTTGGTGTTGAGCAGGGAGGCGAAGGAGCTCTGTTTGGACAGCTGAGTTTTGGCAGCCAGGGCGTTATTCCACAAGGCCTTGATCAACATGGACGCCAAATACAGCGTCTGCGCACAGAGAAACAACTCAGCAACCACAAATACGTTTACTTTAGTCCGTCTCAAAATTCACCAACGTATGAGAGTGAGAGCTCAAACGAGTGTGTTAATGTTAATCACAAATCATCTGAGCATGTGACTGAACTGTGTACCTGTTCGGTGTGTGCGCTGGGGTGTAACCCTGACACCAGGCTGAGCACATGCCTCAGAGGAACCGGGTCCAGGTTCTTTATGAGCGAGGGGAACAGGTCATGGATGTAGCGACTGCAGTGTTTCAGCTACAGAAAACACACAGAGACACAGAGTTAATGAGACAAATTAATAAGTCACAAAGGCCGAATAGAGAAAGAGAGAGTGTGTGAGTGTGTGTGTGTGTTCTTGTTTTTATTGACTTGTATCAAGAGGGCAGAATCTACTCGAAAATATAGTAAAACCTCTTAAAAATGGCAACAATAGTGACAGCTCTAAAGGAAAGCGTCTATTACTCAATACATAGTATGCAGTGTTATTTTAGTATTTATGTACTATTATATTATCAATGGATATTTTGAATTGAAAGCCTGTGTTTATATTGTCGGTTTTTATGTTAAGTTTTAGTAATTTTGTTGTGGTTTTGTCATCTTAAGTAGTTTTTTTATATTTGTTTGAGTGTTTTTTTCTTCTTCCTCTCCACACTTTAGCAATATTTCAGTATTATCATATTGATAGTCATTTCCTATTTTTCTGTATGTGAATTATTTGATCAATGAAAATATACTGGATTTGTGTGTTTTTTGAGGGGACTGAATGGACTTGAACCTTTTATGGACTTACTAAATATTTGCCTGCCGATTTTTGTTCTTACCTGCCCTAAATTTTTTATGTCTCTCTTTTCTTCTGGAATTACTGGGAAAGAAACCCCCGATATATGAAGCTAACTGCATATGAAAATCATAATTGTATGTGATACCACTGGTGACCTGACTGTTCTGTTCTGTTCTTTTGCATGTGTTTCACTAAAAGAAATTAAAAAATAAAAATGTTTTAAAAAAAGATTAGAACATAGTATGCAACATTTACAAAGGGCAACATTCAGTAATTAAATAAAAAATAAGTTATTTTGCATTTATTAGTTATATTGCTGTTATTATATAGTCAGTAATCAATTATTATTATTATTATAATTATGAGTGAGTGAGTGAGTGAGTGAGTGAGTGCGTGAGTGAGTGAGTGAGTGAGTGCGTGAGTGAGTGCGTGAGTGTGTGTGTGTGTGTGTGTGTGTGTGTGTGTGTGAATGAGTGAGTGAGTGAGTGAGTGAGTGTGTGAGTGTGTGTGAGTGTGTACCTGAGCGGCGGCCCATATACAGTCCACATGTTGAGTGCTCAGTCTGCCCTCGGCTGCCAGGAAGTTCAGGATCACTTGGCACTGTTTAATAATCTACAGCAGAAACAATACAAGCACAATCAGAAGTAATAAACCTCAGCAACAAGAGAGAACTAGACATGCAACCAAAAAACTACAAGGATAAATATGAGCGATGTCTCCTCACCTCAATGTGCAAATTTGGTCCAAATATGTGCTCCACAACATTGTTGTTGATGAGCCAGTCCGCGAGTTCCTTCGCTATCGACCTGTAAGATGAAACAAAGATGTCAATAGAGGTCCAGCTTGACCGAACTACTAAAATCAGTGGAGTCGAAACACTCACGTCTCGGTGTCAGACACCAGGGACTCGTTATTACACACGTCATTGAAGGTGTGCAGCTGATTCTACAGAAACACAAGCACAGGTTGGTAAGTAAGCACAATTTGATTTTTATAGCACTTTTAATGCAACAATGCACAAAGTGCTTTACACAATATAAAAACACAATCATTAAAATACATTAATGAAGAGCTATACAGTGCATAAAGAAACAAGACATATCGAAACCCAAAATACACAGAAGACCTCACAAAATATTAAAAGCACGTCTATACAAGTACGTTTTCAGACGACATTTAAAAACAAACACACATTCAGATGATCTAATATCAACAGGCAAACTATTCCACAGTTAATGCTCTATTAGTCCAGGTGATATGCATAAGGATGTAGTAATGACACCCAATATTAGTGCATTCCTGGAGCTGGGCGTCGTTCCACTACATCCTTATGCATCACTTTCTGCCAGGCCTTTTACAGGCTTTTCCCAAATCACTGAAGTGACCTCGACGTCCGGGTTAGCGGTAGCATGAGCCGCCAGGCAAGTGTTATTTAAAAAAACTCCTGATGTACTTACAAATTTTCCAATGCCTCGTTTTATGAGTACAGAACCTATTTTGTACTACTGTAGAAGTTTGGTGCCATTCTGGGCATTATTAGTGGGGTAATTTACGAGAGACATCATAACTTTATTATTAAACATAACTTTAATAATGTTCAACCAAGGGAAAAAAGGCTTCTGGGGGGGTGTTTGGCTCGAGGTCATGGACCATCCCTTTAAAGCTCTATTAGTCCAGGTGATATGTGAAAATTATGTTCACTTTTTCATAAAAGCATGAAACTTGATACACATGTACAGTTTGCGGCCCTGAACATTACAGGCCGGTGTAATACGATGAAATTTGTTCTTTGTTCTGGTCAGTAATCTGGCTATTAGTAATAGTAAACGCGATAAAGTGCGATGGTTCAAAGAAGAGAACAAAGCATTACAATAATCAAGGGAAGAAATAAAAGCATGAATAAGCTTCTCTGTAGCATTAAAACCGCCTCACCTTGGAAATGTTTAATAACTGATAAAAACAAGACTGAACCAACTTCTTGACAAGAAATCCAACATTTAAATTGGAATCAAAATAAACACCCACATTTCTTACTACCTGCTTAATATTCGGAGAAATCCCATTAAGAGCAAGGTCAGTCTGATTTTTACTTGAGCTCTGACCAATTACCAATCAAGCACAAACTGGATACAATGGAAAAAGGGCGTTTGTGTGTTTTGTGCGTCTCGTACCGTGATCTGACTCAGTCCGGCCAGTCTCATGGTGAGCGTTGGACTCATGAAGTACTTGAAGGCCAGATCCAAACTCTCTCTGTCGAAACACAGCGCGCTGTCCAACGGCTCCTTCACCGTGCTCCACATCAGATCGGCCATGTTACGCGCCGCGCTCTGACGCAACTCCTGATCCGACAGCTTGCACAGATACCTAGAGAGAGAGAGAGAGAGAGAGAGAGAGAGAGAGAGAGAGAGAGAGAGAGAGAGAGAGAGAGAGAGAGAGAGAGAGAGAGAGAGAGAGAGAGAGAGAGAGAGAGAGAGAGAGAGAGAGAGAGAGAGAGAGAGAGAGAGAGAGAGAGATTCACATACAACCAGATGCTTGGCACATAAAAACAACTAATCACAAATATTTGTCCAGTAGACTCCCTTCAAAGCGGCAGCTTTACAGCTCAAACAACACAGAACACTTCTAGACGTCTATTGCTAAGCATTGCTGTAATTTGTATGTTTTGTTTTTTTTTTACTCAGAGATTTAACTTGTATTAAACCTGACTAAACATTCTTTTAAGGATTGGTTTAAAAAAAAAAAACTTCTTGTCATAAAGGATATATCAGGCTGCATGATAAAGCTAATAAGCTAGTAAAAGTGAAAAAAAAAAAAAAAAAAAAATTCAGAGGCTTAATCATTACATTTAAATATCAACTATTTTATATCGTATGTTATATAAATGTGTCAGTTTAATAGTTTAATAATGTAATGGAATACATAATAGCTGTATGATTTTCAGTCTGTTTGTCTTTTGTAAAGATATGAAAATGTACTTTCAATAGAAAAAAAATTATGCATTTTATTATATTAATGGAAAATGTAATTATATATAAATGTGTAGATTTGAATAATATAATATAATATAATATAATATAATATAATATAATATAATATAATATAATATAATATAATATAAGGCATGATAGTATTTGTCTAGGTGGATGAATATTTATATGGTGTGAAGATTTAATATAATCTATATAATATAATATTAAAATATAATAATAATTTTAAGATGGGACTACTTTTCAAGGTGGATGAATAAATATAATTAAAATAATATAATATAATATAATATAATATAATATAATATATATATATTAAAAATATAATACAAAAATTATAATATAATATAATATAATATAATATAATATAATACCACAAATTTCATATAATATTATAATTTTGGGATGATAGTATTTTTCTAGGTGAATGAATATTTATATGGTATGAATATTTAATATAATATAATATTAAAATATAATAATTTTGAGGTGGGATTACTTTTCAAGGTGGATGAATATAATATAATATAATATAATATATATATATTAAAATATAATACAAATATAATATAATATAATAATTTTGGGATGATTGTATTTTTATCGGTGGATGAATATTTATATGGTATGTACATTTAATATTATACATTTATTATATATATATATATATATATATATATATATATATATGTGTGTGTGTGCGTATGATAAATCTTAAAATATAATAGTAATTTTGAGGTGGGACAACATAACATAACATTTGGCCAGCAGAAAAAATCTCCATCTGAAAAAAATCTCTCTCCATCTGAACACACTTCTACTCTCTCTCTCTCTCTGAGCTGCTCTAATCCGGTCTGGCTCGAGTCACATGACCGGCTCTCTCAGCCGTCTGGCTCCCCCAAGGTCATGTGAGGAGAGCCGTGGCGACTGTTGCTATGGTGAGGGATGCTCTTCCTAGCAACTCAACCGAGCGCAGACTCTTGGCGGGTGGCAGCGCTCTTTCTAAGAGTACTTAGATTCTGCTCTGCCTCTGTCTCGCTTGTCTTTGAGCGACTCAATCAGGATTGATTAGATGAAATAGATTTAATAATTGTACACCTTTAGGAGCAGTTTAGAAAAGCGTTCTTACCTGATAACGTAAGTGCGAAAAGGGATGATGTGCTGCATCACAGCGGGAATGTGCAACCATATTCTGATCTGTGTGCACAGGGAAAACACCTGATTGGTTACAGGTCAAACACACGGCAGACTCGGGTTTGATGGGGCGACGCAGAGGTCGGACTCACGTTAGAGACGATGGTGATGAAGGCATGTGCGATGGGGAAGGGGAGAGTGTCAGGAGCGCCGAACTCAAAGCAGTCCTTCATCAGAGAGAGGCCGTGCTTCCCGCAGAACATACACACGTATCGCAGCAGGTGCAGAGGAACCTCCACGTCCTGAAACACACACACACACACACACACACACACACACGTGACAGCACTTCATCAACAGCATGATCCTGCTTTAAAATGGGGTTCAATCAAATCATTAAAACAGTTTTATTCAAATAAATGCATAGATTTTACAAATTATTCGCACAAAAATGTATTTAGCTCGTGATTCATAAGGCCCAAAGGATCTTGTGTCAGTTATTCTTATGACTAAACATAAATTATTAAATAACTATAAAATTAAATACAGAAAATATGAGGTATGACAACCAGACACAACATATAACCTATTAAAAATAATAATTACTATTAATAAACGTTGTAAGTAATCACAATTATGACAATAATATAATATATGTATGAAGACCAGATGAAACCTATTACCTGTTAAAATTATAATATAATTATTATAAATAACAAATGTAATTAATCATAGTTATTAATAATAATAATAATAATAATAATAATTTAATATAATATAATAAGTATGAAAAACAGACATGACCTATTACCTATTAAAATATAATTATTATTAAGAGAAATTTAATTAATAATAATAGAATTAATATAATAATTATTATAGGTATGAAAACCAGACATGACCTATTGTCTATTCAAATTATAATATAATAATTATTATTATTATTATTATTAATAATGTAATTAATCACAATTAATAATATAATATAATATATGTGTATGAAAACAGACATGACCTATTACCTATTCAAATTATAATATAATTATTATTAATAATGTAATTTAATCACAATTAATAATATAATATAATAATATATGTATGAAAAAAGACATGAGCTATTACCTATTCAAATTATAATATAATTATTATTAATAATGCAATTAAATCACAATTAATAATATAATATAATATAATATAATATAATGTAATATAATATATGTGTATGAAAACCAGACATGAACTATTACCTATTCAAATTATAATATAATTATTATTAATAATGTAATTAAATCACAATTAATAATATAATATAATACAAAATAATATAATATAATATAATATAATATAATATAATATAATATAATATATGTGTATGAAAACCAGACATGACTATTACTATTAATACAATATATTATAATACATTTTAATATATATTATATATTATAAATATATATAAAGGTAATTCTATATTATAAATATATTTATATACATATTATTAACATAATTATTATCAATAACAATGCAATTAATTATAAATAATAATATTTAATGTTTAATAATAAAACATTATACATTCAATATTTTATATAGTTTAATAATAATTATTAGCAAAATCTGTACTGTGAATGGTGTAATTTGTGTATATATTTCTCATTAAATGTTTGATTAAAAATGATTTACTAAAAATTTCATAAATGTCTTTTTTTGCGCACAGCGTGTAACATTAACACAAACTTATAAGAAATAATCCACAGATGAACTGATTGTCAAAGCAGTCGCAAACAGCACTTATTTACAGACCGCAAAGACATGCCGAAATTATTTCTCATTTAGTAGACTTCAAAGCATTCTTACATGGCGTTTGAATGATGAACAGCTTAAATTTAATCACTAAAACCTGTGATGATTCATGGGAGCGGATGAATCACGCCAAGCAACATCTAAACAAAGAACATCCCGTACTTTCACACACAAGCCACACCTAGTCAGTTAAGTCTAGTCCTGCGGCGTCCACTCCGCATCTATTGAGCTCAGAAATTATCTCTAAACGGTGTAATCAAGCCCATCATCATGAGAGCGTGTGTGTGTGTGTGTGTGTGTGTGTGTGTGTGTGTGTGTGTGTGTGTGTGCACGTGTGTGTGTGTATGAGAGAGAGAGAGAGAGAGACACTTACATTCATATCACAGAAAGAGCCGAGGATATTGCTCTCTTGTGCCGAAATATCCTGAGGGCAAAAGCAACAAACAGATATTAAAAAAAGAGAGCGATCCAAATAAATACAGTAGTGAGCAACTACAAAAACCACTGAACACAGTTTTTTGTGTGTGTTGAGGGTATTCGGTTCATCCAAATCATTCAGGAATAACAAAGCACTAACTGGAAGAGTATAAAGTGGTGTATAAAGTGTATAATGCTTGTGTGGTGTGTGTATTTTATCTCGATTGAGTCTAACAGAAGGTAAAATGCCATTAAAAACATCCATAGTGAATTTACTGACAACAATGATGGATCAGGAAAAACACTGTTTGATTTCAGTCAGAATAAACCCATAATTTGTATTTTTAAAATGTGGTGTAAATACGGCTTAGTTAATCGCACTACAGTTGGCCACGACACCGTGAGCTTGATCAGAAAGACAAAAGTGGCACATGATGTGTATACATGATGTGATCCTTCAATCCTTCAAATATTCAATGAAACTTTGTGTCATGTACAAAACATTTAAAAAAATATATATTTTTTGTAAATGTATGTACTAGATTATTGTCATCGATTCATCCATGTACGCATTTAACCTTTTTTTGACCCTGTATTGTTTCATCAAAATTGATCATTTATCCCACTTAAACCACGTCCCTCCACAATCCACTGCGAGCTCGCATTCACTTGAGTGCAACGCCCACATCTCAACATCCAATCAACAACTGATGCACAGAACATCTTTCACAATACAAAAGAAAAGATCTGACCTTACTTCTGTTTCATTGCAAGTTTAAAGTCGGCATAACATCAAAATGGACCCTAATTACTTTGTTAGCGGTTAGCGCACAGTACTAGTCTAGTGGTAAACAATTCATCCATGCAAGTTAATCCACACTAGAGCTGCACGATTCTGGATGCAGACTCACAGAGAATCACGATTTTTTGGTTTCAAACAGAGATCACGATTCACCCGCGAAAAGAGAAACTAAACAAAATAGCATGTAATTTCCTACACTGAAAATGATTAGTTGAATTTAATAAATTTGTTTATGCTAAGTGGTTGCACACAATTGATTTTAGCTACATTTAATGCATTAAGTTGAACTAAAATTGATTAAGTTCAACTTAATGCATTTGTTTAAATGTAGCTAAAATCAATTGTGTGCAACCACTTACCATAAACAAATTATTAAATTCAACAAATCATTTTTTTCAGTGTAGAGTTTCTGACAAAATATTAATTGCTGCAGTCTATTTAAAATGTTAAATTAATTTGAATGAATTATGAGTGAATGACTCACTCATAAACACTTCACTTGTTTCATTAGTGGATGAATCAGCGTTTTTGAACGAATCTATTGAATTAATGATTCGATGAGAAATACATTTTTAACAGTCACCTGTCGCCACCTACTGGTGTAACGATGTAATTGATACAACCGTTATTTGAAGCACCAAGTTACTTTAAAAAGGTGATTTACTCTATTTTGATAACTTCCGTAGACATCAGTGTTTATATCCGAATATTTGTAACACAGAAATAATGATATTGTGTGGTTGAAAAGACTGTTTGTGAATACCTAAACATGATAACTGCTCTCTCTGGCTCAGCGACAACTGCAGATTTGAATGTTCGCTGTGATTTTGTCAAAGGTTTAATAGACACAGGCGAATTGTTGTCATTTAGGAATGAGATCGAATGGGTGTTTGAATCGAGATCGCAATCTTTAAACAATTAATCGTGCAGCTCTGATCCCCACACGCAAAAAATGTTTGTCTTCGTAATCTCTCATTTATTCGTAATTTATTCGTAATCTCTAGATCTTTGACAGCAAATGGAACGCCTACTTTTCTATATCCAATCAATTCCCAGAGAGTAAAAACAAGCCACGCCCCTTATTTTTCTCATTTAATATTCCGGTTAATGCGGACTTTAAATGCCTCGGGAAAACACTTCTGAAACACAGAGCGTTGTATACACACGAGTATGTATTACCTCTATAGTGGGGTGTGTGTTGTGTTTGTAGGCCGTGTACAGGGGGAACTGGATCTGGAAGATCTTGGCAGCACACAGCAGCAGTTTCTCCTGGTCTTCTGTGCTCCAGGATGCAAACAGGTCCAGGCCAGTCTCGTTCCCGCTGTCGCCCGCCGCGGGATCACCGAGCCTGGGCTGAGGGTCCGGCTTGACCCCCTGCTTTTGGTTCTTGTGCTGATCACCATCCTCTGCTGCACCGTCCTCATCAGCAGAGTCCCGTTCCACATTCAGAGGCTCGTCCTCATTGGGCGACGGCTGTGGCTGGGCGGAGCCCCATTCAGGCTCCACCCCCTCAGTCCTACTGTTGCCATGGCCACTGCGAAGGCGGTCCCGAAGGTTGGTGACTTGGGCGATGACCAAGTTAATGAGGGCATAAACCAGTTGGCTGAACACCTCGAGGTGCTTGTATTCTTTAAAACAGCACAGACACTGCCTGCAAACGAACACAGAGAGAATCAAACATCTTCAATAATAGTTTGGCTAATATAAAGGCGCTTTCAGCTACCGAGAAGATAGACCGTAAGGATGGTTTAATACACGTGTTCCACAGATTCCTCCCAAAACCAGCACAGGGAAAGGTCCTGTCCCGAATGGCACACTTCATGTGCAATTATAATGGCCACCGCATGTGCGAGTCCACAAATCCGTAGGGTGTCCAATTTGTCATTTTAGGTTTCTGAAGGGTGCTCGAGAGTCGATAATGTGCACTTCTGCCGAGCCTGTGCTGAAGACTGTACTACCTGACAGTCAAAGCAGCGTTACGCTAAGTGTGGACTCGGAGGATAACCGCCAGGGCTTAGGGTGCCATTTGGGACAGAGCCAAAGTTCTTAATGTGCTCAACACACTGATCTACAGCAGGTCAAAGGTCAAATAACACCGATCATACATTCTTCTATGAATAAACAGCCATGATGACAAAGTAAACAGCAACATGATGCAGGATGAAGCTGAAAACATATGAATCAGTGTGTGAATGAGAAAAAAAAGTGAATGAATGAATAAATTAAGACAGTATGCGAGTGAACAAGAGAATAAATGAATGAGCAAGTCAGCGAGCAAATCATTGAGTGAATGAGAATGATTAAATGAATGAGCAAATTGGTGGGTGAATGCGAATGAATCAATGAGCGATTCAGCGAGTGAATCGGTGAGTGAATGTGAATGAATAAATGAATCAGTAAGTGAATCAGTGAATGAAAGTGGGAATGAATGATTGAATAAATGAATGAATGAATGTGTGAGAGATTGAATAAGTGAATGTAGGGCTGCACAATTTATGTGCATGTGTGTGTGTGCGGGGGGTGCAATTGATTTTTCTGATAAAAATTGTGATTGCGATTAAAAATGCAATTAAAAAGAAAAATCCAGGTTTGCTGTGCTTTTTTGTAGGGCTGCACAATTTTATTACTGCTACAAAATAAAAATCACTAAATAAAAACAAAGTCAGAAATATTACTACTTTAATATTTCACCATGAAATAAAATAAATTAGTATTTTAAAATATCTTGAATGCAATATAAGTAACTTTGGGTAAATAATGTTGACTCAAATACAGAGTGGAAAGGAAATGAATGAGTGTTTGAAGTGAGTGCTGACCTCTGTGTCCATGTGCTGATGTAAGCGAAGACTCTTAAGGCATGTTCCTTCTTCAGCTGCAGGCCGTCTGAGCTGTCTGCATCCGAGACTGACACACACACACACACACACACACACACACACACACACGCAGACAGAGATAGAAGAAAACCGTTAATGAAGTGGCTACAGGGTCCTGGGACTGTCTGAGATCAGATCAGTGTTAGAGACGCACAACAAACACAAGCAC
Source organism: Scardinius erythrophthalmus (assembly GCF_964197995.2). NCBI lineage: Eukaryota > Metazoa > Chordata > Actinopteri > Cypriniformes > Leuciscidae > Scardinius > Scardinius erythrophthalmus. The sequence goes on from NC_138223.1 coordinate 43,466,166, forward strand.
AAAAACTAAAACACAACTTACACAGAATACACACTTTATGTTAGACATATTTTTAATCTTTTTTTACAGTAAATTTCACAGATTTTTTTTTTTTTTTTTTTTTACACAATAACAACGTACCCAGCGTGATCATTACAGACGATCACATGACATTCTGATTTTCATTACCTTAACACCCATTTAGGTGCCCTGTCCCTCCCTGCCACCCACACACACACACACAGCACAATTATTGGTTTCCATGGCGACGAGGGAGTTGCTGGACTTGGGAACGCTACCTTGGGGTAGTAAAGTTCACTCGAGCAGCTGGTTAGCCTTGACCTACATGAGATTTTATTCCTTTCTTTCTTTTTTTCTTTCTATAAAACGGCTTTCCTGTCTTTTTTTTTCCTCTGCCGCTTCCACACAGCTCTAGAGTAACAATTCAGGGCATTGTGTGTTGATGCCGGCTGAGAAACAGTTTGATATAAGGATCCGTTATCAAAGCCGTTATTCTGAAAGCTCAAAAGCACAGAAAAAAAGAAAGAAAAACAACACACAGACTGACTGAATGAAGTACATTATTTGGTGCTTTTCAGGAGGAAAAAAAAACACTCTGACCTTATCGACTTGTATAATTCAAGAATAAAAGAATAATTCACTCAAAAATGAATGTTCTGTCATATGATATATGATCTGTGGAAAATAAAAGAAAATATTTTAAAGAATGTTCATGCTGCTCTTTTCCACACAGCTCCAAAATAGCTCTGTGTGCTAGATTACAAAAACAAGTTATGTGAGAAAAGACTGGATTTACCTCCTTTTTTGTAAGTGAATTCCTGCCTGTCTTGTAACCAATTGAAATTAAGCAAGTCTGAATATGCAAAACAAAAACAGGTTACAAGAGCTTGGATAGAGAGGAAGATTTTCAGGAAATGATCACTTACATTTGGTCTGTTCCTCACACAAATCTATCACATGACTTCCGCCGTATTGACTACATTTATGGTGCATTTTTGACCTTTTTGAACATTCAAAGGTCACCGTCTGTTGCACAGTAAAACCAGTGTGAAGAGTTAAAATCATCTTAAATCAAGGTGTTACGGGTTTGGAGCGTCATGAGTGCGAGTAAATGATGACGGAGAACGGTTTTATATTGAAGGACAAGAGCTATTCCTTTAAAATATATAATTAAAATGTGATGTGATTCATGACTTTTTATGATGTCTGGCAAAACTGGTTTAGTGACCGTCTGACTGCTTCTGACCTTTCAGAAAATGTGAAATTACAGAGTGTGCATAAACAGATGTCTGCTGACAAATACAGGGAGTGCGCGCCCACACACACACACACACACACACACACACACACACACACACACACATATACACAGAAAGAGAGAGACACACACAGACACATACACAGAAAGAGAGAGACACACACACACACACACACACACACAGAAAGAGAGAGACACACTCGCACACACAAAGAAAGAGACACACACTCGCGCACACACACACACACACACACACACACACACACACACACACACACACACACACAGACACACAGACAGACACACAGACAGACGCACAGACAGAAAAAAACACAGACATATAGACAAACACACACACACACACACACACACACACACACACTCACTCATATCACACAGACACACACGCACAAACAGACACATACACACACACACACACACACACACACACACACACACACACACACACACACACTCATATCACACAGACACAGACACACACACACACACACACACACACACACACACACACACACACACACACACACACACAGACAAACACACAGACAGACACACAGACAGACACACACACACAGAGTCACACACACAATTAAGACTGCATTAAGCTGGAAAACATCTCTCCTGAACACACACACACACACACACACACCCACATCACACAGACACGCACGCATGTACAAACAGACACACACACAGACAAACAGACAGACAGACAAACACACAGACAGACACACACACACACACAGACAAACACACAGACAGACAGACAGACAGACAGACAAACACACACACACACACACACACACACACACACACACACACACACAGAGAGACTCACACACACACTTAAGACTGCATTAAAGGAGAACTCCGGTCAATTTTAACATTGAGCTCATTTTTTTGTACATTTGGAGTGCTGTCAATACAGAGAACAACGACAAAAATCGGTGTTGCCTACACCGTGTTATCCTCTTTTTAAAATCTGCACCCTGTTGACTTCAATGGGGCAAGTTTTAAACCTGCTTTTAGCCTCCTAACATCCTTGATGTGTCATTACAAGTGCACAGAAAATGTGAGTGATTCCTTCAGAGTGAACACGAGTGAATCTGACTGCAGCAGATGTGAAAGATATGAATAAAAATGATGTTATTTAAGCCAGCGCAAATACCTCTGTTTACATCCTGCTTTCGGGTGAAGTCCAAAGTAATCAATTGCCGAGTTCACGCGCGTGATCATAGGTACTAAACCTATGCGCGTGAACTCGGCAATCGACTACTTTGGACTTCACCCGAAAGCAGGATGTAAACAGAGGTATTTGCGCTGGCTTAAATAACATATTTTTTATACATTTCTTTCACATCTACTGCAGTCAGATTCACCCGTGATCACTCTGAAGGAATCACTCACATTTTCTGTGCACTTGTAATGACACAACAAGGATGTTAAGAGGCTAAAAGCAGGTTTAGTACTTGCCCCATTGAAGTCAACAGGGTGCAAATTTTAAAAATAGAATAACTCGGTGTAGGCAACACCGATTTTTGTCGTTGTTCTCTGTATTGACAGCACTCCAAATGTACAAAAAAATGAGCTCAATGTTAAAATTGACCGGAGTTCTCCTTTAAGCTGGAAAACATCTCTCCTGAACACACACACACACGCAGCAGACTGTCAGATTAACACCGTCTCCAGCCCACACAAATAAAGCGTGTTTATGTTGTCTGTCTACACACACAGCACCGCCTTTGAGAGGTCAAAGGTTAAGCTGCACATGCACATATGGGGCTGCCACTCACTAGGACACGAGACATGCCTGAATGTCAAACACACTCCTGAGAACTCACAAAACACACCATCAAATCATTCACAAACAGCGACGTTTAACACGTCTAGACTTCATTACCCACCATCAAAAACAATACACACCAAACGGTGGGAAACGAACGAACATTAAACAGATCACATGACCGCACCAGAACATGTAGCAACCGTCTCTCCCCATAGGAGGGAAGTGTGTATAACACTTCAGAAGTGTGTATAACTGCAGCTTCACACAAATCACACTGAAAAACTCATCCTCGTTGTTTGAGACGAACCACGACATCCATCCTAACAGAGAAGCAACACTTTCAGGCTTCGCTGCAAATATGACAATCTGACACTTCAGCAAGTGATGACAGCCGAACAACACCTGTGAGATTCAATCTGATGGAGTTAATAAAGCAAACTCACTTATAACCGAACAAAACACCATGCTGATGATTCTGGGTTTGGACATGTTACTACAGTGATGCCATGGATTTTGGTTACGGTATGGTTATAATACCATGTTTCGGACATAGTCTACTGTTTATAACATGTGTACAACACATTGTCATGTGAATTTCTACTGTATTCTTTGGAGTACTATTGGTAGCCTAACTCAATGTGGAAATCATTCAGTACCATGGTATATATCAGGAGTGCCCACCAGAATACCATGTTTTTGGCATGTACCGTAGTAATTCCACTGGATTACCATGCAAACACTGTGGCAATCTTGCAGTAGTACAATGGTTTAGTACACCAAAATACCATCTGATATCATAACTACACCAACAGGCCATGTTGTTTTCTTCATTTTTCATAGTAAATTAATGATTTAAGTTGGCTTAATGATTTAAGATGGCATACCAATACCATGGTAAACCTTCAGTACAACAGTATACATCAAATAACTATGGTATTATCATCCCTGCACATGAGCTATATCATCAGTCACTGTTTTTACACACCAAGACATCAGTACTGAAGCAAAGAAAGCGCATTGAACCACATCACACACTCTCTCCCATCCAACAAAGCCCACAAACACAAAAACTGTCCGATCCCTGTCCGGCAGCCATCAGCGGGCCAAAGCCTGCAAAAACACACTCATCCCGACTGTCAGATCACTCCATCCACCATAAACCACTCGGTCGAGCGGAATTACAGCGCGATTGGGATTGTTTTGGGTGGTCAGATGTTGATCTGTGTGCATTTTAAAGGATGACAATGTCAAAAACACTTCTGCTAATGCTAATGCTAATGTCAGTTCAACTTCCCATCAGCCTCCAAACATATGAAAACAAACCGATGTTCGACAAACACGTCGATGTTTTCTGGTGCTTCCGTTTGAAGTAAACAACAGATTTCGTTGCTAATCTCGATTGGCGATTTAATGCTGAAATGATGAGAGGCTAACACGTTCTGGTAGCATTGCGTTAATAAAAACAGATCTCGAAATCAAACAAAACACAAATAATGACAGCCAAAGGGTGCTCGAGAGCTCTCGTGATTGCACATGTTGACAAACGTGCGGAGGATTCAATATTAAACGTGAAAATCTGCAGTGATGTGAGGCAGTGAGACGCATGCTCGAACAGTCATGCTAACAACTTGCTGCAAACAACTACAAAAACACAACAAACACACACTCACACGAAAATCAAAAAGCAGTTGACTTACTCTCATTGAGCACCTCCAGCAGCTCGGCGCAGTTCTCACACATGGTTCATAAAGGCGGAAAGTGTATTCAGACCATTGGAGAAGTAAAATGTTGCCTGTTTTTCTCTCTGTCTTTTTAAGGGGGTGTTTAAGGCCCGACGAAATGCTTGATGAATGCTCGTTATTTTGAGACAACACAACCAGGGAGGTTTGGGCTCATGCAAGCGGGATTATTTGCCGAAGTGTCGAGGGTAAAGACAGTAAATGTGAGGCACTAAAGGAGCGGAGAGTCAGTCTCCGAGCAGAGCGTTACTGTGCAGACTAGCACATACGGCAGCCATGATGAACAGGGACGGGAGTTACACTTCGGTGGTTTCCGCCGGCGACCCCGGAGATGTTCGGGTGTTTCCGGGATTGTTCGCGGTCGTTCGGAGGCAGGCGGATGACGTTGGGCGAGACGTCGTCTGGTTCCGCCGAGTCATCGCGCAGCTCGTTCGGCCTTTTTCGGAAAACTAGCAAAGAGAAAGGGAGGGGCGACCGTTGTTACACATCGGGTGTTTTCGTAAGCTCCGCCTGGTTCCGGTCTTAGAAATCTCGCGAGAAACGCAGTCGAGCACGTGTACGTGTGATGGTTTAATTTTGATATTTCTACGAAAGCACAAAGGTCCCATTTTTGTGTAATTAATTGATTGTGTAACAGTTATGGCCGGGGTCATCATAGCCCTTGCAATGCAAATTGGGTACTACCGTTCAAACGTTTTGGGGTCGGTAAAAAAAAAAAAAAAATAATAATCATTCAGCATGGACACATTCAATTGACCAAAAGTGCGATTAAATATATTTATAACAAAATATTTATATTTTAAATAAATGCTGGTCTTTTTTAACGTTATCTTCATCAAAGAATTCTGTAAAAAGTAAAGTTTCTCCAAAAATATTAAGCAGCTGTTTTCAGCATTGATAATATTCAGAAATGTTTCTTGATCATCAAATCATCATATTAGAGTGATTTCTGAAGGATCATGTAAGACTGGAGGAATGATGCTGAAAATTCAGCTTTGATCACAGCAATACATTTCACTTTAAAATGTTACAATAGAAGTTATTTTTGATTGTAATATTTCAATGTTGCTGTTTTTACTGTTATAACAGCAGCCTTGGTGAGTGATACGCCATTTTGAACATTGAAAAAAATAAAAAAGCTTTTTTTGGGACGAGCTCTTGCACGAACTTGTGAACAGTAGTGTACATTACACCAAATACATAGATTTTTGATAAATCAACTGGCAGTTTCTTCACAGAACAGCTTGATCCTAATATCAGAATTGATGAGATACTCCAGTAAAGCAGTATTAGTCCTACGAGCTAAATGAAACACACACACTATGCTTTGTAAAAATAACCAACTTTATGTTTCCATAATACTAATGCACAGCTTTACAAATAGGATGATATGAACAACCCCTTCCATTATGACATCCCTATGCAAAAAAAACAAAACAAAAAAACAACACTCCTCAAGTCTGTAGCATGACAAAGACATCAGTCTTTCCCATACATTGCAATCAAATGGAAAATATATATATGTATATATAAACACGCTCAACCCCCCAATAAAGAACGCAGGAACAGCACCAGGGCTGATCCTAAACCGTCACATTCACATGCTGTGGTACACAAGCCACAACGACACGTCCCTGTGAGCAAACCTCACTTCCTGCACAGTAACTGTCCGTCTTCATCGGCCTGTCATACTGTATATTACATATTCACAAATAGATGAGGCTGAGAAAACATTAAAATGATTAGTCATGTGCTTCGAAATAAGAAAGCAAACATGCCGAACAGAATAAATTGATGCATATACAGTGAATTGATACAGGAGATAGACAGCAACAGTTTCCTTTATATAAAATGTTCTGTTATGTAAAACCAAGGATTTTGGGAGAAGTGGGAGGAGCCAGAAAACTAATAACAAACATGTCTTTAATTTACATATTGGCATGGATTGGGCTGACAAACAACCAACATCTGGATTAATTTTCCTATTTGTCCTCATTTGACTGCCGCCTCTATACACACGCACACATTTGACAGAGGAGCTCGAGGTGCCCCGGAACGAGTGTGAAATCTTCATGAGTGTGAAACTGCACGAGATCTCATTCACACATTTCCTCCGGGAGCTCGTGAGGATTGAGGATTCCTGGGACAGACATCTGGAGCTTGTGTTTCTCCTCCTGAGCCTGACGCAGAGCCGCTTCCCTCTCCTCCAGAAACAGATCTGTGGAGTCCTCGCCTGCAAACTCCTGCAAACACAAGAGAGAGCGAGTGAGTGAGTGAGCGAACGAGTGTGTGTGTGTGTGTGTGTGTGTGAGATAAGAGTGTAAATGAGTGAGCGAGTGAGTGAGCGAACGAGTGTGTGTGTGAGCGAGTGCGTGTGTGTGTGAGTGTGAGTGAGTGAGTGAGATAAGAGTGTAAATGAGTGAGCGAGTGTGTGCGTGAGTGAGTGAGTGTGTGTGTGTATCTATGTATGTGTGAGTGAGTGAGCTGGTGTGCGTGTATGTGTGAGGGAGTGTGAGTGTGTGAGTGAGTAGGTGTATATGTGTGTGCGTGAGTGAGTGTGTTTGAGAGTGATTGTGTGTGAGAGTGAGATTGAGTGTGAGTGTGTGTATGTGTGAGTGAGTGAGCAGGTGTGTGTATGTGTGAGTGAGTGAGCAGGTGTGCGTGTATGTGTGAGGGAGTGTGAGTGTGTGAGTGAGTGTGTGTGATTGTGTGTGAGTGAGATTGAGTGTGAGTGTGTGTGTGTGTGTTTATGTGTGAGTGAGTGAGTGAGTGAGTGAGTGAGCAGGTGTGTGTATGTGTGAGGGAGTGTGAGTGAGTAGGTGTATATGTGTGTGCGTGAGTGAGTGTGAGTGATTGTGTGTGAGTGAGATTGAGTGTGAGTGTGTGTGTGTGTTTATGTGTGTGTGAGTGAGTGAGTGAGTGAGCAGGTGTGTGTATGTGTGAGGGAGTGTGAGTGTGTGAGTGAGTAGGTGTATATGTGTGTGCGTGAGTGAGTGTGTTTGAGAGTGAGTGTGAGTGATTGTGTGTGAGTGAGATTGAGTGTGAGTGTGTGTGTGTTTATGTGTGTGTGAGTGAGTGAGCAGGTGTGTGTATGTGTGAGGGAGTGTGAGTGTGTGAGTGAGTAGGTGTATGTGTGTGCGTGAGTGAGTGTGTTTGAGAGTGAGTGTGAGTGATTGTGTGTGAGAGTGAGATTGAGTGTGAGTGTGTGAGTGAGTGAGTGAGTGAGATAAGAGTGTAAATGAGTGAGCGAGTGTGTGCGTGAGTGAGTGAGTGAGTATCTATGTATGTGTGAGTGAGCAGGCGTGCGTGTATGTGTGAGGGAGTGTGAGTGTGTGAGTGAGTAGGTGTATATGTGTGTGCGTGAGTGAGTGTGTTTGAGAGTGATTGTGTGTGAGAGTGAGATTGAGTGTGAGTGTGTGTGTGTGTATGTGTGAGTGAGCAGGTGTGTGTATGTGTGAGTGAGTGAGCAGGTGTGCGTGTATGTGTGAGTGAGTGTGAGTGTGTGAGTGAGTAGGTGTATATGTGTGTGCGTGAGTGAGTGTGTTTGAGAGTGAGTGTGAGAGTGATTGTGTGTGAGTGAGATTGAGTGTGAGTGAGTGAGCAGGTGCGTGTATGTGTGAGGGAGTGTGAGTGTGTGAGTGAGTAGGTGTATGTGTGTGCGTGAGTGAGTGTGTTTGAGAGTGAGTGTGTGTGAGAGTGAGATTGAGTGTGAGTGTGTGTGTATGTGTGAGTGAGTGAGCAGGTGTGTGTATGTGTGAGGGAGTGTGTGTGCGTGAGTGAGTGAGAGTGTGAGTTTGTGTGTATGTGTGATTGAGTGAGTGTGATTGTGTGTGAGAGATTGAGTGCGTGTGTGAGAGTGATTGTGTGTGAGTGAGAGCAAGTTAGTGTGTGCGTGCGTGCATGAGTGTGCGTGCGTGCGTGTGTGAGTGTGTGCGCGTACATGAGTGTGCGTGCATCTATGTATGTGTGAGTGAGAGAGTGTTTGTGTAAGTGAGGGATTGTGTGTATGTGTGTGTGCGCAAGTGAGTGAGACAAGGTGTGTGTGTGTCTGTGTGAGTGTGAATGAACACACCCACCAGAGACTCCAACGCTGCTGTCAAGTCAAGTAATGGCTGGTAAAAGTGTGTGTTCAACAAACACTGCAGCTGTTGGGGAAAGTTTATTTCCCACGCTGCTCATATGTGTATCCACTTCTATTGTGAACTTCTACCTGTGGCTGCGTTCCACTCCACTTTCAGACACACACTCGTGAACTTCCCCTCAGGGGAATCCCTGCCGCCACTTCGTGAAGTGGACAAGTTTATACGGACAGACCCTCGACCCCTCGATTTTGACCGAGGGAGTCTACTCCGATGTACTCTTCAAGCAGCTCTATATCCCACAGTTCAACTTGATTGTGACGTCACAACAGATCGCGGTTAACTGAAGTGCATGATATATTAATAGCATCGAGATTTAATCACATAATACTTGTAGCTAACTTATGTTCACAGTCAAAGTTTATACTATTGATATTTTTTTCGTTTGTGCATGTTATTTTTCTCCAACAGCTCATATACCAATAGGATGTGATGTGGACTCATGCATTTTCTGTAAAGCTGCTTTGAAACGATGTGTATTGTGAAAAGCACTATACAAATAAATGTGAATTGAATCAAGGGCTTAGTGCGTCTCGTTTAAACCTCATGCAATAGCTCCGCCAGTAGTGCCCACTCATGCAACGCAAGCAATAATGCACATCCGAGAGAACGAGGGAAGTTAGGCATACTAATTGGGAGTGGAACGCAGCCTTGGTTCACGACTAGAGAAATAGGAAGTAAAAACCTAGCAGGAAGGAAGTGACGTACCTTGATCTGGACCAGGAAGTCCCTGAGGTGCTCTTTAAAGGCAGCAATGTCCTGATTCAAGCTGAACAGACCCGTGACAAACACCTTCACCTGGGCGCTGAAAAACACCATGGAGATGATTAACACATGACACGAACACATCCTGAAGCCACAGACACCATGTTGTGGGCTCTTCTTACTCTTGCAGGTGTGGGAAGGCCGTCTTCAGCAGGTTGGCCACATACTCCTGCACGTAGCCTTGATTGTTGCCCGCGTTGCCTGCGTTCAGAGCTACGCTGATTTTACCCTCTTCCACCAGGTTGAACATGTAGGCGAGGATGGAGGCGTGCATCGTCAGACCTGCCCGTCACAAACCACACAGATCAGTCATCAAATACACACACTCAATGAATCAATAATTAGCATTACAATATTTTTAGTGTTTAATTTAAATTAGCATAAATAAAAGGCAGTAAACCTTGCTTTAAATGTTATAAACTTTTCTCCCTTTTTTGCATTACGGTAATGAGAATTTGGGAGCAAAATATGTGCAATTATAATGATAATTGTAAAAAATATTGCCAAAATGAAAGGAAAAAAACTTTTCCCGTAATATTTTGCTTAATTTTTTTCCCCTTTTAATTTTCGCTGAAAATGAGCTGATTGTGTTTTCGACTGTGTCAGCGAGATGTGAAGCCTTTTTGTGCAAACAGTTCCATTAGTTACACTGTAAACATGTCACTATCTCTCTGCCTAGCAACTGACCAGCCGTATGAGAAGTATCCGTGACAACGGAGAAAATGTGCTGCAGGATGTCACAGAAGTAGGTTTGATAGAAGCTTTGAGCTGCTCCCTCCTCCTGTGCGATGTTCTGCAGCATCGTGAACAGGACCTGAAGCCCTGGAGATGCACAAACACACACAGACGCCTTTTCATTTATGTTGCATGTGACATGAGTAAACCTAATGTCAGAAACGTACTGAGCAACCACACAAATTGCATTCAGAAACATTTATGAATTAAGTGTACCTAGAAGCCTTTTGCATTCAAGCACAAATTAGCTTAAAGCTAAATGCAACTGTAGCCCTAACTCTACTCCTCCACGCACCTGTGTCGGCCACATTCCTCATGGTGTGTTTGAAGGCCCAGATGATGGAGTCCAGAACCAGTTTGAACTGTGCCGGAGGGATGGACAGGAATGCTGGGAAACACTGGGAGTTGACGGCTTGCAGCAGGTAGAAGAAATGCGTCCTGTGCTCGGGATACTCCTCAAAGTTCTGAGACAGAAATAACGATCATTAAAGAAGAGCTGCATGATTTCGGGATTCTATGGGCCCCATTGACTTCCATAGTATGGTTTTTCAGGCAAGGGGTCCATCAACTGTTTGGTTACCCAGATTCTTTAAAAAATCTCTTTTGTGTTCAGCAGAAGAAACTCGTACAGGTTAGGAATGACAATAGGGTGAGTAAATGATGACAGGATTTAATTTTTTGTTGGAGAGTGCTTCTCATGACAGGTTTGAGAAGAGGGTTTGTGCACGTTAGCAGCCTGAACTCAGAGCAGATGGAGTTGGGTTCAGTGAATCGTGCCACACTGAGACACTGAAAACGCTCGCGGATAATGAGCTGCTCGAATGTAAAAGAACACAGTGCAGCACATATATTTATGTCATGAAATCACAGCCTTTGTGATTTGACAAGTGCACTAAGCCATTATTGCAATTTCGATGAATCAGCCCTACATTACTTGTTGAGTGTATTCACTAGGGCTGGGACAATAAATTGATGCATCGCGATTCGTTGATCGATTCCAATATTTTCCGAATGCATCGCCATTCTCTCTCGAATAGATTCTGAGCTTAGTTTTTAACAGCATATGGCGTTCAAGGCTAGTTTTTAACAGCATATGGCGTTCTAGGCTAGTTTTTAACAGCATATGGCGTTCTAGGCTAGTTTCTAACAGCATATGGCGTTCTAGGCTAGTTTTTAACAGCATATGGCGTTCTAGGACAGTTTTTAACAGCATATGGCGTTCAAGGCTAGTTTTTAACAGCATATGGCGTTCTAGGCTAGTTTTTAACAGCATATGGCGTTCTAGGCTAGTTTTTAACGGCATTTGGCGTTCTAGGCTAGTTTTTAACAGCATATGGCGTTCTAGGCTAGTTTTTAACAGCATAAGGCGTTCTAGGCTAGTTTTTAACAGCATATGGCGTTCTAGGCTAGTTTTTAACGGCATTTGGCGTTTTAAGCTAGTTTTTAACAGCATATGGCGTTCTAGGCCAGTTTTTAACAGCATATGGCGTTCTAGGACAGTTTTTAACAGCATATGGCGTTCTAGGCTAGTTTTTAACAGCATATGGCGTTCTAGGCTAGTTTTTAACAGCATATGGCGTTCTAGGCTAGTTTTTAACGGCATTTGGCGTTTTAAGCTAGTTTTTAACAGCATATGGCGTTCTAGGCCAGTTTTTAACAGCATATGGCGTTCAAGGCTAGTTTTTAACAGCATATGGCGTTCTAGGCTAGTTTTTAACAGCATATGGCGTTCAAGGCTAGTTTTAACAGCATATGGCGTTCTAGGCTAGTTTTTAACGGCATTTGGCGTTCTAGGCTAGTTTTTAACAGCATATGGCGTTCTAGGCTAGTTTTTAACAGCATAAGGCGTTCTAGGCTAGTTTTTAACGGCATTTGGCGTTCTAAGCTAGTTTTTAACAGCATATGGCGTTCTAGGCTAGTTTTTAACAGCATATGGCGTTCTAGGCTAGTTTTTAACGGCATATGGCGTTCAAGGCTAGTTTTTAACGGCATATGGCGTTCTAGGCTAGTTTTTAACGGCATTTGGCGTTCTAGGCTAGTTTTTAACAGCATATGGCGTTCTAGGCTAGTTTTTAACAGCATATGGCGTTCTAGGCTAGTTTTTAACAGCATAAGGCGTTCTAGGCCAGTTTTTAACAGCATATGGCGTTCTAAGCTAGTTTTTAACAGCATATGGCGTTCAAGGCTAGTTTTTAACAGCATATGGCGTTCAAGGCTAGTTTTTAACAGCATATGGCGTTCAAGGCTAGTTTTTAACAGCATATGGCGTTCTAGGCTAGTTTTTAACGGCATTTGGCGTTCTAGGCTAGTTTTTAACAGCATATGGCGTTCAAGGCTAGTTTTTAACAGCATATGGCGTTCTAGGCTAGTTTTTAACGGCATTTGGCGTTCTAGGCTAGTTTTTAACAGCATATGGCGTTCTAGGCTAGTTTTTAACAGCATATGGCGTTCTAGGCTAGTTTTTAATCGCATGCTCAAATGCTCACGAAGAAGAGCACTCATGTGTTCGGCTGAATCTGAGAATGTACTTGCACCTCAGAATGCTTTTATGGCACGAGATTAATGTAAACAGCCCACTGCAAACACCCTTGTAATTCGCTTCAACCTTTTTGAACTTTATGAATGATTAATGTATAGAAGGTTCAAGTGGTGTGTGTAAGGCATTGGAAGCCAGCAGAGTACGGCTGTTTCTAGAGCACGCAGTGCCAGCTGCTGTTAATGCATTCGGAAAACTCAGAATCGATCCAGAATAATTCCTCGATTCACAATGCATTGATGTATTGTCCCAGCCATAGTATTCACACTATCAGACTTGCATTGGGTTGTTGCTGAAAATCTGAGATGTTAAACAAAAGACGTGGACTAACCTTGTTGATCATGTCGAGGGTGCACTCGAACACAGCATCGAATATCTTCGGGATCTCTCCTGTTATGTGGGCGCCAAGCTTGTTGACAATGGTTGCCATAGTGCTGAGCACCTCTGGTTCTCGAGCGGCCGGGACGTTCCTTTGGTAGTCGATGAGAACCGCCTCCAGCAAAGGTGGAACGAAGTTCTCTCCAACCTAAAGAGACAACAACAATGCTTTATACTGCTGTCAAACCCGGCGTATTATTGTGGCGTGAGCGCAGACTGATCCAGGATCAGCAGAACTAACCATCTGTGGGTCGTTGGAGCGGCTGACCCATCCTGAGATGAGCTTCAGCGTCTCTCTCTTCACGGTCCGCATGCTACGTATCAGAGGCTGCTTCGTCACCATCTCGCCTGTAGAGAAACAGCAAAGAGTTAAACATGAGCTATTACTGTTAACTTGTTACTTCCCCTTCTGCACTTCGGCACACTATTCAATACGGCATGTTGGGCTGGAGGGTGAGCGCACGCACAGAGTGCTGTTCTGTTGGTGTGTGTCGTAATGGTGGTAATGCGAAACGTTGCTGTGCACTAAATAAAGTGCGTCAACTATATAAACGTTGCCTTTATTCCGAGTAACAATTACGTGGGTCACGTGCTCCATGCCAGGTGTGCTTGGCTCACCGTTGCTCTGGATGGCAGAAGAGATGTTCTCGCTCAGACACTTGTAGACGTTGAGCATGTCCAGGTAAATGCGGCCCAGCTGCAAGACGAAGGGGTGACCCACGGCTTTACACGCCCTCACGTTGGTCTTCAAGATGCTGCCTAGCTGACGCACCGTCTCCGGGTCCTTCAGGATGTCCACGTTCTGATTGAAGAGAGACATCATGTGCTTTGAGTTTTGAGGTGCCGTTCTGTTTCATTCTTAACATTGAAGCATAAACCCTTAAAGGCACAGTATGCAAGTTTCGTTGCTAGATGTCATTTTTTTCAAAACAATTAATGCATATCTTGATGACGCAGTGAATGAGTGTTGAATCATGGGAGTTGTTGTCTTCACCTCCACAGTCAATGGAAAGCAATCCGACGGGGAAGTTTTCCTGATGTTATTGTGGTATGATCAGGGCGGGGTCAAGAGCCTGGGACATTTTACATTGCTCTTTTATTATTGCCTAAAAGCCCCAGTCGGCCGCTAGTGCCACTCCTTTCATTTTTTTGTTTATTTGCGATTAAAGTTAACATCCAAGCTCCTCCTTCCATGAACTTAAACTTTGGTACAGTTACATTTGATCATTTAAATTCATATTTTATTTCATTCTAATGAAATAGCCACAAGTGCTGAATTACTACTCATACTGGTCAGTTTATCTGACGAATTAAAATTTTGGGGAACGCAAAACGTTGTTTTACTTGGTCACAACAATCATACTAAAATAGATTTGAGTGTGTTGAAATTTGTTACGTTGTTTCTCTGTGTGTTCGCTCGGTGGCTGGTGTGAGACACTGCAGTATGGGAGACCGAAAATACAATATCATATTAATAAAAGCTGAATGACTTGTGAATGACTACATTTTAAAATAAATTGTATGGTAGAGAAAATGCTGTATTACTGTCGCTACAAACAAAGGTCTTTCTGATTTTGCTATGTTAGCCACTTGACAAAATAGTGTTGTCTGAGGCATTGGACAATGCAGTAAAATCAAGGAAACAAGAGATTCAAACAATAAGACTAAGTGTGTTGAGCTAAATAACGATGATTCGGTTTCTGTCGATAAAAGTGTCCAAACAGTTCAAATAACCAGTCTAATAAAAAGCATAATATTAAAGCATCTTTGGTGTTTCCAATGTTTCTACTGAAAAAACGGAAATCGAGGGTAGCGTGGATATGACATCACTGACAGGCGACGCAATGATGCGGTCCGTTACACTGGTTAACAGCTGATTTCTCTGTATTTAAATATTGTTGGGAACATTTTGGATAATGCAAGTACACAAGTCAACAAAAAATATAACATGGTTTTAGTGGTTTTTGGATGTTTTAATCCAAATATCTTACATTTTGTGCCTTTAAAAGTGCAAAAAAAATCTGTTCCCTTTTGGTTTGGAAAGATAAAATAAACACTCAAACTATTCACTATAATAGTTTCTCAGTGAGGCTAGAATAGCACTGCTTCTCACCTTGGTGGCCTGCTGGATGATGCTGTCCCACACCTGGTTGGGAAGGAGCATGTATTTCTCAATGAGCCGCTCCTGGACGGTCTGGTCCGTCTGCGCTCCGATCATGTAGCCCACGGCCTCGTAGAACGTGTGCACCTGCTGCGGCTGCAGGTCACAGATGATGGTGTTGATGTTGTTGAGGATCTCATCGATGAAGGGCATCACCTCGCCCACCTGCACCTGCACAAAATGCCTCCTGCACTTCTGAGCGATCTTGATAAACGTGTCGCAGGCCATGTCCTGCACGCCATCATGGGTCTCTGAAAGACAGAGAGAGACTTTCCAATTAACCCTCAGATAAAATTTGCACTTTAGCAAAAAACATGCATGACCAGACAAAAGGACAAACAAAATGAGTTCCACACCGTGCATGAACTCAAAGAGCTTGTTGACAACGGTCTTGAGGAACTTCCAGTGGGCCCTGAGGAACCGTGGGTATTGGCCGACGATGTACATGATGTTGGAGGCGATGATGGCCTTGTTGTCTTTCCCTCTTTTCTGTTCACACAGACCCAGCAGATCCTGAGACAGAAATATATGGATTTTACTGACAAACATTTACGTAGACAAACACTAAGCATCATACAATTGCTGACTTTGTAAATGGTTCATACACCTGCACGATTCTGGATAAATTGAGAATCACACTTTTTTTGAGTTTCAAATAGACATCACATTTCTCCCACGATTCTGAACAGACAATTGCTGTTAATTGCAGTCTATTTAAAACGTTTAATTAACCTGAATGAATAAATTTATTTATTTTTTTATCAGTTTGAATGAATGATTAAATGACTCGCTCATAAAGACTTCACTTGTTTCATTACTGAATGAATCAGCATTTTTGAACAAATTGTTGAATGAATGATTTAAATGACAAAAACTTTTTACAGTCACTTGTCGCCACCTGGTGGTGTAACGATGCTACTGTCAAAGGGTGATTTGTTCTTTTAATCGCCTCCGTTGACAACAGTGCTTATATCTGAAATATAAACTTTTATCCACTACTTCTGTGATAAATGTGAATATTTGTTACACAGAAGTTATGATATTGTGTGGTTGAAAAAGGTATAATAGACACAGGCAAATCGATGTCATTTAGGAATAAGATCGTGTGGGTGTTTGAATCAAGATTGCTTTTTTTTTAACGATTAATCATGCAGCTCTAATGGTTAGAGAGAAATATTAGGCATCAAGCTTAACCAGCCCTTCAAATCATTCCGAACACAAACTCACACAGCCTCATTGCTAAGAGACACATTACAGATTAAACAAACGTTGAGATGCAGATGACCACAGAAGTTGTTGTTGCGAAAAAAAGGAGACGAGCACATTTTTTGGATGGGTCTTGGGCGGGTAGACGCGGTCAGTATGGGGTTAGAGGCGAGTGCCACAGTGAGTCAGATATTGAGGCTAATTTGTTACACATGTTCTGTTAATTTTCTTTTGTATTGTTTTTGTATTTCATTGCTAAACTGACAGATAGAGGACAGCTTTTTATCATACACTATGATAAGAGTTCTAAAATCTAAAAACACATTTAGATTTCCTGTGATTGGACGGAATCATAGTCTAGGACGGAATCTGTGCCCATCATACACTACACGATTTGCAATCTTTGTCCATGTAAACATTTCCTGATAAACTCAAACACATGCTGAATAAACACCTTAATGACGGTGACGAGGAACCTCTTCTCGTCCTCCTCATGCATGGCCCCACTGATGGAGCCGATGGCCCAGCATAGCGTGTTCAGGTTCCTCCAGGACCACTCGGTACCGTTCACCTGATTATGAAGCTTCTCGGTCATGATCCGCTCCGTATCAGCATAGTCCAGATGAGTCAAGTAGACTGGACGAGAAAGAGAGATCATTATGAAGCTTTCTCCAGAAAGATAAGCCGCGTGCTGTTGACAGAAGCTGCATGTGGAATCGCGTACTTCCCTACTAGGCGGAAAAAAAGTATGAGACAAAACAAGTATGTCTGAATTCACAGCACTCATTAAGACAAGAGTAGGCAAAAAGAACCCGGATGCCTTCTGAAGAGTGACACTTTACTGTCCCATGAGGCAACGGGAGAGGATTTGTGAATGGCCGTGAAGTGACACGACTGATGCTGGTAGATCACATGATGATGACAACATGGCGAAAGAAGTACGTAGTCCGGATTGCTTTCATTCTACACACATTCATACTATACAGAACACACTTTTTTTAGCCCTCGCAAAGTACGTACTTATTCAAAATAAGTACCTACTCAAGAGAGTATGTGATTTCATATGCAGCCCTAGACTTTTTTTTTTAAATGCATTATAAGCCCGTCGTGATTACCCAGAGTCTCTCTCATGTTTTTGTAGAGGTTAATGGAGTCTGTGTCCTTCATGAATTCTCTCACCACCTCGCCCTGATCGTTCTCCACCACCAGAACCTCCTCCGGTTTGGCCATGCGACTCACCATCAGCAGACGCACCTGAGACCGGTCAAGAACACAGACGGTTTTTCTCCTGCTACCAACATTTTGAGGTGGACTTGCTGTACACTTGAGACTGACTGACCTTGGAGAGCACAGGCAGGTAAAGGTGTCGGCGGGGCGGCACGTCAAAGTGTTGGCTGGTTGAGAGCATTGGAGAGGTAGAGGTAGAGAAGGGACTCTCTCTGTAGAGCTCGGCGGCCAGATGGTTCCAGTACTCCAGGCAGATCTTGAAGATCTCCGTCTCCTCCACCTCAGACACCAGCAGCATGTAATGAAGAGCCTGAGCACAAGGGAGTCAATGCATGAGTGTGTGTGTGTCTCACTATCACATCATCTCTATACCTTTCACTGTGTGTGTACCTCCATGAGTGTCTCTCTGAGGTTCAGTCTCTTCTCTATCAGTTGTCCGTGCTCTTTGAGGAAGGTGCAGAGGAACAGACTGAGGTTCTGGATGAAGTTCTGCTCATCGTCTTTCCCATTTGCATACGCCAGACGGATATTTGTGTTCAGTGGAAGCATCTGTCGAGTAGAATAATGAGGGTTTAGCTTAAAAACTAATAGTTGTAGGTTTGTTACAGTTTTTGTTTTCATTCTTTGTAACACTCAAGCAGAAACTGCACTGTTCACAAAATAATCACAAGTTTAATTAGTGAAATTCAAGGTACATAATACTGCAGACTTTTGCATAGACGCTGTTGACATAAAGAGGTCATCCAACCAGATCTAGTAACATGGTCATACGCTACCACTCAAACATTTGGCTATATTTACTTAACCAAAAACAGTAATAGTGGAATATTATTAAAATGTAAAACAACTGTTTTGTAATGTAATTTACTCCTGTGTTGGCAAAGCATCATTACTCCAGTCTTCAGTGTCACATGATCCTTCAGAAATCACTCTAATATGATGATTTGATGCTCAAGAAACATTTCTGATTATTATCAATGCTGAAAACAGCATTTATTTGAAATTAACATTATAAATATCTTTACTTTCACTTTAAATCAATCCTTGCTGAATAAAAGTAATCATTTCTTTTAAAAAAATTTAAAATCTTCCTGACCCCTGAACATTTGAACACCAGTATATGCGTGCGAGCTGTACCTGTTTGAGCTGCATCATGGTGAGAGTGAACAGGTTGACAAACTGCTCCTCGTACTGACTGACACTGACGCCCGCGATCTCCGTCAGACACTTCAGAGTGACGTTCCGGAACATCGGAACATTCAGAAACTGTGGAATAAGACGGAACACAAATGATAAACTTTCAGGAACACAAGACATGTGAAAGAGCATAAATGTAGGAGCACCAGCTCGGACACAAAGCCTTAAGGCAGAGGGCCCGTGAGAACAGCCAGCGCTCCAATCAATCTTCCTCTCTTTCTTACGCACTGGCAAGCTGAACCAATGACAGTGCGCCTTTGTGAGAGGAGTGAGCATATCACACAATCAAATAATTACAATTTTAACAGCAAAACCTGAGATCAATTCTTGGGATCTCACATTTATTGTTTATTTAGCTGCTACATAAGAAACCCCTCGTGTCTTGTTACCTTGTACACCAGTGTGCTGATGAGTTTGGTCTCAAATATGTAGCCCAGAGGAATCCAGTTCAGGAAACGAAGGAGTGTCTCTAATGTGGCGTGGACCAGAGGGGCATTCTGGGAATTTTCCTAAAAAAAAAACAAAAAAAAAAACCAATGATATCCAGGTTAAGTCATTATTTTGATAAGTTCAGTTCAGTATTCTCCAGCCTGTCACTACTGTGATATTCTGCTTCGTACGTACCATGACAAACTGGCAGAGCTGGAATATTTGGGAAAATTCGTTGCACATACTGCAAGAGGTAAGAGAGAGAGGTTAAGTAAATATTACTGTAATCATTGTCCCAAATACACCTACAGCTCTACTGACACGGTCTGTAACGGTCACACGCTTACCTGTCCTTCAGGTGTTTGGCTTTGACCTGAGTCATCTGGCCGCTGGAGAAATCAAACACCTCCTCACTGAGGAGCTTCAGGATGATCATGTTGTTCTGACACAGGCTCTCACTGGTGCGACTCGCTCCCACGATGTCACTGATGAACGTGGGCCAGTGCTTCGGCCACTCCTGCTTCAGGATCTACACGCAAACAGGAACACAGTGAGCCAAACACAGTCACAAAATCATGACGACAAAAACTCCTGAAATGATGCTCACCTGCACCAGGATCATGTTGAGCTTTGCGATGTAAACCCCCTCTTTCTGGAAGAGCAAAAACACGAGTCGGTAAGGATGCGTTCAGTGACGTGACAAGTACAAGTCAGGGTTATTACAGTTAACTAAAACTAATAAGTTTAATATGAGTTTTAAAGTTGTTTTATATTACTTCAAGTTGTTCATTTTATTGAATCAATTGAAATTGACTAATTAATTGAAATTAAAAAACTGAATTGAAATGAAAAAATTAATTGAAAAAAGGGATGCACGATATATCAGCCAACATCGGTATCAGCTGATATATGTACATTTTTAATAAGGAAATTTGGCAGATATATTAAAGCAGATAAATAATGAATTATTTCCTTCAGCTGTGACCGTTCAGATGCCCAACTCAGTTTTGAATTGCTTGAAATATGATTCAAATGACTTGAAAATACAGTTCAGTGCAACATGTAAAGCGCGAGTCTGTCATATAGGCTACATAAAATCATAATGAGAACATTATAATTGTGTGCTTGGGACATGGATTTTGTTTTTGTAACCAGCCTCTCAAAAATTATTTTATTTTATTATACATTTTGGATTTAGAATTATCGGCCAATATATCGGTTATCGGCTTTCAAATATGAAAAATGATCGGTATTGGCCAAAATTTTCATATCGGTGCATCCCTACTATTTTATTTCAGTCAGTTTGTCAAAGCAACATTTCTCATTTTTGTTTAGATTAAGTTGAAGTACAACTTCAAAATTGCATTCAAAATTGCATTGCATTCAAAAATGGAAAATTGCACACAAAAAAAAATTTTCTTCAATATTTATAAAACCATAATAGGACATTATACTTAATACTGGTGCAATTGGTAGAAGATAAAAATTTTATTTTGTTTATTACCTCTACGCTGTTGGCATCAGAGGAAGTCTTGATAATCAGCCCAACGACATACTTCTTAATTCCTGTGAACAGACAGAGCTGTCAGTTTTTTGTGCAGTCCTTGCGCAAGAAGTCATTATGTTTTCACATGACAGTATAATTATATAATATGGAGGGGTGTAGTAGAGCAAGGGTCCTCAACTCTGACCCTCGAAATCTATTGTCCTGCAGAGTTTAGCCCCAACCTGGATCAAACACCTGCCTATAACTTCCTGAAGACCTTGATTAGCTTGTTCAGGAGAGTTTGATTCAGGTTGGAGTAAAACTCTGCAGGAAAGTGGATCTTGAGGGCCAGAGTTGGGATCCCCTGACATAGAGAAAGATCAGTGTCATCACACATTCCCTCACCTTCACACTGGTTTCGTGGAAGAATCTTCCAGCGTGTTTTGATCACTGTTTCCAGTATCTGAAGGGCATAGTACTGCAATACAGATAACAAAAGGATTAAACATCAGTTTAATGTGGCAGAAAAAATTGGTGGTGGTAGACAAACACAGTCATCCACACACACACACACACACACACACACACACACACACACATTCCCCATGTGAACTGCGAGCCCAGTGCTGACAATAAATCCTAAAATGTACATTTAAAAAAATATGTATGTAAGAAGACAATGCACAGATTGTTTGACATACAGTCTCAGAAAATCAGCAGCGAACAGTACTAGAGTTCACACCATATGCAGACTTGGGTAATGTTCGCAAATGCGCACCCGAGTTCAGAAAACAGCGTTCACATCATCCAAACAAACTGAACTATGATGTCAATCAAACCTGTGTGTGCACCAAAAGTGCCACCCTATGGTTGACATTCAGTAGCAGCACTCAAACATTTGCCTGGCAAAATGTAGAAAGGCATTAGCGTTGACATACTTTTGTCTTCATGTTCTGTGAGAACTCCAGTATGGTGTCCACTCTGGTCCAGGCATCTGGGTGGTCCTTCAGGTTGGTGAGAACTTCTTGTGCAAGCCTTTGCTAAAATAACAACAAGAAAACACTTTTGATGCACTGTACGTGTCCGGCGAACACCAAACCACGACCTGACGTGTTCAAAACTTCAGAATGGTCTCGGATTTTGCAAATTAACACATACCTGAGATCCCACGTCGTAGTACATGGAGTTGACGACATTGTCCAGAAGGTTGATGTCTAGCTTCTGACTGAAGTCCAGCAACTGTCGTGCTGTGTGATCCGCCAACATGGTCATGTCTGCCGGCATAGAGCTGCAGGAGACCGGGGAATAAGACGGGCCACATCTTTTAGATATCAAATGTCGAGTGACAATTCTTTGACTCCTCATCCCATTATCAATTGATCATTTCAGTTAATGAAAATGTTTTTTTTATATATATAGTTTTAGCTTCAATTGACTGAAATTGGTTAGTTAATTGAAATCAAATATTTTATTTCAGTTAGTTGTCAATGCCATGTTGCTAATTTTCGTTTGTTTAAATTTAAGTACTACTTCAACTACTAAAACTGAAAAAAAAAAAAATCGAAAAAAATAACTAATAAAAATGGCAAAAACACAAAATTACTACAATTTTAACTAAAATTAAAAAAAATTAAGTTTTAAATATTAACAAACACTAATGTAGTTTGTTCAATGATACACTGGTACAAAATGAGTACTAATATTAGTACTAGTTGATCTCTGATATTAAAAGTTAGACACTAAACCAGTGGCTCACACCACGTGTGTCCACAAAACATGCATTTACACTGAAATACAACCTATAATGACACCGAGTGCAGTTTTGCTGAGATCACTGATATTAGTTCTCCATGCGAAAGAAGTGCTAACATGGCAGATCAACATATTAACTGTGTACAGCTACAAAAATGAAAAAAATTTACAATTTGAATTAAAATATCTTAATATAGACTCATTAAACTTTTTAGAAAGCAGCCCACATGGATTCAAACTGTGCTTCTGCAGCTACGGGCAGAGAGAAGGAACAAAACGCGTTTTTGTTTCTGTTTCACACCAGCAATGTCAGCAAACTAGCACTTCATTCAACTCGCTTATCTTAGTTGTTAATATTTATAACACATAACCATCTCACCGAACACCTTTAACTTACCTGTTTTAATCAAAACTCCTCTTTTCGCTGAAAACAAAACAAAACAATGCTAACGTGGTTCAGGAACCTGGAACTGGGTTTAGTAGTGTCGTGGAAATATGCGTCGCGTCAAAACAAGATCAAGACGTCAGGTAAAAAAAAAAAAAAAAAAAGTATGTTTGATCTATCTCATTTTAAACGATAGCGTGTGTACAAATATTCAAAAGGCAGTCTGAGTATAAAGCAAGTTCACTTTAAATGCTAACTAGCTGTTACCTCAATGTATAGCCATACACACTACAGTGCAGAGAAAACGATACATGAAAACCCCCGAAACACACAATTTCGGTGTTATTTTTAATTATTGTCTTCAGTAAATGAGTCCGGGTCCTCTTTCAGTCAGCAGCTCGTGTTAGTTCATCTGTCTCTCTGTATGACGGTTTACAGCTCGCTTTAACAACTCAGTCCGTTTTATAACAACAGCATCAAAGCAATCGTTAGTTTATTCTTTTGTCTATTGCAGAAAAAAACGTTGTTTTATATCAAATATCTGCGAGAGACTGTGACCCAGCTCCTCTCCAGTCTCATGCATCACACGCAAGACCGGTTGAAACCGGTTCAGACTGGCATATTCCATCTCGGTTTAGTTTTCAGCCCGTAGCGCCGCGTAAAATTCGGACTGTGGACACGCCCTGCGCTGCAGCTGATTGGCTGGAGAGAGAGCAGGGCGGACACCTTGCTCGCATTTGATTGGCTAGAGTTGCTGTCCGTCAGGATTGACCCCTCCCAGCGCGTATTTTGCCCTTGGTCTCATGTATGAGGCGGGTTTTGCATCACAGCGTGAGCGTGAGGTGGGCTGGACCGCGTGGAGCATGGAAAATTACTGAGATGTTGCCCGTGATCTACAAACGGTAACTGACCATGCTGTGCGGTTTTAGGCTGTGGCTCATGTTTGAAATGCTCTATATGCTCGTATTTATGGTTAAAAAGTAAAAAAACAAACACAGAAATTTTAAAATTGTGATAATAAAGTTTATTTTCACATATTAAGTTTCATTTTCGCCCATTAATAACCACACACATACAAACACAGTCATTTAATGTGTAAAATATTCTATAATTTAGTGGTTTGGGCTCTTTGTTACATATATCTGACTAGGGGATAGACATATGTCCACATGTATGCAACATTCATTACTGCTTATTGAATAAATGTCATGTAAACATGTCCAGGTCGCACTCTTCCCAATATAAACAATAGAAAATTATACATTTATCAAATTAAGCTCATCATTAAGATTTGTTGCATTGCATGATTATTTTCAAGATAATTCAGCAAATTCCCATTACTATAATGCATATATTATATTTTTGAGGGTTTTTCTTTTGTTTCTCGCTAAATCTCTTTGTTGTCAATGGTGATTCTCAGTAGGCCTACTAATGTTTTTTTTTTTTTTTTTTTTTTATACAATTGTAATATGTTTTTTATTATTATTTAATGTAGGCTACTTTAAGACTCCCATGATGTATGAATACCTAATAAAATATATATATATATATATATATATATATATATATATATATATATATATATATATAATAGTTGAATTTATACATTTTTATTTTACATATTTTTATTGTTATTTAAAGGTGAAATGTGACCTTGACATGTTCTTAACAAGGTGTTTCAGATTCAATCTATTATACATGTATCCAAAAACAATTTACTATGGAGGTTTGCTCAGTTCAAAAACACATCAAATACCCAGAAGCAAATGACATATCTTAGGAAAATACCAGTCTTCTCCACTAGGGTCATTTCTGTTTCTCATCACTTCTCTGATCTTTTCATTTTTCTTAGTGAATTAACTAATTAACACTACCTGTTCTGCTCCTGTTGCTATGCTGACTGCTATTACTTTCACTACCCCTTCTGCTCTGGCTGTGCTTACTGATGATGTCATCGTCCTCATGACGTTCATCCTGTTCATCATCATCCTCAAAATCCAACTCGTCATCATGTGAGTGTCCTTCATCATTGCCCTTTTCCTCATCACTATCATGATACACATTGGGTTTCTCATCCTCATCTCTGTCTATGTGTCCTGCCTCCATGTCATGGTCATACTCCTCATAATCATCTGGATAATCATCGAGAAGAGAATCCCGCGAGTTTGGAAGGTCCTCGTGATCTTCGTGTCTGCTTTTACTGTGGAAAAATGAATGAAAACAATTCAGAGACTCTGAGAAAGATAATAATTCCTTTAAATATGCTCTTAAAATGCATCACAGAATAGGCTTTATGTCGAACATCAATGAACTAACAGGAAAACAGGTCTCATTGCATCTGCTTGAGGGAGAAAGTGTTAATGGCAGTACGAACTGATGGTGATATCTATGGACATTTAAGATAATCAGATATCAGTCTGCATATGTGATGGACATCGGTTAAGCTCATCTTTGCTCGCGCTTTATATCTTGAGTAAAACAGCTCTATATATAACAAAGCACATACAACAAAGACAGGAAGTGATGCAAACTGTTTTACAGAATACGGAAGTTTATTGCAGATTCCTGTATGTGTCACACCTCATACCTGTGTGTAAGTGATATCACACCTGTCATACCTGTATGTGGGAGGAGTCTGGCTGCCAGAGTGGGCGGGGCTTGGAGTCTGTCTGCGTGTCGAGGCTTTAGGAGCTTTACTGCTGATGAAGGACTCACTCAGACCACATCCATGCAAAGTGGCAGAATAGAGCTTTTCTGCTGCTCTCTTAGCATTCATCTGAGAGAGAGAGAGAGAGAGAGAGCTTTACATTATCATTTTCATCAACATAATTTGTAGATATCTTTGAGATGCTTGTCCTTCAACAGTATTATTGATCTGACTGTACTAAATCTGAAATTAACTAATTTAATGTTTGATGATCTTTACAACGAAACTGAATCAACACTGAACTGACTTCAGCTGAACAACAGCCAAAATGCATCCTTTACCAGTTTATCACTGTAAAGCTGCTTTGAAACCATCTGTATTGTATAAAGCGCTATATAAATAAAGGTGACTTGACTTATAGAGCTGCACAAAACATTTCCAAAAAATTTCTTAGTAAAAAAAAAAGTCTATGTATTTTTTATATATATATATATATATATATATATATAATCAAATGAAAAAAATCTGCACAAAAAAAATCCAAAAAAAAAAAAAAAAAAACGCCCTCACCTGTGCAACCTGCTCCAGTAGCAGAGGTCTTCCCTTCACTCTTTCCTGGATTCCTCTCATCTCTTGCTGGAACTCTCTCTGTCTCTGGAGATCTTGTTTCCTGGTCCCATGAGCACATGTACAGTATATAAGCATTGATATTAATAAATGCAAATTTCAAGTCCTGAAAAGTGAAGCCAAAGCCCCATGGTGGCTGGCTGCGGTATAGGTCTCAAACCCCACCCTCTCCATGTAATTCAATGGGAGACCAACTAAAAAAAATCCAATAGGGTATATGTCGAACGTCGCATGACGAAACCGGAAACCTGGTCTCATCGCATCCGCTTGTCATAGAAAGTGTTAACAGCCGTATGAACTGATGCCGATATCTATGGATTTTTAAGGTAATCAGCTAACCTACCTATCTCACTTTGTTATTAGCTTTTTATTCTATTTAAATATCTAAACGTTAGTGTGAAGATTTTTTTTTTTTTTACTTTTAAATATCGATCTTCACATGCGAGGGACATTGGTTATGATCATCTTTGCTCGCTCCTTTTAAGTTATCTTGAGTAAAACAGTAAAAAAATGCATGAAGCACATACAAAAGACCTGAACCGGAAGCGATGCGTTCTGTTTTCCGGTTTCGTAATGCGGCGTTCGACATATACCCTATTACATTTCAAAAAAATTTTTTTCCAAAGATTCAAAAGTATGTTTTTTTATGAATATGCTTCATAAAAAATAAAGTGGTTTCTGTCAATGTAGGTAGTTTTCATCCTGTGGACGAATGTTCAAGTGGTCAATCATTATGGGTATATAAATGCATAATTCTGAGCAAAATCTGTTTTGAAATCGGTTGCACTTTATTTTACAGTACATGCACTTACCTAAGAAAGTACTTGGTAATATAAGGTAGCTACATGGGTTAAGGTTAATACACTGTAGGTTATTATACCCAGTACTATACCCAGTTATTGCAATTATTATAATAAGTACATAGTATGTACATGGGGAACAGGACTGTAAAATAAAGTGCTACCATTTAAATGAATCATTTGAGACAATGCACTTATTGTGTACAGACATAAATACCTGAATGTAATTACAGCTGCGTTTACCTGAACTCTTTTAGTTTGGACGGGCAGGTCTGAGCCAGGGCCACATGCGGGTCGTTTGCCTGGGCTCGCTTTGTGATCACTTTTTGCAGTCTCTTCTCTCTTTGTTTTTGCTTCTCCTTCCATTTCTCCTCTTCGTCTTCGGTCTGCTTTCTTTGCTCGAGAACTTTTCTACTCGTAGGAGTAAAGAGCTGTCAGAGCTGAACTTTTGAAGGAGGGACTCCACTCATGGGATGACGGCGCTATGGGAAGGGACAGGGTTTGGGCTAAATGCTGCCTTCAAGTCACGTCACAATGACTGTATTTCTTGACGTGCACACACATCTGTGCCACCATTATGTAATACTTTATAGTCGGAAACTCTTTGAGTGCCAAATTAAGTGCCAAACATGTTGGAGTTGTCAATTGATTGGACATTGTAAATAGTCGATTTACTGGTTAGTTCTGTACTATTGATGAAGAGTTGCACTAAAGCTTGCTAGAAAGTACTACTTATTTACCTGGATTATGAATTGATGAGCTTGCATGACAAAACTACACGTTCTCTCATTCCCTCTGCATTTCCATCATATCATTTGTGCTTCATTTTGGCTAAATTCAGAAAAGCATGTTACTCTTATTATTATTTTATTTTTTTGCCATATGGCAGCAATAGTGGCCGTCCACTTTTTCAGCAGCCTTGGTTCCAGAAGTATTTCTCCAATAGGGATTTTAAAAAGAGTCTTTGTGACTTCTACACTTTGGAGCAAAATCAATCCTATTGAACCTCCTAGGAGGACTTGAAAGCAGCAGCGAAAGGATTCAGGGGCATCTACATCTCAGTCAAGTCTTTTACTGGTCATGGGGTTATTAACGGGACACACACTGGCAGGGAAAGTCAAATTCCAGCTTTGGACTTCCCAAAAGCCGGAGACACGGGGTTTCACTTGGAAAGCTCTAGCAGGATTCGGGTGTAAAGCAGGGTTGGGCATCACAGTTACCTCACAGCTTCTTGCCGTTTCTTGGCTGTATCCGTGATCTTAGCGGTCAAGCACTCCTGGCTTCCGGACAGCGAGGAGCAACGGGATGAGGAAGGCGAGAGGACGCGTGGGCTCACAAACGGCCAGCGGGACAGTTTCGGACTCTGTATCTCTGCTTCGATTTCTGCCACGATGCGTTCTTTGTGCGAGGCAATGTCAGCCGTGCGCAGCTGGAAGGGTTCGCATGCCGTCACGGGCCGCACTTCTCTGCACTTCTCCAGCTGCTTACGAAACCTCCTGTAGCTGGCGTCAAAGTCTGGAACTTCAGTGTTGATTTTGGGTTGGTGGGCCGGCTCGTTGTCCTGGACGGCCTTCGGTGTCTGTTTCTCGCTGAGATGCCGTGCTAGCATGCTAGGAGGCATGGATGCGTTGTGAAGCAGTTCTCTCGCCCGCATCTGCATCTTTATCGCCCTGTAGAGCTCCTCCTCTTTCTGCTGCTCACCCGACGCTGCTTCCCTGACCGCCCGCGGGACGGGTTTAGCCTTAAACGGGCACTTTTTCCTCTCCTCTTCCTCTTTGATGTGCTTGAGCATTTGCTCGCGGAGCTTGGCCTCCTTCCGCTCTTTCTTCAGGCGCTCGCGCTCCAGGAAGCTGAAGGGTCTCTGCGAGGCGTGTAGGCGTTTCTGCTCCATGTCCCGATGGAGCCGCCGGCGCTCCTCGTCGCGCTCCTGCTGTTCCTCGTAGAGCGCGAGACGCACGTGCGCGGGCATCGGACTGGCACGAAACTTTCTCTGGCACTCGGTAAGCTCTTCTAACTGGCGTCGGAGATCCTCGTTCTCTCGTTCGATCTCAGAGCGGGATTTCACGCCCTTCTTGCGCAGTTCAAGCTCACGAAGGGTCATCTGGAAAGGCTTGGGAACCGTGACTCTAGGATGCGAATAATCGTCTGTGTTTTGCTTGCGTTTATTTAGCCGTTGACCCTTAATCGTTCTTTTGGGTTTGCAGTCAGTCTGGCAGTCAGCTGGCAAGCTCCGCAGGGATGATGAAAACGGCTGCCGTTGAGGCGGAGAAAGATTTTTGACACTGAAGTCATGCCACATGTTCTTAATGTGCTCTTTGGGCGAGACAAGAAGGCCTTTCTCTGTGTTGCCGTCTCTTTGGCCGTTTTCATCAATGCACTCTTCATCAGAAAGGTCAGAGGAGTCTGAAGTCCTCCGCAGCTCTAGAGCAGACTGGGCTTTTTTCAGACCACCGGTTCTATCTGGGGAACTGTATAAAAATAAATCTGAATAATTTTCTCATTTTCATTCTGTTAATAAGCTGAAGGAATGTTCTGCGTTATACACTACTGTTCAAAAGTTTGGGGTCACTACAAATGTGTTTATGAAAAGATGTATAAACTCACAGATTGATCCGATCAGTGTTGTCCGCATCGCTAACCCCTTTGAGGTCCAGTTTCTTGCGATACATGTGTTCGAGTTCAGCCATGGTTTGGAGATGAGCCGTCTTCAGCTGCTCTAGTTTACGGTAGTACTCCTGGTTTGAGAAGTAGAACTCCCTGAGGTCGATGTGATCGCCCGTTACACGGTAGTCTTTGATCAGCAGAGCATTGCTGTCTTTAGCTGGAGCATCATCAGCCAACAGCTCAGATCCAGAGTCATACTCCATCTATTAAGATACACACAATGACAACAGGCTGATTTGCTTACATACTTCTCACTGAAGTCCATATAGCAGGTTAAGAACAAATGTAAATACATACCTATTGCAGTGATATTTGGGGCAAAAAATACTTTTTGGTAGGCCTACTATATGCCTTGCTCTCACATAGAGTACATCTCGCCAATTCTTAGTACAATTCTTTAAGATTTTGATCCTTTGACAAACAAAAGTGTATGCTTTGAAATCAAGGAGTGTAGGTTGAGATTCAAGTGTTTTCATACGTCATACTCTTTTTCATGAAATTCTTGTCTGGAAAACAGTTGTGTGCGGTCGGTATAATTGTGTGTGTGTGTGTGTGTGTGTGTGTGTGTGTGTGTGTGTGTGTGTGTAAGCTGTTAATCTGCAGGTCTGTCGTCTTTAGGGCCAGATGGCAGATTGTTCTTCATTCATGCATTATATTGTCTCACGGTTCTTCGCCATATTTGAGAAGAAACCTACAGCATATTACACATGTGTAGCTAAATTAGGACATGTATGTTGGCTTTATTGCAAAAAATAAAATAAAAAAATAAAACGTTTACTTGTGAATATTTGTTCCCCTTAAGTGTTTATCTATTTAGTATACTTATACAAGTAAATTCAATCATAACAACCACATCAGTCAATTGATTTTTCTACTGATGTCCTTACTTACATAATTAGCATAACATGCTTATTGAACCTCGATACAACTAAAGAAGGTTAATCTTTCTTCTTCATCATTAGTGAGATGTTTAACCACCCCCTAGTCTGTTACACAACTATTACTTTCAACATTGTGTAAATAAATCATGTTTAAGCCCAAACGATGGATATTGCCAGGAAGACATTGACTGAAAACCTCTGAATTAGCGTGTTTTCGCTTTGTGAAATATCTCTAATGTATGTTATGCAATATTGGCCCGAAAGCAAAACCCAAAATATAATTAAAAGGACTTTCTTTCATACTGTAGTCAATAATAAATGCAGTTCAGTAACTGTTAGTGCTATGTTTTTTTTTAGTCACCTCTTTCTCATAGTGCCTGTTGTCCAGTGCTCGCTCCCTCTCATACTGGGCTAACGGGACTTTAGTGTGCGGGTCCACCGGCGTCTTCAGACAGGACGTCACCAGGACATTCGCTCGGTGGGACTTCTCCATATCTGTCTCTCTTCCCAGACTAGTAGATTTAATAACAGTATAATTTAACAAGTAAAGACCTAAAGACTGACTGCTTCTCTGACTGTAACAGGTGCGCGTCTCCTTGACGACCGCGTAGCGTCGGGAAGCCGCAGTGATGTCGCTGAGCCGCGGGAGCGCGCATCTAGAAAAGCAGTTTATTTCTGGCTTCAAAACAGAGCGATATGTTTGAGTTATATACGATAAATCTAAAAAGGCAGATGGTATTTTCCATTACTAGTGTACACATTCATTTCCAGTTCCTTTTTAAGCAATATAAGCAAAATAAAAATAAATTTTTTATATAATTATTATTATTTATTTTTTTTGGCCTGCTCCAGGTCAAAGGTCCTGACACTGGTGACTGTTTTAATCAGTCTGTCTGTCAAAAGAATCAGACTGTTTCACCAATCATTTTTACATATTCGGGTCTTTATCGACCTGGATCTATATCTAACACGGATGGATCTATACCTGTCGCGATAATATAAAACTCTCTTGATATTAGAGCCTTCTATTTGACATCTGACAGGAAACGTCCTATAGACGTATTGCAGATGTATGGAAGCTTGTTTCCGCCACAAAATAAAACATTTTAAAAGATAATTGCGACTTTTTATCTCACAATTGCGAGTTTACATCTCGCAATTCTGACTTTATTTCTCAGAATTGCGTGAAATAGTCGCAATTGCGTGTTATAAAGTCAAAATTCCGAGATATAAAGTCAAAATTGCGTGAAATAAAGTCGCAATTGCGTGTTTTTTACCGTCTTTTACCGTCGCAATTCTGACTTCATAACACAATTGCGAGTTTATGTCTCTCAATTCTGACTTTATATCTCCCAATTGAGACTTTATATCTCGCAATTGCTACTTTATTTCTCAGAATTGCGACTTTATATCTCGCAATTGCGACTTTATTTCTCACAATTCTGACTTCATATCTCTCAATTCTGAGAAAAAAAGTCACAATTCTGGCTTGATATATCGCAATTGTGAGAAAAAAAGTCAGAATTGTGAGATAAAAAGTCGCAATTATTATTATTTTTTTATTATTCAGTGGCGGAAACAAGCTTCCATACAGAGGAGCAAACACTCTTAAAAATACGTCTTCCAGATGTAAACACGCACATTAAATAGACGTCTCTGTGATGTACGTGTGCTATTTGGGTGTCCTCGTCAGAGCTCATTTCCTCAATACATTCAGCATCTGGCTTATATTCACCATCTCAAACATATTCTCATTTCAACATATCCAAAACCAATATTTTGATCGCTGACAGCTTCTTCACCAGATCCATCAAGTGACAGTGACTCTAATATTTGACTGCGTTCAGTGCTTGCTCTGCAGTAAATCATTGAGTTTTGCTGATGCTTCTTCCTATTCTTTTGTTTTCTGCCTGGTGATTATGAGTGAAACTGAAACGTCACTTCATCTTTGTCTATCAGACATCGCCACCTTGAGGAATAAAGGTGAATTGCACTTATTCAGTCATCAAATATTCAATTATTGTTGTGCAGAAAAATATATTTACAGTTACACACCTCAGGTTGTTAGTGACCCTAGACAATTTGAACAAAAAATTAATGGGAAAACATGCATTCTTTTTATTTTTTTCTTGTTATAGGTTGATGTCTTACTTTAAAAAATGAATGACGAGGAGGGTAGTGAGGTGGGTCACTAAAGACCCGAGGTATGCGTTTAAGTTTAAAGCAAAATCATAATATATAATGTCAAATGTTGACAATGTTGGTTGTAAAAACAATACCATTTTTATTAATACAATTTGTTTAATAACCAAAAGCGTAATTAGCCATGACCAAAAACGTTAGCATGCAATTTTATGGCATGATTTCATCCAATTAACCCCCTGGGGTCGTAAAACCATTTACAGAATTGCAGAATAATATTGAATTTCTAATCAATTTTAACACAATTTGGATCATTGCAGCAGGTGCATTCGACAACACTGACACCATAAGTTGTTGGTCTTCTTTTTAGTTGATGAGAAATACAAGTTTATCACTCTATTTCTTTTAAGTGACCCAGTGTCCCATTCTGGTGTATTTTTGTGTGCTACAATACTGGGTTTTAACTCCAAAGGTTGTTGATTAGAAATAAGGATGGTCAGCCGTTGATCTCAGACTTTCTCAGGCTTCACAGCAGAGCCCTGTCTCTGATCACATAAGCAGATTAGCTAACAAGATTAAACTTCCTGACATGAAGTAATGCACTGGCCACGACAACCAACCACCATGTAAATAAATTATTATATGCACCTCATATAAAAAAAAACCCAACAAAAAACAGTTACCGTGTCAAAAAACATGCTTTATTAAATTACTCCAGGTAACAGCTACAGACAGCGACAGATCAGTTGGTTTTAACAGGGTTCTTGCGAGGACTTGCATCTTCTTCCTTCACTAGACACATTCACTTTATCGTGTGTTCACCTGCAGAACAAATGAGACGTCATTAATGTTTGAGCGTTCACAGTCAACATCAGCACTAATTATGGTCCTTTAAGGCAAGACACTACAGAAAAGCGTTGTTTTTCATGCACTGGTCAATTTTAAGTTTTTGTGCTATTTGGCTTTTTATAACTTATTATAGACTAGAAAGAAAACCCATTTTATTGCACTATCTATTTGAGCCTGTCATTTAGATCACAATACTTTTTTTTTTTATACTTTTATTACTATTTATATTCTGAAGGTTCATCATATGTCATTTATTCCAAAAAAAAAAAGTGAAAATGTCGACAGTATTTTCTGATTCATGGATTGATAAAGTAGAAATCCAAAATCCCATCTGTAAAAACTTTTGACTAGTATGTGAACAAAATGAAACAGGAATTTTTAACCTTGCTTTATCCAATGTTTTGCACATTTATGCAAATTGGTATACATATGTGATTAGATAATATATCATCTGCAAATTAAAACATAACTTTTCAGAAAACTTGTAATAATTTTTTTTTTTTTTTGCAATTCTTAATGTAAATCAATCAACTAGGGAAGTATGATGATATATATTAATTATTATTTTATTTTTTTTACCCTATTCACTTGTGGTGTATTATTAAATACTTAAAGGGATAGGGAAAATCCTGTCATCATTTACTCACCCTCGTGTTGTCTGTCTGCTGAACACAAAAGAAGATATTTTGAAGAATATTGTTAACCAGACAGTTAATGGTCCTTATTGACTTGCATAGTATTTTTTTCCCCACTATGGAAGTCAATGGGCTCCATCAACTGTCTGGTTACTAATATTCTTCAAAATATCTTCTTTGTTCAGCAGAAGAAAGAAACTCTTGAGTGAGTAATGGGTACTCAAAAGGGTGAGTAATGGATAAAAGAAAGTTAATTTTTGGGTGAATGTCCTTTTCAGAGCTCATTAGACATGAATCACTCACGAGATCATCAATCTTGAGGATGCTGCGGACCGTTTCCGTGGCCAGGGTGAGGGCGCTGACAGAGACCAGCAGAGGCTGAACTACCAGCTCCTCCAGGATGTTAGAGATCCCACCCTGAGAGACCAAAACACATGTTAGGCATTGATTTTCTGATTGCCATTACAGCTCTCAGTCCGTAGACGGCACTATTGAGCGGGTGCTTGAAAGCCACACCTTGCGGACGTTAATCCCGGCTGTCTTCTCTCCCTGAGCGTGTCTGTTGCGCAGCTCCGTGACAGTGGAGATGGGATTAAGACCAGCGTTCTCTGCCAGAGTGGAGGGAATGACCTCGAGGGCGTCGGCGTACGCGCGCACACAGTACGCCTCCATGCCGGCCAGACTGCGGGAATATTCTGCCAACCTCAGAGCCAGCTCAATCTCTGGAGCGCCACCGCCAGCAATCAGATATCTGCAGACGCACAGGGAGAAGAGTTAGCAAACAGCTTCTGCTGACTCAAAAGTAAAGCACTTATACACTCGGTCCTTAACTGTGTCGTGGATGAATTTTATAAGGATATTATGCCATGATAGCCCCTCCACTACATAATTAAATCTGAGAAAGTGACTGCATTCAGAAACACTTTACAATAAGGTTTGATTTGTTTACATTAGTAAACATACACTAGCACTCAACAATACTTATACAGCACTTATTAATCTCGACATTTATCAATACATTTTTGTATCTGTTAACATGAGTTTATGCACCGTGAACGAACATGAACACTTCTAATAAGTAACATTAACAAAGGTTATTAAATACTGTAAAAATATATTGCTTGTTGTTAGTTCGTGTTAGTTAATGCATTATCTAATGTGACATTGAAACGTTTTAACGTTTAATTAAATTCGATTAGAATAAGACAATAGTTACCAATCAAATGAAATCGGTCAGTATTAACAAAGTCTTAACAGAACCTTTAAACCTCTAAAAAAAATTAAGCAATAGTTTATATATGAAACTAAAACTGTCAGTAGGTTATGTGTTGAGAAAGGCATAAAACCATCAGAGTCTCTGTTACCTCTTCTTGACCAGACAGCGGATGACGCAGAGGGCATCGTGGATGGATCGCTCGGCCTCCTCAATCACCAGTTTGTTGGAACCGCGGACGACAATACTGACCGTCTTTCCGGGATTTACACACCCTGTGATCTACAAACACAAACAACACACTGCTGTCACTATCCAACACGGAGAGAACGAAAACATCTGAATCTCTGCATTGAGTACGTGTGTATGAATAAATGTTTAACTGAATATGAATTCTGTTTCTCATCCTGTATGCATGAGAAAAACAAAACATGTTCAGTTGGAGATGCATCTATGCTATAAAAGGTGGGTTACCTTCACCAGTTTGCCAGATCCGTCCAGGCTAATCTCTTCTGCGAGCTCGGCGGTTCCCAGCATCTCTGGAGTGAACTGGTCAATATGAGCTATAGGTTTGGTGCCAATAGTCTGATGGGAAAGAAGAGGCATGTCCACTTCAGAATGTGTATTAGATATCAGACACTAAAAAGCATTTGGTTACACTTCATTTAAGGTGATTTAGTTACATAGTACTTATTTGAGTAATATTAATGAACTAAATAGGGTTTGGTTCAGGGTTAGTTGCATGTAATTGCACATAATTTACTGTTATTACTATAGTAAGTAGTAATGTGTAACTACATCACCTTAAAATCAAGTGTTAGCAAGCATTCAATGGTTTCACGACAGTGCTGGATCTGCTGGTCTTACCTTACAGATGAATTCAATTTCCTCCCTCTCAATGTCTTTGATCACCATGATCTTCATCTTATTCAGGAAGTGAAGGGCCAGATCACTCAAGGCATCTCTGAAACACACAGGGATTCACAAACCCGTTGAGACAGAGGCTGATACACTCCACTGGAGCTCTTCATATGCACTGACCAACAAGCTTGAGAGCTCGAGTAAAACAGCTTCTAAAGACCTTTTGAAGAATGTCGGTAACCACACAGTTGATGGACACCATTGATTTCCATAGTATTTATTTTTTTCCCACTATGGATGTCAATGGTCCATCAACTGTCTGGTTACCGACATTCTTCAAAATGTCGTCTTTTGTGTTCAGCAGAAGAAAGAAACTCAAACAGGTTTGAAACAACATGAGGGTGAGTAAATGATGACAGGATTTTCATTTTAAAGTGAACCATTCCTTTAAATGTCCAAATTGAACTAAGGCCTAATCCTGGCTTAATCTAAACCCTGTCTGTGAAACCAGGCCTAGGTTTAGTGTATTCATCCCAATATAATATTCTCCCCATATTTTGATTGTTTAATTATCCCCTCTGGACATCATTTCCGGCCACTACTGTACATAGCAAGGTTAGTGTTTCAGGTTTCCTCCCTGTCAGTGACTGTGTGATGGAGGTGATTTTGTACCTCAGGATTGATTTCTGGATGAGCAACACAGTGCAGCCGGCTTTCTTAATCTGTTTGATCAGGTTGAGGATGTAAGCTCTCTCCTCACGGAGCACACGGTCCATCTGAGCGTAGTCCGACACCACAATCTGATTGTCCATCTGTCCCAACAAAAGCATCACACAAACACATTAAAACAATGAGTACGATCTCGACCAATGCATGCTATAGATGCAAGAAGATGCAAGTTCTTTGTTTTAAAATGCATTTGCATATGACCACGTACATCAGTTTTGGGAGGAGACAGGCAGAACTGGATTAGGCCGATCTTGGCCTTCTCCACACGGGACACCGCAGTGCTCACCCTCTGAGTCAACACCAGACCATCCACGAGCTCACAGTCATCAATGGTTCCTCTGCAAACACAAACACACCCATGAATTAATTTTACAACCTGAAAACTGTCTGTAACCTGCAAACATATGAAACAGAATGAAGACTGGGGAATATTTGTATCCCTTTCCATGCGTCTCAAGCGACAACCTTCCCGTCTCTTTCTTGAAACCGACAGAAGTGACTTAAACTGCAATTCATCGACTGGCCACTAGAGACAGGCTCCAAAAGAGAGTCAATCCCATAGACCCCCATGTTAAAATGCCCAACTTTACAGCAGAAAGAAACATGTTTACAGCCTGGTACAAAAAGTGGTTTTGGTCTATATAGCTAATTTTGCCCTTCATGACGACTGTGAGGGGGGTGAATTTTTTTAAAACTCATCCGTTTAAATTATATTAAGCCTTAAAGTTCTGCATAATTAAGGGCGTGGCCACTTGAGTGACAGGTGGATTGCCGCTGCTTGCTGCTGGGTGACGTCACGGACACTACGCCCATTTGTTTTTACAGTCTATGGTGTGCCTTCATTCTCAAAGTTAACCGTATCTGCCAGGTTTTACACTTATACTGCGTCTCACCCGAGTTTCTTGACAATGTGGATGTTGCGGAGATCAACGCTCGTGGCGGTGGCGGGGTCGATGACCTTCATGACGGCATCGACGCTCATGGGCGCGAGCAGGCTGGAGTACTGAGACACAACCTTAGAGCAGAGCGAGGTGGTGGCGCTGTTCAGAAGCGTCTCTTTGTCACTGAGCAGCACCGGCTGACTGATGGAGGTCAAGATCTCCACACCTTTATCCACGGCCTTCTGGAAGGACTCGGAAATGATGGTCGGGTGGATTCCTGGCAGGAAAAAGACCATTTTTTGTTATCATAAATAAACACAATGACAGAATAATGAAGGTTAAAGGACACCCCAAAATGGCTTTTAAAGTCCCCCTGTGGTGAAAATCAAGTTTTTAATTTTGTTTATATGTCTATGTGGTGTTTTTAATATGCTTTAAGACAAAACATGAGTAAATTCATAAGTCGACACCATCGCTGAGTATTTTCTCCTTAAAACTGCAGTGAACCAAAGACAGTCTCAAAAACACAGTTTGAAATCGCTGGTGTTTCTGACGTCACAAACTACCTTGTAACCAATCAGATCAACGTGTGATCGTCAACCAGTGGATCTCTGAGCTGCTGTGAGTGAGTGGAGGTGGGGCTCATTTGCATATTCATAGAACTGCATATACTAAATGAAGCAAGGGTGTCAAGTTACATTCAAGATATTTTAAGGTAAAACTTTTTAAATATGTAATTTTGGTGATCAAAGATGAGATTTAAGGGATAAAATTATCGACTATAGGGGGACTTAAAGCTCTGTCCACTGTATGACATCATGCATCAGAGGGTTATAATTCATTTAATTTCATGTCCTTGCATGTATAAAAAAAAGCACACTTATCGTGACTAAAGCTTACCTTTCTGTAGCAGTTTAGAGCAAGCATCAAGAAGAGCTCCAGCGATCACCACCACTGATGTAGTGCCGTCACCAGCCTCGATATCCTGAGCTTTGGACAGCTCCACCATCTGAAACACACGCAAATACACCCCATGATACCCCAGACGTAACCTTGGACATGCAATCATTTGGGTGGGAATCATTTAGATGTTCAATTCAAAATCTGATCTTGATGTGCTACACTGTTGAGGTCCGTAATAATAACAACATAACATCAACACTTAGAAGATTTTTTTTTAAATCAAATTGGTAGAAAATAGAATTGCAATTCATGTGTGAATTTCCCCCCAAACCCTTAGCAAATCATATCAATCTAAAACAAAAACTTTCATTCAGCACCTTCAGCTTATAGAAATGAATGACGTACCATTTTGGCCGCAGGATGAAGCACCTGCATCTGTTTGAGGATTGTGGCTCCATCATTGGTGATGGTCACGTCTCCCTTCCCATCCTGAATCTGCAGAGAACAAAAACATTCATCCAGTGCACAGAAAACACAGTTATTGATACACAGCCAAGTCAAGTGAAGCATAAAGCTTTCACATTTTATGTTGAGATTTATATCAATGAAAAAAAAGTACCATTTTGTCCATGCCCTTAGGGCCCAGACTTGTTCTGATGGCATCTGCGACAGCTGTCAATCAAAATACAAGATCAAACATTAATCACTGCACGTGCTGCCATATTTAAATGGGAAATTTATAAAGAATTTCAAATCTATAAATAAATCTATAAATATACTCTCTCTCTATATATATATATATATATATATATATATATATATATAGATTATTCATTCCACCGCACGCATATATAAATATGGTAAGTAAAATGTGCATTATTAAAAAAAAGAATATATATTATATATACATATACACAAAATTAATTATATATGCATGCATATATATATAAAATTAAATATATAAATAAGTTTAAAAACTGAAATATATATAACATATGTGATAACTAAAATGTAAAAATAATAAAAAAAATATACAAAACTTATTACTTTGCATTTTAGTTACCTCATATTTTATAATTAATATATATACACACTATTTTAAATGTTTTAATTTCTAGCAACAATGAAGACTTTCTTAATGAATGAAATGTGTGACGTCATTTTTTTATTTTCACTAAAATAACAATATTGATACTTTGATAATATTCATATTCACGAATACGCATTTAGTGTCCATGACTGTAAAAGTCATCATGTGTTGTCAAAATGAGGACCACACCTTATATGGACGCCAGTGTGTGTGTGTGTGTGTGTGAGAGAGAGAGAGAGAGAGTGAATGTGCGTGCGTTATTGTGATTATGATGACCATACATGGCGACATTTCCCTCATTAATGCTGTTAAACATGGTCACGTTTGCAGAAATGAAAGCGTTGGTGCAGATATTGTCATGTTTATAATAA
This sequence comes from Scardinius erythrophthalmus, assembly GCF_964197995.2. NCBI lineage: Eukaryota > Metazoa > Chordata > Actinopteri > Cypriniformes > Leuciscidae > Scardinius > Scardinius erythrophthalmus. The sequence continues at coordinate 43,506,659 of NC_138223.1, forward strand.
CGGTACGCGACTTCTCCTGACTCACGCTCCCACTGCACATCATGAGGAGCTGCAATATAATAAAACACATCCCTGTCAGATTTAATGCGGATCTCCTCACCTTTCCCGGCGCTGATGTTGCTGTAGCGGATCTGCGCGGGTTTGTCCCGGTCCACATACGCACCTCCTTTGTTTTTATACCCGCTTGGAAACGCTCCGACTTCAGGCATGATGGCTAATATTTATGCCGTTTTATTCCGCGGAATTCACAGACGCAGATGGACGTGTCCCGGTGTCTCTAGACCGTCTCTGCGGTTCGGATGGGCTCAGATAACGTTCGGCTCGGATTCCCCAAACAGAACCTTCCAGATCCACCGGTCGCGACGGTAGCAGAGAAAGGACCCCGAGCGTGACAGTGCGGCGCGTGAGGATGACGTCCAGGGGTGTCTTAAAACATGCCTCGCGAAGGATGCAGTGAGGAAATATGCTGAAGTGGGTCTGCAACGCCCCCTTATACACATGTCAGAGTATTTTGTGTATTGTAATTTTGTGATATATGATTCGCGCGGTTTCTATGCTTTAGGATGAAATGGGTTTAATATAAAGCGCGTAGTTCAGTGACACAGCGTTCATAAACACATGTGGTATTGTGCGCGTGGAAGCAGCGCCGGCTCAACTCCACTGTTTTCCTCTGAGGATTGAAGTGATCCAGCGAAGGTAAGCAGGAGGATGAGCATGTTTAGAGAGGGGTCATTCTATGAAACAAGTGTTGTTTGTGTCTTTCATATAAATCATGTGTGGTGCGACTGATGCAAGCTTTTATAATGCGTCCATTTTTATCAATATTTTTTCGATAATATTCCCAAATATGTTGTCCTTTTATCAAGATGATGTTTCTGCCCCCATCCTTGTCCTTTCAACTTCCACTTTATGTATTAGTAAATATGCAGCACGTCTAATAAAAGCATCGTAAAAATACATTTATGGAAATACAAGGTAGCAGTTTGTCTTTATTAAAAATAATTAAAAGCAAAAAGAACATTAATGACATGATGTAGTTAGTGGATAGGACTTTGTCTCTCAAAATAAATAACAACTAGGACAATATATTTTTATGCATTTATTTTTCTTAACTGTTCCAGATTGCATGTTGTCTGTGTTGCAATATAAATAAATCACTGAGAAAGAATAAGATCTGTTTTTAATAAATAAAATATAATTATATTTTTTAGATTAACTATAATGTTTCCATAATGTATATGAATTGTTTTGGACAGATGCTACATCATTTAATATGTTATTAAATTATGTGTTTAATCTTCATCACGACGCTGCTCAGAATTTTTTTAATTATGATTCTCATTAAAGTTGTTTGTAATAAAAGCACTTTTAAGCACCTTGTACAAACTCTGTATATATAAACCAATTACACATTTGTCATCATCCTATCCTCACACACTGTGACATGTTTTGCCGTGTTCCCTCAGTATGCTGTCCCTGAAAGAGAAGGACCGTCCCGTGGTGAGGAAGCTGCTGAGCGCCGGCTGCTGTGTGAGATGTGTCCTGCGCTTCTGCTGTGTGGGAAGCAGCTCCGCTTACAGACGCTCATACGAGGTCTTTCACACTCAACGTAACATTCTTACATTATTGTAAACTACAGTACTGTGCAACAGTCTTAGGCATGTTAATATAATATGGTTTTAAGTCAGTTATTTATATCTTTTGCAGTAGTGTGTCAGTAGGAAATATCAGTTTACATTTCCAAACATTCTTTTTGCCATTAATTGTAATAATCCAGTGAGATTTGTGTATGCACAAGGAGTCTGACAACAGCCGGTATGATCTGATCTCACCATCATCAAGTCCGTCTGTGATTACACAAAGAAATGAATTAGTTAATAGAAGTTAAATCATAAATAAATTAAATTTGTGATTTTATTTTTGAAAGCATTCTCACTTTACAGCATTTTAACACAAGTGCCAGTACTTTTCACAGTACTGTAGCTTTGCAGGAAGGTTTCTTCAAGCATCTTGGAGACATTCCCGCAGTTCTTCTGGATTTAGTCTGTCTCAGTTTTTTCTGTTTCTTCATATAATCACAGATGGACTTGATGATGGTGAGATCAGATCATACCGGCTGTTGTCAGACTCCTTGTGCATACACAAATCTCACTGGACAATTAATGGCAAAAAGAATGTTTGGAAATGTAAACTGATATTTCCTACTGACACACTACAGCAAAAGATATAAACAATCATAAACAAATAAATTCACATTCAACCGCTTCCCCAAAATCACTGTTTATGTATCAGGCATTAAGGTATAATGCCCTTTTCACAAGATGTAAAAAGTCTTTGATGTCCGCAGAGAGTGTATGTGAAGGTTTAGCTCAGAATACCCCATAGATATTTTTATACAGCATATTAAAATTGTCACCTTTTGAAGGTGTTGTAGTTTTTTTCCTAAACCTAACTAAGTCCTATCTCATCTGACCTAAGTCTACCGGGGACGTCTCCAATCGACGATCCCTAACGTCTCCAATCGACGCTTAATAAATAGTCTACCTAACTAACTTGCATCCCTAACTAGCTTTCTTCCTGCGCAGGAATAATCGACAAACAGACTTCAGCAAATGTCCTTTAAATGCTTTAATCACGGCCGGGAGATCTTCCCGAGCAGTTCTCAGGGAATCTCTCCCAAGAAGAAGCAAGGCCGGAGGATCTCGGACAAATTCCATTGAGAATCCCACCAGCTAACACGAATACAATAGTTTTTATAGAATAAGGAGGAATGGTAAAAATGTCATGCTGCAAAAACACAGGACAGAACGTTTTAGTACATTGTGTTTCAAAGTGTTATCATGTTAGGCCTGAAAAAGGAAGTAAGGATAGATGTTAGAGACATGGTTAGTTTAATATACAGTTTACTATTTTATCTATTAAAAATCCACCACAAGGGTGAGCAAAAACGCAGTTTTTTGTCTGTCCCTTTAAATGCAAATGAGCTGCTGCTCCCGGCACAGGGGGCGGAGCTTCAAGAGCTTGTGTTCTTTTACTTCACACAGACATGCACTGAAAATTTCAAAAACTTTTAGCATTTTTATGTTCAAACCGGAGTCAGACAATGATGGAGAGACTCAGAAGAAGTGACAACATGTAGAATGCAACAGGACATTTCTGAATGGTTAGTTGATGAATTTATGTAGCTTGTGTGTAGTAATCTTGTAGTCACTGATTAGCATATTCTGTCATGATAATCTATAAATCCTGTTCCGGGGGCGGGGTTTATGTACATTTTAGGGTTAACAGTGATGTCACTAACCCGGGAGGAATGTGGTGTAGTCTCTACCAGCCGTTTGTTGTAGTCCTTAAAAAACAATTTCTTTAAAAGAAAATATCTCCCTTTGCTTTAAACTTTGAGCATTGTAACTTTGCAGATGTTGTTTATGCTCAAACAGCAACATTACACACTAACTAAAGTTAGAAAAGTGAAATCATAATCAACCACCCCTTTAACAAGCATTTCTGTTTGTAGGACATGCACAAGGAGCTTCTCGCCTTCGTCAGTGAGGAAAACAGCCCGCAGTCCCACGATGCCTCTGGTGAGGGCAAGACTGACGACCCGCCCAATAAACGCATGAGAGTGGATGAGGATTGCTCCGCCGAGCCGGACTCAGACATCTGTCCCGTCTGTTTGGGAGTCCTGCAGGACTTCTGCCATCCCACTTTTGCTAAACAGGTGTGTGCTTTTATTATCATTTTGGTAATACCTACAAAGAATCCCATCACACAGAACGTTTCCAATAAAAATACAATAATACAAAAAAATTCAAATGTCTCATATGGACATACAGTAGTGATGTCTGGAGGGGATATTTGTTTTTAATGGCTCCACGAGTTCAAGTAAACAATCAAAAATGTAAGGTAAATATTTGATGTTTTTTAAACATGTTAAATATGAGGGAAGAACAAAACACTAAACTTAATGTATTTATCTGGCAAAATTATTTTGCAAATAATTGTATTATTTATACATCTATAGGTTACATATGTGTGTGTGTGTGTATATATATATATATATATAATTAATAAACAAAAATGTATTCTTCATGCAAAAATATATACTGGCAACACTTTACAATAAGCTTTCTTTTGGTAACGTTAGTTACATGAACATGAACTAACAATAGAGGACACTTCGTAAGCATCTTCATAATCTTCATAGCTAATGTTAATCTCAACAATTACTAAAACATTTTGAAGATTAAAAGTTGCATCTGTTAAAATTAAGGCACTGTGAAGAAACACAAACGGGAACATTTTTATTAACTAACATTAGCAAAGGTTAATAGGAGTTGTAGAAATATATTGCTCGTTGTTAGTTAATGCATTAACTAGCGATATCTTATTGTAGAGTGTTAGCTATATTCTTGATGTTGTGTTTTTATATCTATATTGTGCTGCTGTGTGGCTGTAATGTGTAGTGTGTTCATCCACAGGTGTCAGATGCTGTGAAAAAGCAGCAGTTTGAGTTTGACAGTCTAGTGCTGACCGTATCTCTCCCTGCTCAGCTGTCCGTCAGAGAGGTGAGTCCTGCCTCTACAGATGATCCGTTTATCATCCACTTTCATGATACAAATCTGGACAAAATGTGTTTCTCTGTGCATTTTTAAAGCATTCCTGCTGGTTGCATGTCAGAAAGGAAGTCAGGTATGTGAGCAGCACACATTTCCCATCATTCCTAGCAACCGCATCTGTTTAAAGCAGGGGTTCTCCTCTGTCCTGCGTTTAACTCCACTGTTGTGTTTCCAGGGAGAAGAGCATGTGTTTAGGGAAAGATGATGTCATCCAGGTGAAGGACGCGTTCAAGTGGGCCGTCCAGGGAAAGATTGGCCAGGAGCTGGGAGCTGCTGTCCTGGCCAATGTGAGTCCTCCTCCTCCTGGGAAACTGCTGGCTTTCTGAGGAATTGGTTGTTATTTAATCTCTGATCTTCGTTCTGTGATCCGCAGAGTCCGTGTGAAGTGAGCGTCGGATTCATACACCCAGAAACCGAGGAGGACTGTCATTTCTTGTAAGTGCGTCAATGACCATAAGTGTTGGTTTGATGGTTGTTCATGCATTAACTTTAGTGGCAGGGTCGAACGGTTGAGCTTGACTAATGCTGGCGATACTGCAACTTGCTGAACAATTGTGAATATGGAATTCGAGTATTTACATATTACATTTATGCATTTAGCAGATGCTTTTACGTATAAATGTAAATATAATCGTCTTGTCATCATGTAGTCATCTCTCTGATTAACACGTTTGTGTCTTTCTTTGGGCAGAGCGAACACCTGTCCAGACTGTTTCAAACCCACCAAAAACAAAGCGGTAAGCTTTCCTGTTTTTCCCATATTGTGATTGCAGTCCTCAATCCACGTTCCCGTTTCTCTCCACCATCCTTTAAACAGGACCTATTATGCACTTCTTCAATTTTTTGTTCTCTACTAAAATAGGTTTTCATGCTTGAATGTTCAAAAACATGTTTGACATTGTTGCAGCCCCTCTCTTTCCAGTCTGTCAGTAACGCTCTGTTTAGTTCCTGTCTCTGTGAAGCCCTTCCTTCTGAAAAACACACTGTGCTCTGATTAGTCGGCTGGAACCGTGTGTTGTGATTGGTCAAGCGCTTAGAGTGTGTTTGGGAAATGTCCCGCCCCTTACCATAACCACGAGTTTAACACACTATTAACTCACTCAACCAGGTCCCGCCCCTTTATTTAGTGTATGTCTTTGGCGGGAATTATTTAAATGAGGAATATTGTGAGGAATGTTTGTTCCCGAAAAGAAACTCAAGACTACAATGGAGGCGTTTCAGGGAGTTCAGAAACAGTGACACTGATATAGAGAATAACTCCTGTCGGAGTGACTTTGTAACTTTTCAGACCTTTTTCATGCTTGAACAACAACATCACACACTAAAGAAAGATGAACATGTAAAAAAGGCATAATAGGTCCTGTTTAAAGTTCAAAAGTGCCTGTTTGGAATATAAAAGAGGTGTAGTTGTAATCCTCTGGGTGTCTGTCCCTCAGTCCATCTTCACCAGGATGGCGGTGGTCAAAGCTCTGGAGAAGATCTCTGATGAGAAGTTCAGCCGGTCAGTGTCTGTGGTGTTCATGCTCGCGTGAGACAGCTTTTGGTGCTTCCCTTTAAATGTTGGATGTGTTGTGTGCAGGAATTACCCATGTCCCCCGAAGAAGCCAAACACTAGATGTACAGCGCTGGACACCTCATGTCTCCACACGTCTGTCTTTATAGCAGGTATGTCCAAATACTTACTAAACATCAGATTTATATGTTGTTAGTAGGACTGTCAATTGAATTGTCCATTTTAGTGTGATTTTTATATATAATATATATATATATATATATATATATGGGGTTGGTACGGGTTTTTTTTTCTCACCAAGGCTTTTTTAATTTGATCAAAAATAAAGTAATATTGGGAAATATTATTTCAGTTTAAAATAACTGTTTTCTATTGTAATATATGTTCAAATGTAATTTATTCCTGTGATCAAAGCTGAATTTTCAGCATCAATACTCCAGTCTTCAGTGTCACATGATCCTTCAGAAATCACTCTAATATGATGAAACATTTCTGATTATTATCAGTGTTGAACACAGCTATGCTGCTTCATATTATTATTGATTTTTTTGGGGGGGGGGATTTTTTGATGAATAGAAAGTTAAAAAAACAGCATTTGTTTGAAATATATATTTTTTTAGCATTATAAATGTTTTTATTGTCACTTTTAATGAATTTAATGCATCCTTGCTGAATAAAAGTATTATTTTCTTTAGAAAACAAAACAAAACAAATCTTACCGTCTCCGCAGGTCGGTACAATAAGTTTTCCCGGGAGCTCCCGCAGACGCCGTGGGTGATCGATGGAGAGAGGCGGATGGATGGATCCGTGGAGGAGCTGATCGCCGCTCCGCTCCTGTCCTCCTTCAGAGCTGACGGTGAGTGTGTGTCGGCACGACGTATGTGATGCACAGATCCATTTCAGATCTGCGATGTTTACCGGCGAGTCTTTCTTCCTGTCTCATCCGTGTAGGTTTTAACTTCTCATCTTCCGGACGAGAAGACGTGGATGTGAGGACTCTGGGAAACGGTAAAACACACACTCGACATTTTTTCCACACTAATTTTGCCTTATATGCGACACAAATGAGGTTTGTGTCGAAGCGGTCATGTGTTTGCTTTAATTCACGTGTTGTTCCTCAGGTCGACCGTTCGCTCTGGAGCTTCTGAACCCACATCGAACCAAATTCAGCAGAACTGAGATCAAACAACTACAGGAGGTGTAGTTTTACTGCTCTTCAGGAATCTTTAGGATCAGTTACAGTCATAATTACTTGTGCATTTATACTTGCAATACATTTAAGTCTTTTAAAACAGTTTTTTACAGTTCTGTCCTCTCACAGTGTGTCAATTCCTGATATTTTAAAGTATAAATGGTCCCAAAATGAGAATTTATTGTCAGTCAAATGCATATTGCTGATAAAAATGTCAAGATCTTTCTCAAAACTCGCAATCTGATTGGCTGGCTTTATATCATTTCTGGGAATAAGGATGGAAAATGTGAATTTTGATTTCTGTTCTCTCCTGTCCTGCAGACGATCAACCAGTCGTCTGACAAAATTAGAGTACGACACCTACAGATTGTTACCAGGTGAGTGTGTGTGTGTGTGTGACAGGAAACCCCATACTATAATATTGAGTGCTAAAATTAACAACTCATTGATTATTTGGATTTATGAATCAATATCGGTTGATCAAAATGAGAATCGAGAGATCAACTTTTTCGATCCAGCCCTAGTAATTTCGAGTGTATTTCTGCAGGGATGCAACAAGCCGCATGAAAGAGGGCGAAGAGGAGAAGACCAAAACCTACAGCGCCCTCATCTGGACTCAGAAAGCCATCGACGACACGGATCTGGACTTCCTAAGAAACATCAAGGTCTTTCTGTGCTGTGTGATCTGTTTGAGCAGGAGGCTTGAGAGGAGACGTCCTGATGAATGTGTGTGTGTGTTTAGGATCTGAAGATCGCTCAGAAGACTCCGCTGAGAGTCCTGCATCGCCGGCCGCTGGCAGTCCGACAGAGACTCGTCCACTCCATGAGCGCCGTTCACCTGGACACACACCACTTCACCTTGAAGCTGTGCACACAGGCCGGGACGTATCCTTCCCAAATGCACATTCACATCTGTAGTTCTCATGTGTGAGGTACTGACAATTACAACACAAACATCTACACTACTGCTTCAAAGATCTTTAGTCTCTTCTGCTCACCAAGACTGATAAAAAAAAAAAAAAAAGTAAAAACAAGGGATGCACCGATATTACAATTTTGTCCGATACTGATAATTATTTATATTTGAAAGCCGATAACAGATGTATTGGCTGATGTATCTAAATTTTTATATAATTTTTGAGAGCCTGATTACAAAAACAAAAGTCTCACCATTAAAAACCATGTACACAATTATAATGTTCTCATTATGATATTATGTAGCCGATATGACGTTGCACTTTACTGTATTTTCCTTTTTTGAAGTGATTTCCCTCATGTTGAACAGTGTGAATCTGAGCCGTCACAGCTGAAGGAAATAAACCATTATTTATCGGCTTTTATATATCAGCCAAATTTTCTTATCAGGCCGATAACGATAACATTAAAAATGACCATATATCGGCCGATACCGATATGGTGGCCGATATATCGTGCATCCCTAGTAAAAACAGTAATATTGAGAAATATTATTAATATTAATAGTGTTCTTCAGTGTACTTTTAATTGTCGTGGTTTCCCTTCACGGACGTCACTGCAGTTACATTAAAGAGTTTGTGCACGGAGACTTCGGCCGCACTAAACCCAACCTCTGTGACCTCATGAAAACCGACGCTGATATTCTGGAGCTGGACGTCGAGGTGCGTCTCATGAAATATCACGAGTCACAGATGCACGTTATCTCCCAAATCTCTAATATTCCTCCTTCCTGTGTCTGTGTGTTTCAGTCCGTAGACGTCGACTGGCCTCCTGCTATTCCGGATTGACATTCGGGATTTGGAGAATAGTTTTTGTATGTCAGGACCATATATTTCTGTCATACGGTTTTTTGTTAGTTTGATAGTCATTTGGTTGAATTAAAGCAAACCCTTATGCACTGAACTATATGCATTTTCCTTAATAAAACAGCCTAATTTTGCTTTTTGTTTGGTATTGTCATGTTCTTGTTTTATGAGTAATTTTATCATTATTTAAGCTTCTGTAAAAAAATTTAACCATTAGGCCTATCCTCTGTTAAAAATTATATACACACACACACACACACACGTATAGAGATGATGCAGCATTATAACATCACAACTTAAATACAGAAAAAAATACCACATGGACATACTGTGAAATTTGAACATTTTAATATAACTTAAAATAAATACTACCAAATGGCAATGCAAGTCCTCTACATGGCACTTGCCCTAATGTTTTGGTATGAAACAAAACAGGCAAACGACTAAAGGAAAGGTATAAAAAATAATGAGGGAGAGAGAGCACTTAATAAACGCGGCCGACAGCGTCCTTCATCCCAACATACGAAAATAAATACAACTAAATTACATCTATAGTACAAAAATACGCTGAAACCAACCGAAAACAAAAACAAAACAAAAAAACTCCGTCACCGGAACAACATTAGAAAACCTAATGAGGATTTCTCGTCAGCCTGACCGAATGCGTGAAAATAACAACTGAAACTTCGACGAACAAATCACTCGCACTCATATCATTCGCCATGAAGAACCGCAACAAACACCGGCAGTTTCCAAAACGTTCACTGGATTGGGTACAAACGGGATGGGATTGAAACCATAGCGACTCGTCGTTCCTCCAATGATTCAGGAAATATTATTTTTTTCAATTCATATTTTGTCACACACGATCACCGTCACGCGCCTGTCGTCACAAACAGAAGGCATTGCATATGTACATCACACAGAGAAGGGCTCCGGGGTCAAGGGTCAAGGGTCATTCACACTGGTATTGCATGGCTCAGTTGCACATATAATGAGTCTGTGTTCTGACTTGGTATTGATTCCAAACGCAGACATCACACGTCCATAAGATTTCCACAGCTATGGAGACAGCTCTCGATGCAGAAAAATAAAATAAAAATAAAGAATGATGCAACGATAACGGTAAAAAGAGAGCGCGAGGTTTGTATATTTACATCTTCAGGAATAGTCCAACATTAGGCTTTTCTCTCTCTGTGGTGAGAAGTGAGGGTCAGTGGTTGCTCGGTCTCTCTCTGTGCTGGTGAGAGAGACACACACCTGTTTGCTCTGTACAGTAAAGGGGAAACGCCACCCAAAAGGAGTCTTTACGCGTTTGTCCTCGACGCTTCTCGGGTTTGGAGAGCGCAGAACGTTTAACGACGGCCCGTTCAGCTTGTCAGAGGCGAGCAGTGAAGGACAAAGGGATAAGAAAGTCACATTTGGGCAGATTTCCCCCCGTCGGTGGGTTGATTTATGGGTGAATCTCACGAAAACATGCGCAGCGAATATATCACCCCGAAAATCAAAATACAAAAATAAGAAATTAAGTCTAATAGAGAGTCAAATTATTATTTTTTGGACTATTATGATTATTTGTATGTTAATTATGCACCCGCAAAATCTCATTACCATAATGCAACAACAACAACAACAAAAACATTACTAAAATGCATTCAAATGTTTTACATTGTAGTTGTTTGTAATTCCCATTACTTTGTAATTATGGATTTTATTCTTTTTTTTACTGCATTACTATAAAAATATTCTCATTTTTATTTGAATTAGCAAAGTCAGTAAAATAAATACCAACAACATTAGTTAATGCATTAGTTAACATGAACTAACAGTGAGCAATTTATTCTCTACAACATTTAATAATCTTTGTCAATGTTACTTAATAAAAATGCAATTGTTCATGTTAGTTCACAGTGCATTAACTAATGTTAACAAATACAACTTTAAATGTATAAACATTAAGACTAATAAATGCTGTAGAATTGCTGTACATTGTTAGTTCATGGTAACTAATGCAGTTAATGTTTTAAAGTGTTAAAATATCATACTATAATTTTTCTGTATTACAGTAATGAGATTTTCTTTGCATTACGGTAATGAGAATCTGGGAGGAAACTGTCACGAAAATAACGTTGCAATGCAAAACATCCAAGTGATGCTAAAATATGCTTAATTGTGCAAAATATAGATTTTTTGTCTATGATTTTGCAGGGAAATATGACGCCGACATGTTCTTGACGGGTTTCGTGAGATTCACACTTGTGCTCTGAATTGCCTGAGAGACCTTACAGTAACGGCAGTCTGTTGTATGGTTGAGTGTTTGAACTGAAACCTTCATATCAGAGCGTGAGGATCAAAACTAAACAAGAAATGCAAATATTAACACTGGTGTCCTATGACACATCCCCTTAGATTTCATTTTTACAGAAAGCATCAACGAGGAACAAGACTCTTCAACGCCTCAGACAGAGGATGTGTGTGTGTGTGTGTGTGTGTGTGTGTGTGTGTGTGTGTGTGTGTGTGTTAAAAATCAGGAACAAACTTACATTTGTGAGCCTCACAGGAACAGATCTACTGCTGCGTCTAATATAACCCCGACTACATGTCTGTCTGTCTGTCTGTCTGTCTGTCTGATGAGATCCACACACATAAGGCAACATTTTTGGTTTGTTCCCCACAACGGCTCTTTTAAACAAGTGCAAAAAAAAAAGAAAAGAAAGAAATGCTGTAGGTCTTCAACAATACTGATCATATTTCCCAAAAAACACTGTCCATGATCTGTAAACAACAAGCTGAAAGTGTACAAGACTTTAAATGTGGGTCGACTAGCTCAAGTCTCACCCAACTGTGCAAAACCCCTTTTTAAGTCCCACATGAAGAAAAAAAAACGAACAGAAAGCAACAAAAACGACTCGCTATGACTATCGGTAATTAAACGGAGGGGGAGAGAGAGGGGGGCTCTTTCTAGCATGGCTACGCAGGACTCCTTAAACGGCGGTTTTTGATGACATCACTCCCGCCCGCTGGCCGAGTACGAGAATTGTGGGAAATGTGGTCTCCGTTCGCTGTCGGCCGAGTCCATCCCGTCCTCGTCATCTGCGGGAGAGCGAGAGAGAAACGTTACACACTTCACGCCCCCGACTCGATTTTCCACCTCGCATGCGAATGGAAGCGATAAGCGCCATGCAGATTTTCACAGTGATACGCTTGATGGAAAAGCACGGCTCTTTCATTGTGTACCGAATGTGACTTCCTCTCTTCCTGTGCCGTGAGGAGCCGAGGAAAAGCTACAGGGAGAGAGAGAGAGAGAGAGAGAGAGAGAGAGAGAGAGAGAGAGGAGAGAGAGAGAGAGAGAGAGAGAGAGAGAGAGAAGAGAGAGAGAGAGAGAGAGAGA
>NC_138223.1:43519351-43631851 GCF_964197995.2 Scardinius erythrophthalmus
AGAGAGAGGGAGAGGTTGGGAAAAAAAACACTCACACTTCTCTGGAGGGGTGATGGTGATGGTCTGCGCCGTGAACTCCTCGTCGAAATAACCTGGTGTCGGTTTCGGATGATACCTGTGGCATGAACGGCGGGACCAGCTGGACCAGAGAAAGCAGATTATTGTACATAAATCACGGATGAATGAATAGGAAGTTCAAAAGAACAGCATTGATTTGAAATAAAAGTAATTTGTAACATTGTAAATGTCTTTCAATGGGTTACACTTTATTTTAAGGTGTCATTGTTACAGTTTAATTCTATATTTAAGTACTGAGTAATATTAATTTACATGTACTTACTATAGGGTTAGGGTAGGATTTGGTTTTGGTTGAGGTTAGTTGCATGTAATTATGGCTAATTTACTGTTATTACTATGGTACATGTAACAAGGACACTGTACAATAAAGTGTTACTAATAAAAGTATTTCTTTCTTTCAAAGAAATACTTAAGTCACGTGTCTGCTTTTAAACCCTCTAATATGTTGCGAATGCACTTGTACCTTTTTGTCATAGACGTCCTGCCAGTCCAGCGATGTGAAGAAACTGTGTCTCATGATTTCCTTCGCATCATCAGGACCTCCTCCGAGCCTTCGGAGAATAAACCGCAGATTCATATTCATGCAGCTCTCACGTGATACAGATTAAGCCTGGTGTGCTCATGTTGAAATTATGATTTTACATCTGAATGCCAATAATTGTTAGTAGAAAACCTTCCAAACACAAGCGGAAAGGCTTTGGATTGCACACACACACACACACACACACACACACACACACACACCTCTTATTGGGGTCTTTGATGAGTAATCCAGACAGTAAAGACTTGGCGTCTGCAGAGAGGGTTCTGGGAAACTTGATCTCCTCCATCAGAATCAGTTCAAACAGCTTCTCATGGTCTGAAGGAAGACGCACGTCAGCATAAACAAGAGCAATTATGTGATGTGTGTCGTCACGGTTACGGTGAGTCGTCCTGTACCTGATTATAAAAAGGGAAGGCGTCCACACATCATCTCATACATGACGACTCCCAGACCCCACCAGTCCACCGCTCGCCCGTAATCATTGTCCTCCAATACCTGATCAATAACATCACATGATCGATCAGACGAACACCACCACCTCATCCTTAAACAGTCTCATTATGTTCAATAATGGGGGAAAAAAAACATTTTAATATTGCAAGATACTTTAATATCTCCAGTCCTCTGCACACTCGTGTCAAGTGGTGCAACCATAAAAAGTGATTGGATAACTATAATCATTATAATTTGTCCTTCCACACATGATCCATAAACAATAACATCACCTGATTAACAATCACATTATAATCAAATACCTCAACAATAATCAAATTCATATCTTCCTTCAAAAACTAATTAATATCTTCCAATCTTCATTAATAATTATATTAGCCTCAATAGTCTATCAAAAACTCATCAATATCTCCCAATTCTTCTTTAACAATTATATTTGTCTCTAATAACGATAAAAAAAAAATCACATTAATATCTCCTAATTCTTCAATAATAATTATATTATCCTCAATAACTGATCAAAAACTCATTCATATTTTCCAATTCTTGATCAATAATTATATTATCCTCAAATAACTGATTAAAAACGAATTAATATCGTCCGATTCTTCTTTAATAATTAAATTATCCTCAATAACTGATAAAAAATGAATTAATATCTCCAAGTTCTTAATCAATAATTATATTATCCTCAATAACTGATCAAAACCTTATTAATATCTTCCGGTTCTTCATCAATAATTATATTATCCTCAAATAACTGATCAAAATCTAATTAATATCATCCAATTCTTCTTTAATAATTATATTAGTCTCTAATAACGATCAAAAAATCACATTAATATCTCCTAATTCTTCAATAATAATTATATTATCCTCAATAACTGATCAAAAACTCATTCATATTTTCCAATTCTTCTTTAAAAATTATATTAGTCACTAGTAACTGATTAAAAACGAATTCATATCGTCCAATTCTTCTTTAATAATTATCCTCGATAACTGATAAAAACGAATTAATATCTCCCAGTTCTTAAGCAATAATTATATTATCCTCAATAACTGATCAAAAATCACATTAATATCTCCTAATTCTTCAATAATAATTATAGTATCCTCAATAAATGATCTAAAACAAATTAATATCATCCAATTCTTCTTTAATAATTATATTAGTCTCTAATAACGATCAAAAATCACATCAATATCTCCCAATTCTTTAATAATTATTATGTTAGCCACCAATAACTGATCAAAAACTCATTAATATCTCCCAATTCTTCATCAATAATTATATCCCCAATAACCAATCAAAAACGTATTAATATATTCAGACATTAGTAATTCTATTAGCCACCAATAACAGATCAAAAATCTTCCAATGCTTCATCAATAATCACATTATGCTTCAATACCTGAGCAAAAATCAATTATGGACATTCTCCTGATATCTGATCAGATACCAGTCATATTATCCTCTGACATCAATAATCAATCACATTATCCTCAGATTCCTGATCAATAATCAAGTTATATTAATCACCAATGGCTGATCCAGAAACAATTATATAATCTTTCAAAACCTGATCAATAATGTCAAAATGCCAAAAGTACTTGATTAATTACTACTGACAGTCATTTGAAATCATATTAATATCAATAAACAATCATTATTGAGGTCATCCAACCCAGATAAATGACTCAAATGATGGAAAAACAGGCTGACATGTGATTACATCACACAGTTATGATCATGACATCAGCTTTAGGATGAGTCATCTGTGTTACAGCATCCATATGCAACAGCATTGTTTATTAAAAATGCTGCACTCTTCTTTCATCATTAAAGTGGAGCTTGAAAACGGCCAGCATGTCACTGTTACGATTCCTGTCTGATCACTCTATTTTTACCCATGAGCTGCTCAGGCTTGTCTACAGCCTGCTGTGTGTGTCTATTTCTGTACGGACGGTAAAGAACACAGCTAAAGTGTGGCCCTGTTCCGGCTGTGACAGACTGAGATTAAACAGTCATCTATATTCAATTTAGCAAAGTACAGAGGGATTCCTGTGCAGAGTTTAAAGATGCAGTGTGTCATTTTTAGCGGCATCTAGTGGTGAGGTTGCGAACTGCAACCAACAGAAGTTACGGTGGACGACAGGAAACTACACCACTGAAAACATAGTTAATATGTATATGATATTGCATTTCTGTCAACAGATCCTCCTAAATATTACACAATGCACCTTTAAAGAGATAAAACAACAGGTTTGTGTCGCGTACCTCAGGGGCCAGATACTCCGGGGTCCCGCAGAAGGTCTTCATGGTAGCAGCGTCTGTGATGCCCTCCTTACACAGGCCGAAATCAGTGATCTTTATGTGACCGTCCTTATCCAACATCAAGTTTTCCAGCTGGAAAAACACACACAAGTGGTTCTGTTATATCTTACGGTCAAGCTGATAATGCTGAGGTTTACAGGATGAAAATTAAGTCTGCGTTTTGTTCACCTTTAGGTCACGGTAAACAATCTTGGCAGAGTGCAAGTAATCCAACGCAGAAACGATCTCAGCGCCGTAGAAACGGGTTCTGTCCTCCGAAAACACGCGTTCTCTCGACAAATGAAAAAACAACTGCAACAATAAAAAAAATATATTCAGAATACTTCAATTTTCAGAAGCCATATGTGCATCACATTGACATACATATATAGAGAATTAACATTTGAAATAGAGCAAGAAAGATGACAATTCAAAAGAAAAAAGGATGTAGATTTTTTTTTTTTACTTTTTTACATTTGAAAATCTTCAAAATAAAAGTTCAGACAATCGCAGAGAAAGTTCGAAAGGTGGTTTATTTTGGTAAAAATGTTCTCCATGAAGTTCGAAATGAACAGAGAAACACTAAAATTTTGAAAGAGAACGATGAAAAACAATTTTGAATTTTTAACAAATTTTGAAAAACAAAACAAATGTAAATTGTTTGAATGTTTGAACATTTTGGGGAAAAAGTTCAAAGATTAGAGAGAAAGTTCAAAAAGAAGGTTTACGAGAATGATCCATAAGTTCAGAAGAAGATTAGAAGGTCAGAAGTTTGACAGAAAGAACAAAAGTTTGAAAATGTTCCAAAGGGTGTTTAAAATTTGGAGGGAAAAAGATAAAAAGAAAATGCAAAGTTCAAAGGCTAGAGAGAAAGTTCAAAAAAAAGTTCAAAGGCAGTTCACTTTTGAACTTTCTCTCTAGCCTTTGAAGTTGTAAAACAATTTAAAAGAATATTTAAAATAACTGAAAACATTTACCTCTCCTCCATTCACATATTCCATAACAAAACATAAACGATCCTTCGTCTGAAATGAGTACTTCAGCGACTGCGGGCAAGACAAAACAATTAATAATTCATCTTGTGTGTTAATTACATTTAATAACATGAAGATTGTTTATTTTAAATGTCTGAGGAGAGTGTGGTTATAATATAATAATAATAATATATAAAAATAAATGTACAATAGCATCACTCACAGTTAGAAACGGATGCCTAGTGTTCTTCAGAACTCTGCTCTCCGTGAGTGTGTGCGCCACTTCATCCTGAGAGAGAGAGAGAGAGAGAGAGAGAGAGAGAGAGAGAGAGAGAGAGAGAGAGAGAGAGAGAGAGAGAGAGAGAGAGAGAGAGAGAGAGAGAGAGAGAGAGAGAGAGAGAGAGAGAGAGAGAGAGAGAGAGAGAGAGAGAGAGAGAGAGAGAGAGAGAGAGAGAGAGAGAGAGAGATGTTGATTTCAGCTGACGCCCATCACTTCTCAGTTCAGTGTGTTCTCAGAGCGCCAGGTTTCGTACCTTGGCAATAATAACCTCCTTTTTCAGGATCTTCATTGCATAATATGTGCCGCTGGCTTTCTCTCGCACTAGGATCACCTTCCCGAACGTGCCTTTCCCCAGCAGCTTCAGATAGTCAAAGTCATTCATTGTCTGTCCAAGAAGAGAGAGAGGGTTAGTCTGAGCACGCGCACGAGGATCCACCAGCCCGGCACCATCTCTAACCTTTCGTTTGTGATGACTGGTTGACGTGTCCATCTCCTCCTCGTTGACGTTCTCGATCTGAGAGATGGGGCTACACAGGATTCCTTCCTCTTCCTGTTTGGCCAGCTTGTCTGCCACCATCTGAATGGCCTCGACCCACTCATCCCTTGTTAGCAAGGAAACAAATGAGCAGTCAGTCGTGATAAATCCAGGCCGATTAATCAGCTGATTTCTGCCTATACTGACATTAACTGTGACCGGTTTGATGATTATACGAAGAAGTGTTGGTTTCCTACATTGCAAATATTTTTAACATCCTTAAAACGAGATCAATTTCCTTGAGAAATTGAGATGAGCCTTGTTTTCAGAGAATCACTTTGAATTTATTTTACTTTTCAAACGCAATTTTATTGGTAAATAGTTCTTTTTTTAAGATAATAATACAGAAAAAACCTATAATATTGTGTAATATTATTACGGTTTAAAATAGCTGTTTTCTATGTGAATATATGTGTTAAAATGTAGTTTATTCCTGTGATTAAAGCTGCGTTTTCAGCATCATTACTCCAGTCTTCAGTGTCACATGATCCTTCAAAAATCACTCTAATATGATGATTTGATGCTCATTTCTGATTATTATCAATTGTTTTCTAATAATTTAATTTAACTAGTGCACATTTGCAAATAGAGCACCGTTTCCATCCCATGTGTCCAAAATTGCCACTTCCTGGGAAATTGGCGCAAAATATCTGTAATAAAAATGGAAGTTGCTGCAATCAGACTCTTTTATCCTCCATCATAAATGACTTGTGACTCAGACGAAGCACGCAGACAAAACGCAATAAATGCTGTCATGTTATCTTGCTTTCGTAAGGAAAGCAATTATGTGTCATTACAACAAATTATTCTGATGACAGACTTTGACTCCGGTGATTCAGAACGATCAAACCAACATCTGAGATGCTGTGATGCTATTGGTCCGCAGGGTAGTCCAGTTATCCAATCACATCCTCTGTTGAGCCAAATGTTGCGCATCGAGGGATTTATTCAGTAAATGTGTTGCCATTGCAATTTATGTGCATGTCTTCTTATCAGATACATTTTTTTAATCATCTTTAATTAAGCGCATTCGTTTTTTATGCACATTTTTCAAATGTATGAGCATCTTGGCGTTTTCATCCAGAATTTTTTTTTTATGCAAGATCCCAAAATGCACATAAAAATAGGTGGATAGAAACACAGCAAATACTGAAAAAAGTTGTGTTGCTTTATATTTTTGTGTAAACCGTGATACATTTTTTCAGGATTCTTTGATAAACAGAAAGTTTATTTGCAATAGAGATCTTTTGTAACATATAAATGCCTTTATTTTCACTTTTGATCAATTTAATGTATCCTTGCTGAATAAAAGTATTAATTTCTTTCAGCAACAAAAGTCTTGCCGACCCCAAACTTTTAACCGGTAGCGCATGTCAGATGTGATGTGGTACCTCTCGTCGGGCGAGTCCACATGGAAGGTGCGCTCGATCACAGTGGTCCACTGCAGACACCTGATGATGAAGGTGTTGGGCTTCGGCCTCTCCGTCTTCATCAGCTGACACTCTGACCAGAGACACGAGGAAAGATGTTTACATGTGGAATAATGATGTCATCACCTCAAAACACGGACTCATGTCACCTTGATGACGTCAGCACGTGACGCTCTTCATTGAATCAGTTTGCTTTGAATGAACTGAGTCATGCATCTGGAGAACAGTAAATTGATCTGGAGGGTTTGCCAGAAACATGACACACTGGTATCACAAATCAATAATAACAAGGGTAAAATAAACATAAAATATGAACTTAATAAACAAGTTAATGAATTAAAAAAAATACATTTCATGTTGGAAATTAATCAAGAGATTAATCATACATTATGTAATTTATTTATTCTGACGGAACACACAAAATGACAACTAAAGTAAATACTTTCCAGATAGTATATTACACATCTTTATCATATTTTTATTTATCACCGTATAAATGGGTCATTTATATAGTATTTATTTCATATTTTAAGAATATAGCAAGCGGATCCTCGTGTTAAACACTGGAAAACACCTGCACTAGCATACGCATGCTCTAAAAGACATAAAACATTTTGATCTCATTTAATTAATTTTGATAATGAGAGGGACTCACTGGCGACGGAGAAGTTGTTGAGTGGATACGCCAAATCAGCATCTTGCGGCTTCTCTTTATATCCAATAAACGAGCCATCCGTCTTTAACAGGAAGTACCGCGGTCTCCAGTTCTTTATGTATTCACCTGTCGAGCCAATAAAAATCATCAAGCATGCCCATATACACATACATTTGACATAACATACGACTGCGATGCATTTCTCACCTCTCTTTTGCACCCATCCCTCTTTCACTACGTTCTGGTCGTTCATTTTGGGTCCGAGGTCAGAGTTCAAGGGTCAGTCCAGTGCTCGACTTCCTGCTCGTGGATCTGTCCTGTTCCCTCACTCTCCCTTATGCCCGTCTCGTTCTGCCCTCCTGTTCTCTCACACTCTTCCTCTCACTTTCTCTGCCACGTTGTGATGTAACGTCTCAGCCTCCTCCTTCACTTTCACTCTCTCTCTCTCTCTCTCTCTCTCTCTCGCGACCCTTCAGACACTCCAACGGTGACTCAGCCTGGAAGGAAACAACAAAATAGAGAAAACACACACACACAAGGGTCATTCTCTTCCGCTTCTCCCCCTCTCCCACACACACACTTCCATGTGAAATAAAGTCATTGTTAAGAGCAGGGAAACATTTCCCGCCCCTTCCCGTGGCCTTCTCTTCCTCTCTCACACTGGATGCTGATGCGATACGTGCTTCTTCTCTGAATCGTGACGCTTTAGAACCTTAGAATTAATCTTGGAACCAGCTCAGAAATGTTACAACCAATAAAATAACCCTACAATGAACCCAATGGCATTAGAATCAACACTGAAACCTCAGAATCTGTCTTAGAACCCTCTGAGAATCAATGTAAGAAATTTAGAATTTTAGAATTTACGAAGCAAACTCACTGTAGAACCCCATAGTAAATTAATATCACTACCTCAGAATGAATGTTAGAATCATCTCAGAATCATCTGTTGTTGAACCTTGGAATGATAAAGTAAAAATATTAGAACCCAATTAGGAATAGATATAAATCACAATTTGAATTTTACAATAAATAGAACTCACATTCAAATAGAGTCAACATTAAAATAATCTGAGATTCTTGGAAATAATCTTGGAAATCAACCTGACAATTATCTTAAAATTAAAACTTGGATCTTAATCTTAAAACTGAACTTTTTACCATCATCTTGGAATCGGACATAGAACCTTTAAAATCAACCTTAAAATCTCAGAATCAACCTTGGATTTCTACAATTAATCTTAGAACCTTAAAATCAACATCATAACCTCAGAATCTTATAACCCTCAAAGAACCAACCTAAGAACATGCAGAATTTTACAATCAATTTCAGAAAGCCATAATGAATAATAGGACATTTTAATCGACATCCGAACCTCTAATTTATTTCATCATTCTGAGGTTCAACAGTTCGAAGATTGAACTCAACTGTTGAACCTCAGAGTGATAAAATAAATCAGAACACTATTTGAAATGGAAACCATAGAATCAAACTAGAACTAGACAATTCTATAATTTGACAATACAATTAGAATTTTACAATAAACAGAACTCACTTACAGTAAACAATCAACTGTAAAATCATCTTAGAATCAAACTAAACTATGAATCAGTCATTTCACTTTATAACCTTGGAACTTCCAAATCAACATTGCACCTAAGGGTACTTTTACAAGTAAAGCTTTGCGTGTTTTATGTACTGACGACAACGTTGTCAAAACGATCCCTACTAAAAACACTGTATTATGCATCCCAGGCCAGTAGTTGGCGATGTCACTTTGTAGAGCTGCACTTTTAATCGCAAAATGACCGTGATCTCGATTCATACACCCACACGATCTCATTCCTAAATGACCACGATTCTCCGGTGTCTGATAAACCTGCGATAAAAATCACAGTGAACATTCAAAACTGCATTGGTGCTTCAGCTGATCCCGAAAGCCACAGTTTATGTATAGGTACGGTCTTTTCATTACATCGATTATTTCAATTACATCGTTACACCAGTAGGTGGCGACAAGTGACCGCTAAAATGTATGCATCATTCATTCAAGAGATTTGTTCAAAAATGCTAATTCATCCAGTAATGAAACAAATGACGTCTTTATGAGGGAGTCATTGAATCATTCATTCAACCAGATTTTTTTTAAATTCATTGAAATTAATTAAACATTTTAAATAGACTGCAGCCGTTAACATTTTGTCAGAACCTCTAGTAAATTACATGTTATTTTGTTTAATTTTCTGTTTAGAATCGTGGGAGAATCGTGATCTTTATTTGAAACAAGAAAATCAATTTATCCAGAATCATGCAGCTCTATCACTTTGTAAAGAAACAGCCAATAGACGGAACACATAACAAGCATGCGCATAATGGTATAGTTTTCAAAAACTTGCGTTTTCAGGCCCACAAAACACCATTGTTGTGTAAATGAACGGCCAAAAAACAAATATAAAGTTTTCCGTCCTAAACTCAAACTTAAAGTCCCCCTGTGGTGAAAATCAAGCTTTTTTTTATGTCTATGTGGTGTTTTTAATATGCTTTAAGACAAACCATGTGTAAATTCATTCGTAAAAATCGCTGTTGTTTCTGACGTCAAAAACTACCTAGTAACCAATCAGGTCAACGTGTGATCGTCAACGAGTGGATCTCTGAGCTGCTGTGAGTGAATGGAGGCGGGGCTCATTTGCATATTCATAGAACCACGTATACTAAATGAGGCATGGGTGTCGAGTTACATTCAAGCTATTTTAAGGATATTTATGGATTTTTAAGGGGGAAAAAAACGTTTAAATATGTCATATTGGTGATCAAAGATGAGTTTTAAAGAATGAAATTATTGACTACAGGGGGACTTTGATATCTTAGAACTTTATACTTTAATTATTTCATCATTTTAGAATCAAACATAGAACCGTCAAAATCTCAGAATCGCCTTTACAAACTCGGATCAGCCTTATAATCAACATATGGACCTTGGAATCAACCTCAGAATCTCCGACAATAAATCTTCGAACGTTACAACCAATCCTTACAATGTCTCGCACTTCTGTTTGTTCTCATCTACACCTCAGGTAATCTACAACAAAGTAAATCTGCCACATATGGGAACACAGGCACCTCACACTCTTTTTGTATTTCAACTTCTCTCTGCATAGTTGATGCTGTAAATTCATGCACTTCCCATAATCCTCCATAAACTCCCCTTTATTAAATCACACTGTACCACGAAGAAACAGGCACAGCATCATCAGCCCAAGTAACTTTACACATCCATTCAGGATGCCAAGAACAGAATAATTCACACGTGAAACTAAACGCATGAAGTTCAGACATGATGCATGTTTAAAAATAGAATTTGGATTCATCTCTAAATACATTTCAAATTATTTTTCTATAAAGGTTTTGATGTTCTCTGAGGTTTTAATCACTAAAATACTTTTCTTGCACCCAAAATATTTTAAGGCTATTCTGCTTGATCATTATTTTCAAGTGGTACTACATTTTCAAGGTAATGGATATTCTGTACAGACATAAATTATTTTTTATTCAAAATATTAAAGCATTTCATAAAAAGATCAAATGTGATATTTATGAGTGGCTCTCTGTTTTATGTTTTTATTGTCACATGACAACAAAATGGCTTCCTGCACATTGATCACATCACATGAATTTAGTTTTCTTCAAAATGTTACATTTTGAAAGAAAACAGAAGTGATTAATTAGTGATAATAAAATATTAGAATAAAAATGTTGTTGTTTTTCTCAGGCTTGTTTGCAGTTTCACCTTTTTTACTTCTAATTTTACACAAAAAAACATCAAACGACTTTAAAATCTGAAAATAAAAACATATTCTTCATAGAAGAGGCTCGTTTTGATATGCATTTAAATGTAAGTAATGCCTAATTCGCGTTGTTAGGAAAAATGTGAGGTCTAAACAACAGAAGCCATCCAAACCAATGTCAACAAAAACAATGGCGGACACGGTTGGGCATCACACACAGAGACACACAAACACACGGATGTGACAGCAATTAACATGACGAACCATAATAAACACAATGAAGCATCTACTTTTGTGTCATATTGAGCTGCTGTTATATAATCCATATCGGCATGATAATAAATACAGCAGACTGACAGCTCGCCACGAACCAGAACAAGCGTGCATATGAGCATATATGAGTGTGTGTGTGCACACAAACACTGCTGTGTGATAACAATACAAACACACAAGCATTTAGGCAGGAGGATGAGAAATGTGCGCGCTCTTGTTTTCCATTTGGCCGAAATGCGTAAAATGGTGGACGCGCATCAATAATAACACGCAGGGTGCAGTTTAAATGTGCTTGTAATGAAATATCTGAGAGATTTATATCAAAACAGTGCGCGATATATATATAAATAAATAAGCGCTTCGTGTGTCCAGCAGCATCACGGGTAACGTTAAGGCCGAGGAAACATCCCCGCCCGGCGGCCAGTGATGCTCCAGCGCGGATGCTCGGCCTGGCCCGTGATGCTGCTCGGTGATGGAGGAAAAATAAACAACACGAAGCACGCAATACCTGGCAGACGCTCCGCCAGACGGTGGGATCGGTTCCGCGCCAGCCCGGTATGAGACAAACCCAAACCCGCAAGCAGATGATGCTGCCGCCGCTGGTCGGTCATGAGGAAAACGGAGGCACGCGCGCCCGTGAAGTGGCCATCATGTTCGTTACACCGGTGAACTGAATGACCCTGGATGAATGGCGTAACCCGATGCAGAAAGCGCGGTGACGGCGCACCCCGTCTCCAGCACTCGAATTTCCCGAATCCTAGCACGGCGAAGGCCTGCTTCTTAATATTCATGAGATAAGCGTCGCCATTGGATGGTTAGCAGGCAACGTCAGCGAGAGCTCATGAATATAATATAAGCCTCCCGCATTGGACAAATACCAAACAACTTTGGCGAGAAATTAGAGTGATCTGTTATCAGAGGCAGCTGTCTAAGTTATGTATTTCAGAAATGTACATATACAAATTACACAGTTAGCTAAAAATGTATTAATTTAAACATGTAATGTACAATGTAAAATTGGGGGGGGGGGTGCTTCACTTATCTGTCAATATTGTATTAATTATACAAATAATAATACATGATAAATAAATATGATAAACATGAAAAAATAAAACAAATGGTTTGTAGCTAAAACATTTGTTTTTATGCAAAATAAACATGTTTAAAATATTAATTATTGTATAATATATATACGTTTTCTTTTTCTACCCCATGGTCATTGAAATATATCATAACAGGAACACAAGCTTCTGAACGGTACGGCTCATTAATATTAAAAGCCCAGGATTTCTCCATTAATATTCAGAACCAAAGCATTTGCCATTGGGTGGTTGGAAAGCAACGTCAGCCTGAGCTTATCATCAATGAGCTGAACCTTCGCAATAGTAGGATTAGTAATTTGGTCTCCAGCACCAGCCGTTCAGCCGCTGCCAGTGGGACGGAGGAGGAAACCTCTCGACGTCACACCGGGACCCGTTTTTACCGGACACCCCCCCCCCCCCCTCCTCTTCCTGGCTTTGTCGTTCTTCAGGCTTTTGTTGGTCTCGCTACACATGCATGATAAATGCTTTATGTTGCCTATCGAAAAGAGACCTCATATAAACAGACAGCGCCAGAGCTCACTTATTACACACCAAATGATGAAGACAATAATAAATGATGCACCAACAATGAGTTTCCCAGCCTCTTTCCCGGGACAGAGTGAAGATTTGGGACCCTTTGTCTTATTTAATGAATACATAATATACAGTAAACAAAGGACACGGACGAATAACAATAATATTAGTGAGACCAAAACTACTCTTTGAATAATCGATTGAAGTCACAAACTTGGGGATTGATTTCCATAAACTATTTCATACATCTTTTGCTTCGAACTACACGTGTAGTGCATAGTTTATGAGGACTTCACATATAGTTGCAGGATGTCTCCCTCTAGTGTTCAACACATACATCTGAAGCCCCATGATTAAAACAGAAAGATCAAGTCTGCTTTTCCAAAAACAGAAACTCCAGAAACTTTAAATTTTTTGTTTGTTTACATTCAAATTTTAAAATACGTTTAAATGATATTCAATTATTAAAATTACTCCAAATTGTTAGTTATTATTAATAATAGTTTAAAAGCTTAGTACTGAAATACACAATCATAGATGTATCAGTTGTTACAATGAAAGGATTTGAAGATATATTGGTATAGTCTCTGAAGTTATTGAAAAACTACCACACATTGTTTATTTCCAGGTAGCCTACCAGTAATTGCGCTATAAATTATAAAAGTACATGCAAACGTATTGTTATAGTATTCCTTTGCAAATTATAATTCTGTCAAACGTAAAGCCCCCCTGTAGTCAATAATTGTATCTTTTAAAACTCATCTTTGTGCCTAAATGACATATTTAAGCGATTTTTACTAACTTAAAAAATTCTTCATGCGTTAAAACAGCTTGAATGTAACTCTACACCCTTGCCTCATTTAGTATACGCGGTTCTATGAATATGCAAATGAGCCTCGCCTCCACTCACTCGCACCAGCTCAGAGATCCACTCGTTGACGATCACACGTTGATCTGATTGGTTACAACCGTGTTTTTGAGACTGTCTTTGGTTCACTGCAGTTTTAAGGAGAAAATAATACTCAACAATGGTGTCGACTTATGAATTTGCACATGGTTTGTCTTAAAGCATATTAAAAACACCACATAGACATATAAACAACATTAAAACTTAATTTTCACCACAGAGGGACTTTAACTGCTCTTAATCCGTTTGCTCTTAGCAGTTGCATTTGTTCGCTTCCAGATCAGACAACTTGTTAAATTGCAGACCAAGAGCTTCTAAAAGACAGTAGACAATAAAAGGTCCGAAATATGAGGAATACTTTTAGCTGTGTTGCTAAGTGTCATTATAAGTAAACAATTGAGTAGTCAACACTGTCTAGAGCGAACGCAGGCGCCTCGCTTATAATAAATCCATTTAACATATCTACACCGGGAGCATTTTTTCACATGACTAGCCTCAAATATTTGAGGCTCTTCACTCTGGACACATCAAATGAAACTTTATAAACTGGAGCATTTGTCTTTCTGAACGAGTGCATGATGATTTTGTATTGAAGTGTTCACTGTACAGCAACATAGTGTCGGCCCAGATCCGGCCCACATCTGTTGCGCGTCGAATCCACATGTACCAGATGTGGCCCGGATCTGAGCCGACACTATGTCGCTGTCTGGGGTTGCAATGCAATTTTTTTTCTAAATTAAAAGCCACTTAAGCCATGCACCGTTAAACTAGATCCCAGAATCCATCCGATCCTGATCTGTCTAGAATGGCTATCAGTGTGTCTGTCTCTGGCCTGTGTCAGATTTCTGTGCTCAGGTAACAGAAGCGCTGCTGTCCATTACCCTCACGAGGACGCTGACTTTCAGCCATGCAAAGAGCAAATGAATCTACACGCTGACTGAAAACAAGCAGGTAAGGTGGCCTTGCGTTTGTCTTTCAAAGCAGGTTTCGTTTGGTTTTCAGATGAAGATTTCACATTTGAATGTGTGATTTGGTTGTGACCTGTAAGCAAGACTCTCAGCAGTGACTCACTCTACAAACACAACAAGACACGAGGAGCCTCAGCTGAAACTGCAATGGCAAGAACCACGGAAGATTTCTGGAGATCCGTTTTTAAGTCTATTTTTGGAGCTTTATAACAGTGTTCATCGTCAACATTTTGTTTCAATCCCATCCTGTTAAAAAAGAAAACAACAGTTCAATTGGTCTCCCTGCCTGACTAGCTATAGCTAACTACCCAAAACCTCTCTGAATCAGGTTGGGAGACGAGCAAACCAGCTTAGGCTTGGATAAGCTGTTTTATGTCTTTATGTTCCCTATATAGGCTCCATTATATTTATGTACGTTTGCCATTAATGAGCATGTAAGATTCAACCGAAAACCAGTTTTAAATATGTTATGTGCAGGATGGCCGGGTCAGGAATTGCTCTGAGGTTACATGAGTTTAAGGAAAGTCAGGACACCAAACATCAACCAGCACATGTGTAAGTATAAATGATTTTTAAAAGCCTTTGACTCCTAATAACTCAAATTAAAAGCGTTTAGCTCCAGTTGTGGATGTTAAACGGGTAATAAAGTGTGCTGGACATCTTTAAATTAAGCAGTTCACATATTGCTTCCATTTCCACTTCAAAATGTTAACGTTGTGTATATGTTTCAGATTAAATTTGGCCATTATTGCTTTAATACACATTGATTTGAAGCATGTTGGTATGATTTACTGTGTGCATCATGTTTGTTTGATCAGGTTCCTCTGTTCACTGTGTTTCTCCAGCGCTCGTCGTCAGGGCCGAGATGTTCTGGGAGTGTATCCCGGTCAGATCGCGAGGGTTCACACCGTCAGCTCACATCTGCACAGGTGAGAAAAAATAAGAATGTAGTCCAGATTTTTATCCACTAGGCTACACCAAACTCAACAGCTTTTCTCCCTCAGATCGACATCGACGACTCCAGACCTGCTGCGTAATGAATCTAGAGCAGAGCAGTGTTATCAGAGAAGAGAGTTCGATCAGCGGAGTCTGCAGGCCTCGCTTCTGTCCGGTCACAGCTCCTCTATAGGTCTGTGTTAGAGGAATGAAACAAAAGCTTAAAAGTCTTTTCTTCAGAGTCCTTAATAGAAGATTATGATTAAATCCCATTTTCTTGATATTTGGCAACACTCACCTTTTAGTCTTACAAAACATTCTGTCTCTTAAGCTCTTAAACTTGGTCTCCCACCCTGGATAATCAGGAGTGGTGTTGTTAGAAGGCTTATTTCTTCATTGTTGTTTTTTTTTTTTGGCACCTTACAAAATCATGTTTTGCAAATACAAATGTTATGTAGATGTAGACACAGCCTGAGCAATTACAGACTAGTTGACCTTCAGACTTTGGGATGTTCTTGACCCGTAAATGGAGAAACAGGGAATGAACGTAAACGTGGTTCAACATACATTAATCTGCGTAAATATCAAATGGAACTGGAATATGAATTTACATTGTAGTAAAAACAGCAGTGAATATTATGAATCCATAAACGTACTGTCACTAGCATGCATGTTCACATATCTCACGCAATACAAATGGATTAGCATTGTAGGCCTACCACTAATGTAAAAAGAATCATTCATGACTCAAGTAAATAATGAATTCATCACCACATCAAACGAGTCAATCAGTCATTTAGCGTTCATACGTAGGCTACAGATGATTTGTTATCAGTAATTGTAAATTTAAATATTATTTAGTGCGTTACAAAGGCCCGTTCACACGGTAACTAATTATATTAGCGCGATAACTAGCCTATATTAGCGCACACACGAACAGACGATAACGTTCTGCTGAATCGAATCTCGTGATTCGATAACGTTCTGCTGAATCGAATCGCGCTTTAAAGTTAGGTGGATTCTGATTGTTTGTCATATTGTTTCTTATATCGTCCATCATCTGGAAAAAGCGCTATGTGTCGTTCCTCTGTGTCGTTAACTTAGCTGTGGTGTGGACTCCGCTATTCTCGTCGAGTAAGAGCTATTTTAGGCCTGTTTGTTATCGTCACATATTTCTTCACTTTTAGTAATCTCAACTAAATGTTTTCAGTTTCATAAGAAAATAAATGTGAGTGAGTTGTATTTGTCATATAAGTTTCTGTATGGTAGGTCTATATGTCATTCCACATTCGAATTCGTTATTCTTTGAGGAACACGAAGGAATCATTTTAAAGAATGTCAACCATTTGAAACAGGGTTATTCTAGTGTACTACAACTAAACATAAACGTTTACTTCACTTGAAATAAAATACATGTTAGCTGAAATAAACTAAAATATTAAAAACGTAAAACTTATTTTATTTCAGCTAGTCATCAAGGCTACATTTCTCTTTTTTTTTTTTTTTTTTTTTAGGTTTAAAGGGATACTTCAGGATTTAGCATTAAGCTTTGTATTAGTAGAAAACCTGTAGTATTTTCGAATTACCATGCTTTCCACCCTCATATCCCCCTGAGAGAAGAGATTTGTGTATTTTTTGTCTGGAAAAAATCCTCCGATGACGCAAAAATCGTCATTTTGCGTCATCGGAGGATTTTCTGGCCAGAGGCTAAAGACTACAGCCAGTAGATGGCGTTGTTCCGCATGTGTTCAGCCCACCTATAGAGGGTGGGATCTCACTCACAGAATGTACACAGTATCAGCCGTCTTTCTTTGGAAGCTAAGCTAGCAGGCTCTTGTTCTGTGGAGAAAGCTGAATAGTAGGAGAAAGCTGAGTAAGTAGAGATTACCATCTTCCTTTTCCGGGACTTGTCTGGCGGGCGAGATCGTTCAAAATGTACGGGATTCAGCTTTTGCGTTCTGCGGTCGCCATTCATTGTTTACATGCACACCTCTCGTTTCAATCTAACTGAATTCATTCCGATCGGTGAATCTGACTGTAGTGTTTACATGAACGCTAAACAAGTGATCGGTTGATGTGCGTTTTAACATTGCTAAGAAAATTCCCGCTCCTCCGTGAGAGATACGAGACCCGGCGCGTCTCAGTAATCACGCCACCGGCCTCGCGCCGTTCTCCCGCGGCCGTCAGCCTCGTCCTGCTCGCCACAGTAAACATGATGAATGGCGACTGTAGAACGCAAAAGCCGAATCCCGGACATTTTGGGCGATCTGTAAATCCATGGCAAACTCATCACGTAGACTAGCTAGCCTTGTTGTTTTTTTCAACTGTACACTCTTACCGGTAGGCGTGGCCTCCTAAGGCAGCGAAGCAAGTGCATTCTGGGAGTTGTTGTCTTTCATCCACATAAGCCAAAAATACATTTTCTGGCTTTTCTCAGTCTAGAAAGCTCCAAATTAAAAAATTTCTTCACATTTCTTCTTCTTAAATGACCTATTTTAAATACACATTCATCTTCCCAGAGGTGAAGTAACCCTTTAACCTGATGATTAATAAACTCTAAAACAACAAAAACTATAGACATATTTACAAAAAATATTAATACAACAAAATTACTAAAACTTTTAACTATAAAAAATATATAAAAATAATAATTAGAAATTTCAATGAAACTATAATAGTATCTCTATGATACTTAAATAACACTGATTTGAAAGCTGCATAATTTTGCATGAATGATTTGATTTTAGAGTTATTACCAAGTTGATTTTTCTTCTGCAATGTCTTCCGACTTAGAATTTTAAAAAGGTCATTTTTTGTTACTGTTTTTTCTTCCTTTTTTGAGCTAGATGGCCTGTAGTCACTATGAACAGCTTTAAGGAAAACTCTCCCTTTGTGTCCCACCGAATAAAATAGTATAGCATATATGGAAAAACATGATGGCGGGTAAATGATGATCATTTATTTTGGGGTGAATTATTTCTTTAACAAATTGTTTGTTTTCACAGACACTGATAGAGATGGTTATGCTTAGGAAACACACATGCCATAAAATCACTGTACCTGCAAGTGTGCCGATCTCCATCAACATGACAAGCCAACAATGCACGCACAACGCATGAAATGCTCTGAAACATAAAGGAATTTAGCTGCTTAAAGCGGATGAAACGACTAACAGACTCATGCCATTATAAAGGGCAGTCTGTGAACTTTACGGTGATATTTTGTGCTGTTTTTACACAGGCACTGATGTCCAGAAGTTCACGCTGAGTTCACATCCAGGCCCACTGGAGACACACAGAGGAGATGATCAGCACCTCTATCTGGCCCAAAACACATGAAGCTACTATCAAAACCATAATCAATACCTTTCGTTTGAGGAACAAATCTTCCTGGTGGAATGTGATCACACAATGACACAGCAGATCTGTCAGAGCCATCATGTAAAACATGCGTTCAGTACTTTTCCAATGGCACGCAACCAGAACCTGAAAGCCACAAAGACATTACTTCATGCATGTCTGCAATGATCAGCCTTAAACCAGTAGTACACTGAATCACAGAATAAAGTGTGGATGATATTAAAGAGTTTTGTTCTGTGAAGATTTGTGTGATTACGTTAAGGTGACTAATCCGAGCTGTTGTTTGTTTAGATTTACTTCAAAGTATGACATTAGAATGGCATAATCTCAATCATACATTGGTTAAATACAGAAACTATTTAAATATTTATATATCCCAATGCAATTCATTAGATGATCAAACAAATGAGGACTAACAAATGAGCAGTAATCTCCACCTGCATTTGAACCTTTATTTGACAAAGTAGGTTGTGTGGGAAACATATCTAATCATATTTAACTATTAGATATCAGATAATCACAGCAGTGAGAGACTGACGTCCTTGTTGGCATGTGTGTCAACATATAAATGTCTGAGTCATGCTGACATTCATTTTGTTCACATCAAAAATAGCTCAAACTCTTCTGAACTTCTGTTCACTTCCTGTAAAATGATCCCGCGCTATAGAAACACTGAACAATTCACGTTTATCGGTTTCAGACTATTGTCAAACAGCTCCAGTCTTCTCTGATATCCGATACTCGCGTCATAACTCGTGGTCATGTTCCTCAACTGATAGGTTCATTGTTCATCACCAGATTTGACATGGTGCGATGAGGGTGTGTGTGATGCTGAACCTGGATCATTTCTGCATAATTCAATATATTTAAGCAATTTAATAACTGATCCAAATGAAAACAAAGTGCATGCAAAAGAATTTGGACAAAGTGGTATTTTTGAAAGAAATATAGCACACATAAAAATTTGAATTTTTTTTTTGTAAGATCAAAAATGTTGTACAATATATATAAAACTAACATAAGTTTTGTGAAACATTTATATGCTAATATGATGACCTTTATGCATTCACAAAAAAATTTGCTCAGACCAGCATGGTTAAAAATAGATTTCGCACAACTGAACATAGATTGACAGTCTTTTCAGAGAAATGAACATTTGAATACATCTGCTTAGTTATTAATTACTGCCGAAACTTTGTGGCAGTCCAGCTGAAAATATATAAAAGTAATCCAAACACAGGTGTGTGTGATACCAGTCCACCCACCATTCATGTCTGGACTTTCCCAGTTCATTACCACTACAGTACATCTTAGTAAATTAGAAAAGATAAATGAATTTATGTTGTGGCTTGTCGTCTTTCTGAAATCATATTTAAGAGTGTATAATTCTAAAAGTATTTTTGACTAGGTTTCTTTTGGATAGCATCTTTATCAGTATTTAATTGTTTATAATTTTTGTTATTTAAATATGATATTTTGATATTTGATATATATATATATATTTTTTTTACATATTTTTGTCATTTGAAGTACAAAGATATGGACTGTGAATAATGTGTTAAGTTTAAGTTAAATTTAAGTTATTTTACACCATTAGACATTTTTGCATTGATATTCAACCTAATATTTAACAATGAAACATTTAATATCATCGCAAAAAACATGTAACGCAAAAGAAGTGTCATGGGTTAATTTCTTCATTTCAATTCAAATTATTGCACAGCACACCAAAACTGAGAGATGCTACCAAAATAAACTTAATGTAAATCCATTAAAATGAAGTATATTGTTTTTGTTTTTCATTTATAGAACATTTT
The DNA here is from genome assembly GCF_964197995.2 of Scardinius erythrophthalmus. NCBI lineage: Eukaryota > Metazoa > Chordata > Actinopteri > Cypriniformes > Leuciscidae > Scardinius > Scardinius erythrophthalmus. The sequence continues at coordinate 43,540,280 of NC_138223.1, forward strand.
AGATGGGATCATTTTATGGATTTATTTGTAATTCATTCATTTTGTTAAAATTTTATGAATTAAACAGCTCATAAACATACTTTATACATTGAAATAACCCATTAAACATGAAAGTATTATGCAATCAATTAAGACATTTTCATATGAAGGGTTCTTTAAAATTCAGTCAAGAACCCAATAATTCTATTTAGAACCCAATTCAACTGAATTAAAATAAAATATTATGGGGTCAATGATAACCTTTTCAAATTAAAAAGTAAAATGAAAAATATTGAAATTGCTTATTTATTTGCAGGGCCGCTGGTCAAAGGCTGAAGGAACATGTGTGTGTATAGCACAACAAAGACCTCATAATCACATTGTCACAGTTTAAAAGTAGTTGAAATGGTAAGAGGAAAAAGTGACGAGGCAAAACCTGACTTCACCTGAGTGTAATGTTACATAACACACCGGATTTCAAAACGATGAAGCAATACATGCCATTTGTCTTTGGTATCCAAGTAATGTAATGCTTTTTCAACAGGTTAAGTGAGTTTTCAAAGTGAGCTCATCATGTCAGTTTAGTATAAAAATCCCCACACTCGTGCATTCAGTACACAGCGGACGGTGGAAACAAACACACTGAAGCAAGAGTGAAGACTAGATCTACATCTACATCTACAACAGACAATAGGCTCTCTGGTAAAAATCCCTTCTGAACTCTCTTTACAATAAAATGCTTTACCAGTAAATATTGCTCTCATTTATCTGCTAGGCTATACAAATGCTTCATGTTTTATAACTATAGTTAAAATATGCAACAGTAATAATAAGTCATTTGGTTGTAGAAGATCTAATGCAAAGTGTTTAGTTGCATGAGTGTTCCTCTAGTCTAGACCAAAAAAACAACCAGAATGTTTAAATAGCCTGATGGGCTTGACCAACCAAGCTTGAAACATTGTCAGAAAAAATGTGCAAAAATTGTACCCTTAGGTTGTCACTGTGGCAGTATCCTCAAAAAGGTACGTCTTTTTACCTTATCTACCCCTAAATTATATAGTGTGCATTATGGCTTAAAGTAATAATAATATGTACTATTAAGGTACTACTATGAACATTTAGGGGTAAATCAGGTACAAAGATGTACCTTTTTGAGGACACTGCCCCAGTGATAACCTAAGGGTACAATTTTTGCACATTTTTTCTGAACCCAGAAGATTGCTAATTATTGATTGTTAGGTTCCTTCATAGGATTGTTTCTTTGGACTTATTCATTGTTCTGCATTTAACCTCCAGATATCAGAGATGAAGAGCGTTCTCTCAGTGAAGATGTTGGCGGCGTTGGCTCTGGTTCTGCTGGTGTCCAGTGCGACTGAGGGACGGATTCTCAGTAAATGTGAGCTGAAGGCTCAACTCCAGGCGGGTCTGGGAGGAAATCAGGGAGGAAGTGGGCCTGGAAGTGTCACTTCTGGAGTTGGAGTCGTGACCGGAGGTGTTGTTGGAAATGGAACTGGAAGTGTCACTCCTGGGGTTGGAGACGTGACCGGAGATGTTGTTGGAAATGGGACTGGAAGTGTCACTCCTGGGGTTGGAGTCGTGACCGGAGGTGTTGTTGGAAATGGGACTGGAAGTTTGCCTGGAATTGGACCTGGAAATGGGACTGCGCCTGGAAATGGGACTGTAGACTTGGGCCTCATCGCCAAAAGTAAGTTTAAGAGGGTGAACACTGTGAGTTGAATTCTAGCAATGGTACAAATGTAAGCAAAGGGTGTTTCTGTCTCTCTTTCAGTCGTCTGTTCTGTTGAACGTCTGTCAAAGTTCAACACCAACCTGGTCACCGCCATCGGATCTCCAGCAGATTCCCGTCCCAGACCAGCACAACGACCCAATGAAAGACCAGGGGGAAGACCTGGTCAGGGTCGTCCCGGTGGAAGAGGAAAGAGATCCCCCGGTGGGGGGCGAGACAGGAATCCCCCTAGCCTGTTTGGCGACAGTTCAGAGGAGGATTCCAGCGAAAACAACAGAGTTTCCTCAAAACTGTTTGGGATCTTCCAGTTGAGCGATCAGGTGGCGTGCAATTCCGGATCCGGACAGAGTCTGAACATCTGCCGCATCGACTGCAGTGGTGAGTCACATGATACATTCTTTCTCATGAGAAAACGTAACTATTTTACAAGGTAGCGATTGCACCCCCTGTGGTGAAAATCAAGCTTTTAATGTTGTTGACTACAGGGGGACTTTAAAAGTAAGCATGACGCTCCACCCCTAAACCTAACGTAGGGAATGAGCAGACTGTATGAAAACATACAGATGAGATTGTACAAATTCATAGAAATTAGCCACCAGTTTGCAAAAAAATGTAAAATAGTGAAATATTGAATTGCCATAAGACTGTGTTGATAGATTCTATATAGAAATTAGCATAAGCTGCTTTTCCAAACCGTTCTATTCTGTGTCGATCTGGTCCAGCCGGTATACGGATATGGTTTAATTTTCCACTGTGGAGCTGATAACAGAGCTATTTGTAACGTAATACAAATGCGTCAGTCATTGCATTGGTGACGCAAGAGTTTACAGACGATATGAGATGTAAGTAACTGCATTATTGAGGATGAGATCAGATCTTTCTTTTCATTTTATTATTAATTTGCGTTGCGTTAACTTCGCTCGGCCATCTGGTAACAATCATGAGTGGCGACATCACGCATTCTATCAGAACAGTGAGAATTCCGTGCCGAGAACAGTTTGTTACCAAGCTCAAGTGGAAATATAACTGGAACCTTTCCTTACCGTACGGCCCGATAGTGGAAAAGCAGCTAGCCTATAGTTTCATCTCAATTTCAGTACGTCAAGTTTGAGTGACGTCTCATGTGTCTGGTCACAAATGTAATTGAAAACCAATTAGATTCAATCTTGTATGTACACTTGCACAATGTGATTTGTACAAAAGCAACATTTTTAGACAAAAGTGAGCATGAAGCTCCACCCTAAACCTAACTAGGGCGTAGGCAGATTGTAGAAAAATGTAAGAATGTGATTGTACGAATTCATACAATACAAACAATACACCAAAACCTAAAATAGTTATGAATTGCTGTCAGCTTGTGTTGATTGACCCAATTTACACAATAGCCTAGTTTGATCACAATTTCAGAATCATTGATCAATTTTGAGTGACGTAAATTTTGTCTCCTACAGCTCTGATTGATGATGACATCAGGGATGACATCACCTGCCTGAGGAAACTGTTGGACAGCGTGACCAATGCGTAAGTTGTCAACGTCTCACATCTACAAATCAGTAGTCAATTATAACAGTTGCAGGGTCTTGCTAATCACATGATCACAGTCTAGGCTCCCATTAGTAGTCACCACTCATTTGCATGCATGACTTAGCTCAATTTTAGAGCATTGCCAAAGGTCGCTGTTGCTACAGATCTGCTAAATTAATTTGAATAGCAATGCATTTTAATTGCAAATCGCCAAAGGTTTTCATTGTGAAACATTCTAATATAACTAAAATAAACAAAACAAATGTATTTTTACAAATAATTTAACAAGTAACAGAAGCATATTCAAAATTAATAATATTCCCGGTCCTGTTTTGTTACAGCCCTGGTCCAGTCTTCGCTCCTCGGCCCAAGAAGTAAGTCAAACAACTGAAAGATTACACGAGTCAAGAGAAAAACTGATTATTAATATATTTATATTTTATTCAATACCTGAAAGCTTAGAGGTTTAGGGAAGCACATTTTTCAAAGTAAAAATGCATTTAGCTTAAATATTAAATAAATATCTTCTGGACAAAATAAATGTATGGTGAAAGTACCTAAAACTTATATATTTTCATCAACATTAGCAATATCTTTAGACCTTTTGGAAATATATATCAAAACATATATCTGAATTTTTTTATGATTTATGGTTTCTAATATTTAGAAGAGTATCTCATTAAGCAGCATGATAAAGTCAAACTGAACTGGAGTCAATTGTTAGTCACAATTGCTTATGTAAATTACATAAACTGGGTGCTCCTGTGTTAACAATAGCATCAACAAAAATAAGATAAGCTACAGCAATAAAGTATACAATTTGTAAAGCTTGTTTTACAAGTTTGTGTTTATTGTTTTTCAGGAAGCACATGTTGTACGTGAAGGAGTGCCGCAATGTCAATCCCTTGCTGTACTTTGCTGCGTGTGTCTAACACATTCAGTGTTTCTTCTGTCCAGCTTCATCCTCATGCATTACTGTAATAAACCCAACACTTGAGGGTTGCAGTGCTTCAAAACCTCTTTGGCGTTTGTTAATCTGAAAAGTCTTTCACAGAGGAACTGCTGTTCACATGCATATACATTATGTTCTCAGACTTCAACAAGTCTTACATGTCTGGAAAATGTTCTCAAAATAGCTTCAAGTACTTCAGCATGTACAATAGTATACCCCAGAATGCAAATAAAACGATATTCATAAAAGAGTTCCTTGTCTAAGTCTGTCTTCACAATAAAAACATCAATAAATCAAAGTTTGCATGAGTGAAAGGTTAAAAGCCTTTCTGGATTGAATATTTGTGTCCTAACCCTAACAACCATGCTGCAAATCTTGTGCAGTATACACAGATACAAAATTCTCATTCTCAAACGTTTTGTTCATCACAAAGCAAGTGTACACCATCTAAGAAGTCAGGATTTAGTTGGTTTTCCATGGTCTAGTAGTGAACTGGTGGACGTCGCAACTACACCATTTACAGCATTTAAATCCAAAAAATAAATGTTGTTAGTAGATGTTTCATTCTTTTTTTGGAGGGCGCAAAACATTTATTTTCGTGTTGCCTCTGTTTTATGGTCTTGTGTCTGATTTTCCCAGTGTCTGAGCACCTGCCGCAAGCTTCATAATGACTCACAATAAAAAATAAACTCTATTTAACCAAATCCATTGTGCAACGCCCGTTCCTCCCATTAGCAGAGACATATTACATTACTTATATTACATAAGCAAATTAGTGGCATTGATCATGTTAACTGCTTTGTACACAGTATGCTCTTTGGATTCAGGCAGCATAACAGGTCAGAAGTCAGTGTGTCAGGCCATCGGGCAGTCGTTATTTTCGAGCCCTGCAATCTGACTTCTGACCTGTAATGCTGCCTAAATCATAATCAGAGTGGGAGAACAGGGTTGCATTGACAATCCAACACAATGGGCAGCACATTGAACACATTTTATAAGTGGTCAGAAACTTGTAAATAACTCATGAACGAATAAAGTTACGTTGAAACCAAGCACACCATTGTTTTTCTTGTGACATTACCAATAAGTTTGATGTGTCACATGGCCCTCTTCCAATTGAAAAAACAAAAGTTGTATCCAAGATGGCCGACTTCTAAATGGCCACCATGGTCACCACCCATCTTGAGGAATTTGCCCCCTCACATATACTAATGTGCCACAAACAGGACTTTAATATCACCAACCATTCCCATGTTATTACGGTGTATCCATATAAATGGCCCACCCTGTACTTTAGCTAGACTATGACGCTATTTTGTTCTGAAAACAAACTTTTTTGCATTATTTTCCTGTTAGCCTCTGTTAAGGCCTATTTATACTTCTGCGTCGAACTCACGCCGTAGCCTCTATGCTGTAGGCAACGGGTTGGTTTTCATTTATACTTCTGCGTCGTTGGCCGCGTTGACGCGCATGCAGAGGGAGCGTGTGAAACCCGAGCGGTCCTAGCAGACCAATCACAGCGATTGCGTCCGCGTAAAGTTGACGCGTTGTTAAATTTTTGGAGAGGTGCACGTCAGGGTACGCCGAAGGGTACGCGCGCTACACACAGCCTACTTTCCGCGACCGCGAGGGTCCGCGTGACGTAAAAATCATCATCGGGGGTGCGCACGGAGGCGGCAGTCGTGTGTCTCCCATTTTTTGTAAACCGCGCGGACAAAAGGGCGCGCGTTCATTAGGTTAAAACCACGAAAGAGATGGAAATAACATGGACGCCGAATTTGAAAAAACGGAAAACGCATGCAAGCTAGAAATAGAACCAATGCCTATTTTTCACGCAAGCGTGTTGGAAGCGTTTCCAGGCAAAATAGAATAGGAAAAGATGTTTATTATGATTATAATAATAATAATAATAATATTAATATCATAATAATAATAATAATATAATAATAATAATATCATTATATTATGATTATACTGTCCAGACCGATCTACTGCGCATGCGTTGAACGCGTTCACCGAGCGGACCTCAGCAGAAAGTATAAATACGCAACCCAGTGTGCGCAGCTGTCGTGTACGCGTCCAAACTGGAGTATAACAGAGGCTTCATCTCTGTAACGCTGCTTTGAAACAATCTGTATTGTGAAAAGCGCAATGTAAATAAACGTGACTTGACTTGACGTTATATAATAAAATAACATTTTAAAAGGAGGTGATTGCATATTCACAAGAAATAATCGATGCAATTATGCTTACAAAATTGTTTATTCTTTTATCACATTTACTGTTTGTCCTGTGCCACGTGGAATTCATATTTACATGCTGGAAAACAACAGGAAAAAGGTCAAAGCAAGCCTTTTCCCCACAGTATTTGTGCACTATTTGAATACACTCAAATAACCCTCACAGCGCAGCTCAGAGATTTGGATTGATATAGTAAAGTAAAGCATCTGAAGTTAAAAAAATAAAGCTTTTATAAAACAGTTAGCTTATTATATCTTATACACAAGTGTTTGAAATGTAATGATCAGCATGCCATAAGAAAAGTTGCATGGAGAAAGCGACAAATATTTCTAAGTTTCCAGAGAACAAACTCTAGATAATGAAACCCATCTGGTGTAACAATGCAGAAGATCATGTTTGATTTAAAACTTTTAAATGATTTTAAATTAAATGATCCAAAACCATCGTCAGCACTTCAGATCCACCCAAACAAAACAGAGTAAAGATTCAGGGCTTTAGAGAGACACACTGTCCTCTATTATATGAGATGTGACTCTGAAGATGAGATGAATGACCATCTATTTGAATGGGAAATGCTGCTCTGTGTGTGTGTGCGTGTGCGTGCGTGTGTGTTGTCATAATCCAAAGACAAACAGCTCAAAGGCTCAAGCAACAAAACATCAGCTTCAAAATTCCACTGAAATCACAGGGGGAAAACAGAGCAAACAAATAAACAAAAATGACAAAGATAACAACCTGAACACCCTGGCAAGCATTTGTGATTTTCTTCCAATCTGTTTAAGAATGACATCACAGTAATACGATCTCCTCGTGATGATGGGATGGACCAACCGCACAGGTGGAGGTCACTCGAATATATATAAGATGGACCACAGTACAGAAAAACGATCCTCAAACAAGCATCATTTCAACAGAACGTCTGGTAAGACACTTGACAATTCGGTTCTTCATGATACTTTATTTCATGTTTTTTGCTCAAATTAATAATTAGATGTTCCCAGCTGATTATTGTGAAAAAAAATATATATTGTTGTGACTGACTTTAGTGATAATATTTAAAGTAATTAAAAATATATATACATTGAAAAAAAAATTGTCACCTTTGATGAAAGCTTCTGCTGAATTATTATGTCTAAAACTAGTTAATATTTGAGTTTTAATCTATGAAATATATATATGTAAAAAATGATTTTTTTTGTGCATGATAAGAATATTAATAAAAGATACAAATATTAATATTACCCCCAATTCAGCTATAAACTTGCAAATCAAAAAGAATTGGATACTATTGATCTGTTCTTGTCTTTACTTGAAGATGTAATCAGTGTTTAACCTCCAGATATCAGAGATGAAGAGCGTTCTCCCAGTGAAGATGTTGGCGGCGTTGGCTCTGGTTCTGCTGGTGTCCAGTGCGACTGAGGGACGGATTCTCAGTAAATGTGAGCTGAAGGCACAGCTGGACGCTGCTCGGTTTCAGCAGATTACGGCCATGGGAGAGAAAATAACCGTGGACAATCTCATCGCTAGACGTGAGACATTTTTCTTTCAGCTTTTCTCTCCGTCTTCAGAATGCCAAACTGCCATGTTTTATGTCTTTCTTTCTTCCTTTCTGTGGCAGTTGTCTGCAAGGCCAACAGCTCAGCCTTCAACACCAGCTCTGTCAAAGCCATCACGGTCAACAATAAGGAGAATAAAACGGCTCAAGCCCCAGCTCAAGCTCCACCTCAAGCTAAATCGGGAAGCCCACCCAAGCCTCAGACACAAGCCCCACACAACCCCCAGACAAAAGCCCCACCACAAGCCCCACGCAACCCTCACACACAAGCTCCACTACAAGCCCCATCCAAGCCTCACACACAGGCCCCACCCAAGTCTCACACACAAGCCCCATCCAAGCCTCACACACAAGCCCCATCCAAGCCTCACACACAAGCCCCATCCAAGCCTCACACACAAGCCCCACCCAAGCCTCACGCACAGGCCCCCACTGAAGGACCACAGGGGTCCGGCCATGAGACCAAGCCTCCACACCTGAATGCTACTGCCAAAGTTTCCGGGCATCTGTACGGCGTGTTTCAGCTCAGTGATCAGCTGGCCTGTAATTCCGGCATGATCCCGTCGCTCAATGTCTGCAACATGAGCTGCTCTGGTGAGTTTAAGGCCCTGTTTACTCCTTTAAGATGCGTTTTGGTCGATCGGATCACAAGTAGACGAGGGAGACACATTCCCGTTCACACCTGGTGTTTTAACCCGTCTCTTTTGTCCACTTTCAACCACTTCTGTCCTGATTTCTTCGAGGGGAGGGTCTATGGGCGGGTAAATGTAGGGTCTTTTTTTTAGATCTTTCAATCTAATGGACGAAATTAGCTCTCGCAATTTACATTTAAACACGACCAGAGACGACGGAAAAACATGCATAGATCATCAGCTTTAGTTTCTGCTCTGACAGACGCAAGATCGGCCGAACGCTGTGAGAGTGAACATTGTGCTTGATACATTTTTCATCTTCAAACCAAACTTGGGTCTCCAGCCGATAGTTCAAATCTTGTCTGGCTAGAGCTCTTCCCATAATGTTCCCGCATTAGATCAGTAGACGGAGAGAAGATGGTGTTTTGTGGCTGTTTGAACACATTCGACCACATGAAAAGCGAAAGCAATCCGGTTGACTTTGTTTTCAACTTCCTCTGGAAGTGGCGGAAAGTGGACGAGCTCAAAACGTTTTAGACCCCGTTTACACCTGTATTTAGTGTCGTCCACATGTGATCCGATCAACCAAAGTGCATCTTATTACCAGGTGTAAACAGAGCCAAAGAGGCAAAACTGCATATCAAATGTAGCACTTAAGACCTGCATTTATCATGAACCACATCGTCTTTTTAATTTCTGCATTGAAAATCTGAAAGTTTTTCAGTTTTCAGTGGTTTTGAATTCTTTTTCTTCTTTTATTGCACAAAAGCTTTGACTGATGACGACATCAGCAATGACATCGCCTGCCTGAAGACCCTGATGAACAGCATGTAAGTTTACACAAGCTCAAACACAGGCTTGCTTTAGTTACCAATGGTGTTTAAAATATTAATTCAAAGCAGGCTTTGGTATGATAAGAATCGCATGATAAAAAAAATCTATTAACACAAATTTTAAAAGTTTTTATACGCGTGTTATTTCTCAACAGGGAACCTAAACCCCAAAAGAAGCCCACTGATGTTAATAATATGTAAGTTTATGGTTTCACTGGTTATAGTTGTACAAATCATGTGAAATCATTGTAGTTAAATGCATTGCCATATCAGCTTCACATGCTATTACGTGCCAGATACATATTCAACATTCAACAATATAATATAAAAAATACAAAATAATTACTACAAAACTATCAAATTCAACAATACAGAATAATACAAAATAAAAATGCGTTTGAGGCTTGAACAATATAATCAGGCCTGAATGTTCAATGTGTGATTGTCTTTGGTGTGTTACAGTTTGGAGACGCTGATGGTGAAGGAGTGTCACTCTGTCGTTCCCTCAAAGTACTTCGCAGACTGTGCTTAAAAACACACACGGACCAACAGACTCGCTCTAGCTTCCTCCAACTTACAAACACAACAGTCTGATGGTTTCCATACCTTTGGTAATGAGGTCAATATGATGGTGGCGGTATCTGTAGGCGCGTTTCCATTACAGATTTGCGCAAAACTTTTGCGATTTTTTTCTAAATGTCGACAAAAAACTATTGCGAAATGACGGCGTTTCCATTAACCGATGTTATGCGACTAAAACTTCATTTTTTCCTCAGGTTTATGTATATCCCAGCCACTGCACTAGCCATTAATATTAATCGAAGGAGATGTATGTGTGTTTTCCAGGCATTAATGGTAAGGAACGACCCTTATTATACGCGTGAGCGTAAACCTATTTGAGGTTTAGAATCCATTATTCCTGTAATTCTTTTGTCTTTTATGAATTTAATAAAGAACTCTGTCTCGTATTCTGTCCAAACACACCGCGTCATCTACGTCAGGTGACCTGTAAATGCGCAAAAACTGTTTCCATTGCAGTTTTGCGAAATATTTCTTTTTCGAATTGCCTGAAAAACCACCTCATGCGAGCGTAAAAACTTTTTTGCGATAAATGGGAGTTTTTCCGAAATTGACGTGTTTCCATTGGGCGTATTTTCAATTCGCAATTTCAATTTGCGCAATTTGAAGGGTAATGGAAACGCGGCTTGTGTGAGTTTATTAAATGTCTAATGACTTTTAATAGAGGGAGTTTGTGCACTTTAAGTTAAGACACTTTAGTTTGTTGCTGTAATACTGTGAATGTTTACATTTCTGTCTAAATATATATTACTGTGTCTAATATCATTGTGTTGCTGCTGCTGAGGGCTTTTAAATACTGTCACTTTATCATTAACAATAAAATCAAAAACTGGAGCGCTTTTCTTTTCCTTATTACATTACATCAAAAAGCTTAAATAACTGGACTTGTCAAGTGGTAAATCTGCATTATGCATTTTACGCTTATACTTTATGGAGCCCCTAAAGGGACACGGTGATGGAAAAATATGAGATGGGAGAAAAAAAACTTTTATTTTATCTATCTTTGCATTTACTCACAAAACTTTTGCACTCGCCCAAGAAACTCGCAAAGAACTCAAAAGCTTTGCAAGTGAAAGCAAAGTTTCTCAAGGGAAGGCAAACGTTTTGCAAGTGAATGCAAAATTTCTTGGGGTAAGACCAACATTTTGCAAGGGAATGCAAAGGTTTTGTGAGCAAATGCAAAGTTTCTTGGGGAACACAAAACATTTGGGAGAGAATGCAAAAGCATTTACATAATTTTTCCTACAATCTCATATATATATTTTTTCCATCACCATGTCCCTTTAAGGATTCCAGAAGACTGTACAATACTTGTGAACATAATTATGGGGGGATTTTCTTTTCTTTTTTTGTAAATCTAGTTGCTGATACATTGATATGGAGTGGAATGAGGAAATATAATAATATACATTTCATTATTTTAGATCATGCAAACAACCAAACTAATAATCAAATAAATACATTTTTATTTTAGACAGAATACAAATTTTGAACATTGCAAATTTCATAGATTTTATAATAAATGTATTCAACATTATTAGTTTAAATATACATTTTATTTAAACAATATAAATACTTTCATTTTGTCAATGCACAATGCATTTTGTGAAACATTTAATCTCTTACCAGATGTTCTGTTGTTGGAGATACAGATGATTGAGAGTCTTTAAATGTTCCTCAGTCTTCACTGTCTGACTTATATATGTTAGAGTCGTCTCCACCTGCACCCGCACCTGTGCTTTTGGTTCAACCCAACATTAATACTGAGATTAATGTTTGATGCTCGTCTCAGAAAAAGGCTGTCTCTCCCTGGAGAGTTTTGGTTCCTCCCAAGGTTTCTTTTTCATCCACTTCAACCAACCAACCAACCAACCTTCTTTTAGGCACTATATCCTGCAAAGCAGCTTTGGATCAAAATGTATTGTGAAAAGCATTATGCCAATAAAACTTAAAAAAGAACTGAACTACTATATTCTGGGCAATCTTTCCAAGTAAAGCATCACTGTTCCCACATAAATTTGCAAGTTGCATGAACTTTTGACACACTAACGTAAGCTGCAAATTATTCACTGTGACAATGCTGAAGAACAAGTCTGATTTGAAACAGACAATTCATTAAGTCATTTAATTCATAAATGATCCTTAAACTAGGTTGGTTGCAAAAAATTCTTGACTAAAGCCATTGTGAGTTTCTAGAAACGGCTGTTTAAATGACAGCGCCTTGCCCATAAAGCACTTTTTGCACAAAAGCATTAAGCAGGGTTCCCACACCTTGGTTAACTTCAAATTCAAGGACCTTTAAGGACTTTCCAGATCCAATACCCTCAAATTCAAGGGCTTAATGTGACGACACATTTCAAGTGAGAACAAGGTTACATCTTGTTACCTTGTATTACAGTTACACATCTGTCAAACTACTACGCAAAAAAGCTTTTTTTTTCATTTATTTTTGGCCATATGACAGAGATCTGATATTCTATTTGTCATATTTATGTTTTGCATAAAACGTAAGAATATTCGGTACATCCTATAAAAAATAATAATGATAAATCAAATAAAAATGTGTCAAGATCTTGGAACTGATTATTTCAACATGACAACTTGACAGCTCAACAATAAACCATGAGAAAACATGACATCAAGTATGTGAACTTGCAACAGAACAAATATTATTATTTTACATTTGATTAATTTATTTATTTCTACATAACTCTTCAGTATATGTTGGTGTGCCTTTAGCATTTATTTACTTCTTAAATTATGACTACATTATTTGTCCCATTTTTATTGAAATAATTTAGCACTTTTAAAACTTTTTTTTAAATGCCATAAATTGTGTATGACAGATAGGATCATCATTTATTATGCATGTTTAATATTTATAAACGATAAATTAATAAATAACATTAATTATAATTTATGAATTAATCTGTCTAATGACGTCTACAAATATAATAGTTACCTGTCTACCAAGATCTATGTATATTATATTAAGAGATTATCCAAATTTAAAAACAAAAAAACAATAGGCCTATTACGCCAATTAGGCCTTTGAAAGAAAGGATGTGTCTGTCACGGCATAGGCTACTGCAACGCGTGAGCAAATTAAACTGTGCAGTTTGCCTTACATTCATCATTAGCTACTGGACAGACAGACCCATTGATACCTATTTTCATATCTGGAGAGGACGTGAGCTCAACATGTTTTTTTAAAAAACGTGCATTAAGCCCGTTTACGGCGCATGTTCTCTAAACTCCGTCGCTATGGAAACAAAGACGCTAACACGCATTAACCCTCAAGGGGGTAATCCATCAGCCGGAAACCGAAGCTTCCCCGGGGGCCGCCATTGATTAGCAGACCATCACCTGCTGTTAGCATTTCATTGACTCCCATTCATTTTGACGTCACTTTGACAGCGAATAACTTTACATCTGAGGCGTTTAAAGACTCCATTTGTCCATTATTTATTTCTAAAGAAACACGGCAATGTATAAAAGGCTCCATTACCTTGTATCTTACGTTATGGCCCCGTAAATAGGCTAATGATTGTGTCATAACCACGCAACTCTCTGTCGCACAGTAGAGAGATTACCGTATGGACAGGAGGAGAAGCTCGCAGGCAATCGGGGGGGACGTGGAGGCAAAATGACAAAATAATTAATCAGAATACTTATCAAAAGTTGCTCCTGCTCCTAGTTCATGGACACCTCCTCACAATCTCCATCTCTGCAAGTTTCGGAAGGGAATGATTCAGATTTCTCTCGGCACAGCTACTAAGGTTGCTCACGTCACATCTACGTCGTCAAGCTCAGTTTGAGTCTGCGCAGTACGCTCGACCATCAGGAAGTGAGAGCTTCTAATTGACTTCACTTTTCTCCGTTGAATCCAATGGGGTCGCTGTGTCCATTTCTTTTACTGTCTATGATTCTGTCAATGAATGTATGTGTCTATCAAAAATACGGGACAAATCATGTCCCGCATTGATTTGATACGGAAAGCATCATTTTACCTAAAAATACAGGACAAAAAAAAAAATCTTTGTAATCTTCTATGGTGAGCCAAATATCTTGAAACTTGCATTTTCCAGGCATCACATTTCAGCGGTTTCAGCCTATTTTTGCGGTGTGTCTGTGCATGCGTGAACATCATGGCAACGTACAACACAAAGTACCTCACGCGGGAAACACTTAACGTAACGTGTAAATGCGCGTAACTAAGGTAAATCAAGCAGGCTAGTATGCATAGGCCACGAAGTGTCGGTGAAATAACACATTAGCGGACCGGAGAGAATAATATGGATTTTTTTCCAGAAAACTTCTTGCACAAAATAAATTGAAGCACTTTCAAGGACCTGTATGTTTATTTCCAAGCACTTTCCAGAGCCTTGAACATTTTTTTTTTTTTCAGATTCACAAACTTTCAAGGATTTCAAGGACCCGTGTGAACCCTGAATAAGTCTTCTTTCTCAAGACGGGTGTTTGGGTGGATGGAGAAACCTTGGGAGGAACCAAAACTCAACAGGGCGAGACTATCTTCCCCTGACACACATTCAGACCAAAACAATATTAATCTCAGTATTAATGCTGGGATGAACCAAAAACACAGGTGCAGCTGAGGTGGAGATGACTAACATATATAAGACTGATCAGTCACAGTACAGGACAGTGAAGACTGAGGAACATCTGAAGACAACAAAGCATCTGGTAAGAGTGAGTTTAATATGGTTCTTCCTCCAGTTTTGATTGCATGTTGTGTTCAAACCGCTTGCTGGTCATTGTGACTGCAACACATGTACAGTATAGTTCATTTGGGGTTGGTAAGATGTTTTAATGTCTTTGAAAGAAGGCTGCATTTATTTGATCAAAAATACAGTAAAATCAGTAATATTGTGAAATATTATTACAGTTTGAAATAATTGTTTTCTATGTGAATATATTGTAAAATGTAATTTATTCCTGTGATCAAGGCTGAATTTTCAGCATCATTACTCCAGTCTTCAGTGTCATACGATCCTTCAGAAATCACTCTAATATGATGATTAAGAAACATTTATGATTATTATCAGTGTTGCATATTCTTATGGAAACTGTTATACTTTTTTATGTAAACTGAATTCTCAGAATTCTTTGATGAATAGAAAGCCCAAAAGAACAGTACTTATTTAAAATAGAATATTTTTTCACATAATAAATGCCTTTACTGTTGCTTTAATCAATAAAATCAGCTGTGATGCGATCAGCATAAAATAATGAGTCCACCAACCGAATTAACACAACTGACTGAAAAGAAGCTTCCACCTCTGCTTTCACTTGTCTCTGTGTTTACCTCCAGATATCAGAGATGAAGAGCGTTCTCCCAGTGAAGATGTTGGCAGCGTTGGCTCTGGTTCTGCTGGTGTCCAGTGCGACTGAGGGACGGGTTCTCAGTAAATGTGAGCTGAAGGCTCAACTCGAGGCGGCTCAGATTAAGGTGATTAGAGCCATGGGAGACAAAATGACCGTGGATGATCTCATCGCTAGACGTGAGCAACAGATTCTCTCTCCATATATTTATGTCACATGTGCAGATAAAAGGTTGATCAGCCTCACACCCTTTATTCCTTTTGTTCTGTGGCA
Source organism: Scardinius erythrophthalmus (assembly GCF_964197995.2). Taxonomy (NCBI): domain Eukaryota; kingdom Metazoa; phylum Chordata; class Actinopteri; order Cypriniformes; family Leuciscidae; genus Scardinius; species Scardinius erythrophthalmus. The sequence goes on from NC_138223.1 coordinate 43,555,938, forward strand.
GTTGTCTGCAAGGCCAATGCCTCTGGCTTCAACACCAGCTTTGTCAAAGCCATCGCCGCCAAGCCTAAAGAAAACGAGTCCTTTAATACCCTCTCTTTTGGGCATGAAAAGCAGCGGCCCGTCAGGCGGATGTACGGCGTGTTTCAGCTCAGTGATCAGCTGGCCTGTGATTCTGGCATGATGCCGTCGCTCAATGTCTGCAACATGAGCTGCTCTGGTGAGAAAATACCATAACACTATATCCTAAACAATGATTTGTGAATTTCTGGACTCAAAAACTTCCAGATTTCTATGACTCTCATCATTCACAGTGAGCCAGTTTGAATAAGGTTTTGACTCTTTTCTGTTTCCTCCAATAGCTTTGACTGACGATGACATCACAGATGACATCGCCTGCCTGAAGACCGTGATTGGCAGCATGTAAGTAGCACACACACACACTACTATGATCTGCTGTAGATGTCATTTCATATGCATATAACTTTTTGTGTAGGATTCACTTTGAAACTGATTCCACTCAGAAATTGCTAAATTTCACACATAATTAGAAAGAAAAGGCAACTAACACATTTTGCAGTAGAAAACCTGAAATGGTATTTTCTGGTAAAACTACCCCAATAATCTTTGTTTTATTTACAACTACAAATAAAAAGCGTTTTTGACAGTGTAGTTACTGAATGACATTTGGGCATAAGTTTAAAAGGCCTCTATGAAAATGTGCACATATATAAACACTCAATGTAAGTCTTATTATATTCAATTTCTTAACATGTTTTCTTTCTTCACAGTAAACCTAAACCCAAAAACGCCTCTGATATCACTCTTCCACTTGCAACGTAAGTTGAAAATAATAAAATGTATGATCCTTTATATATGCAAAAAGAAGTCTGCCGTAGTCTCTTATTTTCACAATATGTGCAGGATTATTTTTGGATATATTATTATTGAATATATATATTATTATTAATTTTGCAAACATGTAAACCCAGTGCTGTTTAATCGATTAATCGCATTTAAAATAATTATTATATATGTGTAAATTTGTAAATGTATATTTATATATATATGTGTGTGTATATATATGTACACACAGAGATATATATATTATTAATCAAATTATTTACTTCAAGTATAAAGGCTTAAGAAGTAAAATACGGCCTGAACGTTCAAAGTGTGACTGTTGTTTGTGTGTTACAGGTTGAACACTATTTTGGTGAGGGAGTGTCACTTTGTGGTTCCTTCACGTTATTTCGCTGAGTGTCTGACTGCAACAACACCAATTGTTTCAATTGATTGATTTTACTGAGAGAAACAACAGTGTGATTTTACTCTTCAGACCTGCTGTAAAACTGTAGATTTGTACCAGAGATTTACAGAATCAAAATATGTATATACTGACTACCATTACCTACAATATCACTGCATGATTTCTGTCACTCTAAAAACACAACAGTCTGATGTTCCCATGGCAACTGCTTTGATTGAATGGTAATGAGGTCACTATGATGGTGGTGGGATCAGCGTGAGTTTAAACATATTAAGGCTCTGAACAGAGGGTGTTTGTGCATGAATAAACTTTATATTATCGCTGTAATAATGCAAATTTTTGGTGGCGTTTTACATTTCTGTCGACACTTGTAATAAAACTGTCTCCGTTCCTTGAATCACACTGTGCTGATGCTGTGTGTGATTATGATAATATTTGTGAACACTGCTAAAAATGCTTTTCTTACTTAGTATTTTTGTCTGGTTTCCAGTCCAAATATCTAAATATTTATATGCTTTTGAAACCTAAATGTCCCCAACACTTGGGCCACAGTGTCTGAATCATGTCTGAACATAACAAAAAGGGGAAATGAAACTAGACAGATGTCTAAATATATAAACTCATGAGTGAGTAACAAAGTGAAGTATTCAAGAAATCCAGATTTGCTCTTACCTAGTAACAGAATGCTTTGCTGAACTATACATATGAAGGACCAATCATATTGTAGAAAATGTATGCAATGAATCTTATACTATAAAAACTGTTGTAGCCTACTTTTTTTATGTGGCGGGATTGTCTCTGAAATTGGTCTGAGGTCCTCCGGCCGTGATTAAAGCATATTGAAAGGCGTTGTCTGGAGTCTGTCTGGTTAGGACACTAGAGATCTTAATCCCAAGTGATAGTGTTAATTTAGTGGACGAGACGTCGTCCGACTCAGCCGAAATCAATTTGGAGACACGCTAGAGTATAAATTTTAAGTGACGACTGGAGACAGGCTAACTTAAGTCAGGTGCGTATGGAAATTTCTACCACACTACACACTTGATTGTACATATAAGCTCACTTTACAAGTTGTGTTGTGTGTAACTTTACCCAGACGCAGCCGTGATAGATCAGATCATGTTACTCACTTGATTTGATGACTTTGAATTTCATTCAGCAAAACGAAATAATCTTTAAACCATTTAGTTTATTTGAGCTGAGTTAAAATGTCATTTTTCAATAGCTAATTTCTCCAAACACGTCCACATACACAATCTTTGATCATAATCCGAATTAGGACGTCATTATAATGCAGCCAAAGATAAATTACGACCCATCTCTATCACAGAGACAGAAGGCGGGTTTCCATTACAGATTTGCGCAAAACGTTTGCGATTTTTTTTTTCTAAATGTCGACAAAAAACTATTGCGAAATGACGGCGTTTCCATTAAACGACGTTATGCGACTAAAAATTAATTCCAAAAATCATAGCAACAGACATTGGTAGGTTTATGTATCTCAGCCACCGCACTGGCCATTATTATTAATCGAAGGAGATGTATGTGTGTTTTCCAAGCATTAATGGTAAGGAACGACCCTTATTATAGGCCTACTTGAGAGCGGCACATACTGTATGAGGTGTTTCTGGGTGTTTCTCCCTCATATCTGCTTTGATGTCTTGATTGTGGCATTTCTTTGATGTTTAGAATCCAGTATTCTTGTAATTATTTTGTCTTATATGAATTTAATAAAGAACTCTGTCTCGTATTCTGTCCAAACATACCGCGTCATCTACGTCAGGTGACCTGTAAATGCGCAAAAACTGTTTTCATTGCAGTTTTGCTAAATATTTCTTTTTTGAATTGCCTGAAAAATCACCTCATGCGAGCGGAACAACTTTTTTTGCGATAAATGGGAGTTTTTGCGAAATTTTGTTTCCATTTAGATTTTAAATTTAGCCATTTTCCATTTAGCAAATTTAGATATTGAAAGTCAAGTCACCTTCATTTATATTGCGCTTTTAACAATATAAATTGTTTCAGCGCAACTTTACAGTGATAATAGGAAATTGAAGTAACAGATTGTTTTGGCTTTATAGCAGCTCTAGAATAAAGTTATTGTCCAGCTACAGTTAGTTTTGATTGATTCACTTCTGTTGCAAAGATCATTAGTTATTTAACTTAGGGGCCGCTAACACACCTTTCTAACAGTAAACCTTTGACGCACTCCGGCCCGCTCATTCGCACGACAACAGTGCGTGAGAACGCAAACCTTTAAATAGGTTTCAAAATGCAAGCCTTGAAAATAAAAAAAATAAAAACGTTTTCTCTGTGCAAACTTCAAAAACGCAAGCCTGTGAAAACGCTGACTATAGGTATTAGACTTTAGTCTATCGGTATGCGCGTTTGAATATATATGTGCGCAGGCGTGTAGTCTTTACAAATTGAACTCAACAAATTACTTGTCTATTCTTAAAAATGTATAATACATGATTATTCATCGCTTCCGCTTAGCCATTTGAACTGGAATTATTTTGACAACGTTTTATCTGTTGATCAATTATGCTAATTATCACACTACAATACAAGACTACTTGTCAAATAAAAAGATGCACTTGAAATCATTTTAATTCATGAGTATGGATTGCAGAGTGATACTTGACCCAGTAAAAATGACCTCCAATAATCCTGAAAATAGGGATAGTTCAACCAAAAATGAACATTTTGTCATCATTTACTCACCCTTAAGTTGTTCCAAACCTGTATGAGTTTCTTTCTTCTGTTGAACACAAAGGAAGATATTGGTAACCAGACCGTTTCAGTCCCCATTGACTTCAATTTGTATGGATGAAAAAAACATTTCTCAGAATATCAACATTTCTCAGAATATGTTGTTCAACAAAAGAAAGTCATATTTGTAATAGCATGACAGTGAGTGAATGATGACAGAATTTTCATTTTTAAGATAAATGTTAAAGTGTGCCCCTAAAAGCACAAGTGTTCCCTACCTGGACCCCCGTTATCGTGGTCTAGAACTGCCACTAATATGCATATGTAAAATAGCGCGATGATCAACATTAAACAGCATATAAATCAAAACTGCCTAAATGTTACTGAATGAAATAGGACAGTGAATCTTTGGGGGTGTTGAAGGACTCGGTCTACTCTATCTGTGTTTTGATCATCGTTCTGAATCTGATCTGGATGTAGTATTTGAGAAAAACGTGTTTTTCGCAGCATTTTCCTCAAAATGCTACTTTTTTTAATGAAACTACCCACGTTCAAGAGTTGATAAAAAAAAGAATGTATTAAGCTTTAATAAAAAGTTTTGTTGTTGTTGTTGTTGTTACTGTTGTTTAAAAGCTTATAGGCTCCGTTCTTTCTTTTGATAGCCTATAATGCATGTGCACATATTATACAACAAAACATTTTGAAGGCCATGAAACTTTTGTAAAACTGATGAAAAATGCTGGCGGTGGCTGGCAATTTTTTTTTTAAACGCTGGCGGGAAAAGAGTTAATATGGTATAGTATTTTCGATCTACCATACTGCAGTGTGCAACAAGAACGCACAGAGTAACGTTATAACTACTTTCAACACATTTTAATTTTAAAATGTTATACATATTATTTTACTTTTGAACGTATAATTAAAAAACACTGGAACATTTCAGGTGACATTTCTAGACAGGTACAAGCCACCAAAAACAGGACCAGTCCCTAGAAAGTGGGACGTTTAGTCACTAATATAGACTGACATGTGTTCCCCTGAGAGGCCTATCTTTGTGTGAAATAAAAGAGTCTGAGGCTGTTGTATGAAGGTGGTTTTATGACACTGTGTGTTGAGTGTGAAACGTTGCAGTTTGGTTTTCGTGGAACTGGGTGACAACAAGTTCTGAGTAAATTACAATAGTGACTTTGTGCATCTTTTAGAGTCGAGAACACGTCTAAAGAGACACTTCTGTCTCAGCTTGGGTCGAATGTCGTACAGGTTATGTGGCACCTCAGAGAACCAGATTAGACGCATAATTACTAAATAAATACATTTTATATAGTAAATAATAATAATAAAATAGGGGAAAATAAATTTTTCCAGTTCCTTGTAATGAGTTGAAGTGCAGTAGTTTTCAGAATCATTCGATTAATCCATTTCTTTCTAATGGACATTTTTATAATAAATGTAATATAATTAAAAGTACATAAATATGATTTGCTTGTTTGTATGATTATGCAATAATGTTATCTTTTATTTTCTAATTTCACACATATTGATTTGTCAGCATACACTTAAAATAGTGATTTGTTCTTGGTTTTATTTCAAGAAATATACACAGTAATTTGACATCCTAATTTCATCTGGAATTTAAAAGCAGTTCACCGAATAAAGTGTGTTTAATCTCCAGATCATCAGAGATGAAGAGTGTTCTTCTAGTGAAAATACTGGTGGTGTTGCCTCTGGTTCTGTTGGTGTTCAGTATGTGTGAGGCCCACCAGCCCCCTGGTACACCCATAAAGTCACCATTCAAGCCACATAATTTCTTCACCACGACAAAGCCAACCTCAAAATCCACCCCAGTATCCACCTCAAAGCAAATCTGGGCCGCAACCTCCACCTCAAGACCCACTGCAACCTCCACATCAAACCCTACAGCAACCTCCACCGAAACCCCCGCTGCAACCTCCACCTCAAACCCCACTGCAATCTCCAACTCAAACCTCACTGAAACCTCCACCTCAAGCCCCACTGAAATCTCCAACTCATACCTCACTGCAACCTCCACCTCAAGCCCCACTGATATCTCCAACTCAAGCCTCACTGCAACCTCCACCGAAACCCCCACTGCAACCTCCACCGAAACCCCCACCTTAAGCCCCACTGCAACCTCCATCTCAAGCCCCACTGCAACCTCCACCGAAACCCCCACCTTAAGCCCCACTGCAACCTCTACCTCAAGCCCCACTGCAACCTCCACCGAAACCCCCACTGCAACCTCCACCTCAAGCCACACTGCAACCTCCACCTCAAACCCCACTGCAATCTCCACCTCAAGCCCCACTGCAACCTCCACATCAAACCCTACAGCAACCTCCACCGAAACCCCCACTGCAACCTCCACCTCAAACCCCACTGCAATCTCCAACTCAAGCCTCACTGAAACCTCCACCTCAAGCCCCACTGCAATATCTAACTCAAGCTTCACTGCAACCTCCACATCAAACCCCACTGAAATCTCCAACTCAAGCCTCACTGCAACCTCCACCGAAACCCCCACTGCAACCTCCACCGAAACCCCCACCTTAAGCCCCACTGCAACCTCCACCTCAAGCCCCACCGAAACCCCCACCTTAAGCCCCACTGCAACCTCCACCTCAAGCCCCACTGCAACCTCCACCGAAACCCCCACTGCAACCTCCACCTCAAACCCCACTGCAATCTCCAACTCAAGCCTCACTGAAACCTCCACCTCAAGCCCCACTGCAATATCTAACTCAAGCTTCACTGCAACCTCCACCTCAAGCCCCACTGATATCTCCAACTCAAGCCTCACTGCAACCTCCACCGAAACCCCCACTGCAACCTCCACCGAAACCCCCACCTTAAGCCCCACTGCAACCTCCACCTCAAGCCCCACCGAAACCCCCACCTTAAGCCCCACTGCAACCTCCACCTCAAGCCCCACTGCAACCTCCACCGAAACCCCCACTGCAACCTCCACCTCAAACCCCACTGCAATCTCCAACTCAAGCCTCACTGCAACCTCCACCTCAAGCACCACTGAAATCTCCAAATCAAGCCTCACTGCAACCTCCACCGAAACCCCCACCTTAAGCCCCACTGCAACCTCCACCTCAAGCCCCACCGAAACCCCCACCTTAAGCCCCACTGCAACCTCCACCTCAAGCCCCACTGCAACCTCCACCGAAACCCCCACTGCAACCTCCACCTCAAGCCACACTGCAACCTCCACCTCAAACCCCACTGCAACCTCCACCTCAAGCCACACTGCAACCTCCACATCAAACCCTACAGCAACCTCCACCGAAACCCCCACTGCAACCTCCACCTCAAACCCCACTGCAATCTCCAATTCAAGCTTCACTGAAACCTCCACCTCAATCCCCACTGATATCTCCAACTCAAGCCTCACTGCAACCTCCACCGAAACCCCCACTGGAACCTCCACCGAAACCCCTACTGCAACCTCCACCGAAACCCCCACCTTAAGCCCCACTGCAACCTCATTCTCAAGCCCCACTGTAACCTCCACCGAAACTCCCACTGCAACCTCCACCGAAACCCCCACTGCAACCTCCACCGAAACACCTACTGCAACCTCCACCTCAACCCCCGCTGAAACCTCCAACTCAACCCCCGCTGAAACCTCCAACTCAAGTCCCACTGAAACCTCCAACTCAAGTCCCACTGAAACCTCCACATCAAACCCTACAGCAACCTCCACCAAAACCCCCACTGAAACCTCTACCTCAAGCCCCACAACAACCTCCACCGAAACCCCCACTGCAACCTCCACCTCAAGCCACACTGCAACCTCCACCTCAAACCCCACCACAATCTCCACCTCAAGCCCCACTGCAACCTCCACATCAAACCCTACTGCAACCTCCACCGAAACACCTACTGCAACCTCCACCTCAACCCCCGCTGAAACCTCCAACTCAACCCCCACTGAAACCTCCAACTCAAGCCTCACTGCAACCTCCAACTCAACCCCCACTGAAACCTCCACCTCAAGCCCCACAGCAACCTCCACTGAAACCCCCACTGCAACCTCCACATCAAACCCCACTGCAACCTTTACATCAAACCCTACTGCAACCTCCACCGAAAGCCCCACAGCAACCTCCACCTTAAGCCCCACTGCAACCTCCACCGAAAGCCCCACAGCAACCTCCACCTTAAGCCCCACTGCAACCTCCACCTCAAGCCCCACTGCAACCTCCACCTCAAACCCCAATGCAACCTCCACCGAAACCCCTACTGCAACCTCCACCTCAAGCCCCACTGCAACCTCCACCGAAACCCCAACTGCAACCTCCACCTCAAGCCCCACTGCAACCTCCACTGAAACCCCTACTGCAACCTCCACCTCAAGCCTCACTCAAACCTCCACCTCAAACCCCAATGCAACCTCCACCAAAACCCCTACTGCAACCTCCACCTCAAGCCCCACTGCAACCTCCACCGAAACCCCTACTGCAACCTCCACCTCAAGCCCCACTGCAACCTCCACCTCAAACCCCAATGCAACCTCCACCGAAACCCCTACTGCAACCTCCACCTCAAGCCCCACTGCAACCTCCACCTCAAACCCCAATGCAACCTCCACCAAAACCCCTACTGCAACCTCCACCTCAAGCCCCACTGCAACCTCCACAGAAACCCCCACTGCAACCTCAATCTTAAGCTCTATTGCAACTTTCACCTCAAGCTTCACTGCAACCTCCACTGAAACCTCCACCTCAAGTCCCACTGCAACCTTCACCTCAAGCTCCACTGCAACCTCCACCTCAAGCCCCACAGGAACCTCAATCACAACATCCATCTTAACCCCCACTGCAACCTCCACCTCAAGCCTCACCGAAAACTCTACTGAAACCCCCACTGCAACTTCCACTGAAACCTCCACCTCAAGCTCCACTGCAACCTCCACTGAAACCTCCACCTCAAGTCCCACTGCAACCTTCACCTCAAGCTCCACTGCAACCTCCACCTCAAGCCCCACAGGAACCTCAATCACAACATCCATCTTAACCCCCACTGCAACCTCCACCTCAAGCCTCACCGAAAACTCTACTGAAACCCCCACTGCAACTTCCACTGAAACCTCCACCTCAAGCTCCACTGCAACCTCCACTGAAACCTCCACCTCAAGTCCCACTGCAACCTTCACCTCAAGCTCCACTGCAACCTCCACCTCAAGCCCCACAGGAACCTCAATCACAACATCCATCTTAACCCCCACTGCAACCTCCACCTCAAGCCTCACCGAAAACTCTACTGAAACCCCCACTGCAACTTCCACTGAAACCTCCACCTCAAGCTCCACTGCAACCTCTACCTCAAGCCTCACAACAACCTCCACCAAAACCTCCACCTCAAGCCACACTGCAACCTTCACCTCAAGCTCCACTGCAACCTCCACCTCAAGCACCACAGGAACCTCAATCACAACATCCACCTTAACCCCCATTGCAACATCCACCTCAAGCCTCACCCAAAACTCTACTGAAACCCCCACTGCAACTTCCACCTCAAGCCCCAGCGCAACCTCCACTTCAAGCCCCAAAGCAACCTCCACCTCAAACCCCACTGCAAGCTCTAAAAAGACCTCTACTGCAACCTCTAAAAAGACCTCTACTGCAACCTCCAACTCAAGCCTCACTGCAACCTCCACCAAAACCCCTACTGCAACCTCCACCTCAACCCCCACTGCAACCTCCACCTCAAGCCCCATAGCAACCTCCACCACAACAATCACTCACCAGCAGGAAAATAAAATGAACAAATTGTAATTTATGAATGGTTAAAGGGCTCATGTCATACATTGTATTGTATTTTTTTCCTGACATCAACTTAATGTTTGTAAACTTTTCTTGTTTGTTTTGGGTTCTTCTCTGACATAATCATACAGTTTGTTCAAATCTTCTGAATGTATAATGGGTTGTTTCATGTTTCATTCCATTTCAAAAAATGGAAAGCAACATCAAAACATTTGCCTTTTTCTATAAAAGTATAAAACTTTCACAAATGATAACAATAAAATGAAACAAAAACCCATATCTGCACAACATGAGGAGGTTGGGTCTAATAGTGCATTGATTCACACGTAGCCTATTCACACGTAGCCAGATTTAATGTCAGTTAAATCTGCGTTCATGCAGAACTCTTCATTCATAAATAATTGTGCACTAAAACTTCTAAATGTAGGTTACAATAAAATAGAATCATCTGTATGCAAAAAAAACCATTGATGAGCTATACCATAAAATTGGAGAAAGTGACTCGACTAAACTATTAAGGCTATAAGAAACAATTAATTACATTAACAAAATGCAGCCTGTATATTTGTATGCAAATTCTGGACAAAGACAGGATCGCATATAGTCTAGGGCTATATTTAACTGTTTTTTGAGTTTTAACCGTTTGTGAGAATAAAACACTTTACGTAACAGGCAGATCTTAATGTGCATGTTCAGATGGAAAACCTGCACGTGTGTACTATGTACTATAACGTGTACTAATTTTAATCCCAAACTATTTGACCAGGAAAGCATTGCCACACTTTCCACCTTGCATGGTAACAAACTAACTAGCCAAGTTGTTTTTTTGATCCAGAACAAAGCAAAATCTTGCTTGCATCATTCTGTTTGGGTTTTCGTATCGAAGTGGACCCATGAAGACCTCTAATATAGGCCTATGTTTCCTACGTGACAAACTCAGTTCTCCTCCCAGCATTGTCCCGTGTCCCAGTCAGTCTGTCCAGATCTTATTATGCTGTAGTCTAGAGGCGTCACATAACCTGTACATGACATTTGATCCCTTCTGAGACAATAACTTTTTCAGATATTACTGTCTGCACAAAAAAATTCATTGTCTTCATTTCTTGAATCTGTGCACTGAAACCAAACCGTAACACTACATACAGAACATAAAGTGGCATAAAACCGCCTACACACTGACACACAACTCTTCAAAATCCTACTTCACAGAAGCCACTGACGCATTTGAGGTGTAATAGACGGACCACCTCAGGGGAACATGTGGGGCTATATCTACATATTCGGCTCACCCTCTACTTGCAAATACTCCCGGTAAGAGAAACAAAGAGAGATCATGAGTATCCATCCAGGCATGAAGATGTTGGCAGCTGTGGTTGTTTTATTCCTGGCGGTCGGCATGAGTGACAGTGTGATTCTGAATAAATGTGAGCTGAAGCAGCAGCTTCAGACGGACCTTACCCTGCCTCCGAATATGACCGACGTGCTGGCGCAGAGTAAGTGTCCATCTCTAAATCCAGAGCTTAATATCTGACTTGAGATACCGAACACTGATGCTTCTGTGTGTATTAATATAGTTACTGTTTCACAGTTTGCAGATGAGCATATAGATTTTTTGGTCACTTATATGGAAAAAGGTGCCGGTGATATTCTTCAAAAATGACCCTTCAGGCTCACAGAATAAAGGCTTATGCACACCAAGGATGATAATTATAACATAAAATAATATAAAAATTAAGTGTCCAAAAGGGGGTTTTCACAGTGATGCCAGAAACATTTTTGGTTCCACAAAGAACTTTTCAGTGAACCGTTCTTAAAAGAATAATCTTTTTTAGAACAATTTAAACATTTAAAGAACCTTTTTCCTCAATAAAGAACTTTTTGTGGAATGGAAAGATTCCATGGTTGTTAAAGGTTCTTTATGGAACCATAGATTCCAATTAAGGACCTTTAAAGTCCACACCACAGCTATAACGATAACGGCACTGAGGAACGATATCATTGGAATCACTATCAAGGACAATTCTTTTCAGCTCAAGAATGATTAAAGCACTAACAGGCAAACAGAAATGGTTGAGCATTTGAAGTGGCAGGAGACAAAACTGTAGCGCACGCTTAGAATAAACAGAACAACATTGTGCGTTGGTGCAGATGCTAGTCATCGTTATCGTTTATTGTATTTGTTGTGAACTTGCCTTATCTGAAACTCTCTTTACAGTCGTGTGCCATGTCCAGCTGACCTCTAACTTCAATACCAGCGCCATTAAGACGATCACTGAGCCAAAAAATTCAGGTGAAAGTCACGGTCCTCGTAAGGGCAGGTCTGCCAAGAGCCAAGGAAAAAATAAAGGCCGCCCCTCCAGTAAAGTCACCTCTCCACCCCACTTGGAAAGTGCCGAGGACAAAAATGAGGTCTGGACCTTGTACGGCTTGTTCCAGCTAAGTGACCATGTGGTGTGCAACTCCACCCAAAGTCATTCACTGAACCTCTGTGGACTGACCTGCAACAGTGAGTATATTCACTTTTACTCAACACAGATGCTTTAAATTAATCAAAAGTGACAGTAAAGACATTTATAATGTTACAAAAGGTATATATTTCAAATAAATGCTGTTCTTTTGAACGTTCTATTCATCAAAGAATTAGAGCAGCACGAATGTTATTTTCGAATATATTCAAATAATCACAAAAAGTACTGGGATAAAAAAAATGGTTCACATATAAACACTTAAAATCAATTTTTGAAAGTAAACTTGGCATTTCAAATAACAATTGTATCGATTACATCGTTACACCAGTAGGTGGCGACAAGTGACCGTAAAAAAGTATATTTGTCAATGAATCATTCATTCAAGAGAAAAACACTGATTAATCTAGTAATGAATAAAGTATTTGAGTGAGTCATTGAATTATTCATTCAACACGATTTTGTAAAAATAATTCATTCAGATTAAACATTCGTGTGTGTGTGCTCTTAAATGAATGTGATTTTTTTTTCTTTTTCAGAGCTGCTTGACGATAACATCAGTGATGACTTGGCCTGTGTCCAGGTCCTTATAAATAAAATGTGAGTAAATTTTATTTTAATAGTACACATACATATCAGAAAATGCTATTATCGTATAAAGCTATTGTCACACTACATCTTAATTTCTAGTGTAGTACACTTTAATTATCTGAGCTATAATACACAAAAATGTACATTATTCCTGAAATGTGTTTGTAGACGTTTGAATTATTGTTAATTTTGCAGACTGTAGGCCTAGTGTCAACATTTATTCCACATAGAAATCATATTAGTAGTGAATCCTTATAAGGCTGAAACTGTGTTCATCTGACTATCACAGGACTGCAGTGATTCCTGACCCCAAAACTGCTAAACACATCCGTAAAATGTAAGTGAATGAAACCTACACGTTTAATATACAATAACCAATTCAATACAGCAATTAATGGAAAACATGAATGCATTTACTGTTTACATGTAAGAATATTAGAAACTAATATAAAAGTCTCTACAATAGCTGTAGATAATTTATTTTCTAAAACGCATACAGTCTTTAATGTTTAATACTTTCCTTTGACAGGATCTCTTTGATCTACCAGCCGGAGTGTATCAATGCAAAGGCCTCTACATACTTCGCTGACTGTCAATAATCCTGAGTTTTAGACCTCTTGATTTGAATCCTGAACCTTGATGTCCCCTGCTTTACTTCTACATTTATGCGCATTTATGAACTTAGCTTTAGACATCAAATCCTGGCACCATTTGAGTGTCTTATTCTGTACGAGTCATTAAATCCTTTTAAAATGCAGTGATGTGCTCATGAATTTAATTCATTTCTTCAGTCATGTACATTGTGGACAACCCAAATCAGATGTAAAACACATGGCTTTTGAGAAGGTGTGTAGGTTGATGGTTGGTTTAGTGAAATGACGGATTGGTGGTTCTCTAATTTTCTAATCAGTGGTTAAGATGAGTAAGTTACGATATTTATACACGATATTTTTTTCCCTTCCTCTTAAGGATTTAATGGGCATTAGATGGCCACTAGATGGCGTGCTTGTTTTTATTAAATAAATGGCACCCTTGATTTTTGAGTAGTACTGGGATAATAAAACACAAAAATACACAAATATTTTATAATAATCTGTTCCACATTCATCACAGAATGCATGTCAGCATATATCAACACCATTAGTTGTGTCAGATATTTATTATTGATACTGACAAATCCAGCCTTCACTTGAATGAATACATTTGAAACAGGATGGTTTCAAACTGGCTTTCAACTCAAGTCAGAAAATCATACAACCATAACTATAAGTAAATGCCGCAGCCTTTCTGATGTGGTTAGCTACTAACCTGAGCTGCTAAAAATTAGGGGAAAAGAAATTCAAGCAACAACATTTATAATGTAACACACACATACTAATAATATTTAAAACTTTTTCCAACAAATGTTGTTGAGTGAAATATTAAAAGAGGACCTTTAATATTTTTTTTTTCAGTGTATTGTAGGCAATGGGAATATGTAAAAAAAAAGTTCAGTGACACTTAGTGGTCTTTAATGTGGTCTTTATTAGAAATACTTGAGAAGACTACATGACTGATGATGATAATGCAAAACCTGTCAGGACTGTGATTTATGTCTGAATACAAACAAGGACTAATGCAGTCATGCAGATATAAAAAAGTAACATTTAACTGACTGATCTCTATTAATTGTGCTACAACATAAAGTGTGTCTAACTAGGCAGTATTTCAAAGTAAAACACATGGTGATTACTTCCTGATAACACATAGCCTACATCTGTAAATACTGTACAAGCACAAAGATTTACTCTCATGACAATGTATAATACATTGTTTAAATTCAAAACTAGTATGAATATCGAGATATCTTTTTATTCTATGTATGGTTTAGTACATTGCCGTATAAAAGACCCTGCCAAATACAGTTTAGATGAGGTCTTCACGTTAAGGGAGGACCGGGGCTAATTGTCACATTTTTACTCTAGTGAATATTTCTCACTCTAGGCATATTTTTAGAAAACAGACCCTTTTCACATTTCCAGGTTTCTCAGAAGCGGAAGTCGTCATGGTTGGGTAAACTTCTATAGCGGTGAAAAAAAGACTACATTAAATATATTTTTGCTCAAATAGCAAAAGAAAAACTCCACAATAGAGTTTTCACAACTTAAAAAAAAGGGTCAAATAAAAAAAAGATTGATAACGGCAGTCAGAAAGAGAAAGATTTTACTGTTTTACTTTACTGTTACACTCACAGAAGCATTAACTAGTTTTTTGTGATTTGATGCAAAGGTAATATAATACAAAGTATAGAGTAATAAATATATACATTAAAAAATGAAAATATAAAAAACTGCAGGATTTAAGATGCTGATGGCCGATAAAACGCGTCATCATAGTTTGTGAAAAACGTCTGTTAACTCAGGCACATACCTTAAAGGGGTGTATTAACGCCTTTGTCAAGTCTTTGACAAATCTTTGATGTCCCCAGAGTGTGTATGTGAAGTTTTAGCTCAAAATACCCCACATATTTATATATAGCATGTTAAAATTGTCACTTTTTGAAGGTGAGCAAAAACGCACAGTTTATTGTAGTCCTTAAAAAGCAATTTCTTTAAAAGAAAATCTCTCCTTTTGCTTTAAACTTTGAGCGTTGTAACTTTGTTGTTTATGCTCAAACAGCAACATTATACACTAACTAATGGTGAAATCATAATCAACCACCCCTTTAACGTTTCACCGTTGTTCAACAGACGAACCAGTTGAACCAGTTCTGGAGAAAATAAGCATGTGTGTAACTGATATAAATAGCCCTTGGTGTGTGACAACTAGCCCCGGTGTCTCTACAATAGACTTCTCTCAGACAAACTCCCCTCTCGCCTTGAGCTCCGGACACAGTTTGGCCTCGAGGTCTTCGATCTTGATGGACTCGACGTCTTTGCCGCTGCTGAGGCTGGCGGCGCGCGTGATCTTCGTCAGCGTGTCCTCGTAGGGCGGCGGGAGGTAGACCATGAGGAAGACCCCGTCAGACATGTCCGAGCTCATGCTGTTCAGCCGCTCCGCGTTCCCGGTGAGTGACGACAGAATCTCGGCGTTGCGCTCCGGGTCCTGCAGGTCTAGTGCGATGATGTTGCTAAGTCCGAGCTTGTTCTGTCTGAATCTTCGGTAAAGAAGGACAAACGCGATGCCGAACACGATGAGAGTGACAAGCGGGAGAACGACGTACAGGATGAGCTCTGATTTCCCGTTGTTTTCCATCGAAAGCTCATTCCAGTGGTAACCCTAAAGGGGCATAAAGGACATGATTTTGAACATTTGTATTTGAAGGCCTGCATAGTCCTAAAAACCCTTAAAAGGGATAGTTCGCCCAAAAATTTAAATGCAGTCATCACTTACTCAGCCTCATGTTGTTCCAAACCCATAAGACTTTCGTTCATCTTCGGAAACAAAAATGAAGATATTTTTAATGAAATCTGAGAGATTTCTGTCCCTCCGTTGACAAGCTTCGCAACTACCATTTTAATGCTTCATAATTTCATAAAGAGATCGTAAAACTAATTCATTTGAATAGAGCAGTTTAGTCCAAATTTTCTAAAGAGACTCGATAAATTTATATGATTGAATTTAGGCTTTTTACTCACATATAAACATTATTCAGCAAACAAACAGAAGCTCAAACAAACATGCTTGACGCACGAGAACAAATCTCTTGCTGAAGCTCAAACGTGCTGCGTAACATGAGAATGAACCTCATTGGTTCTCGCATGTCATCTGAACATGCTTGAGCTTTCGTCTACCACAGCTGATGTGAGTTGATGAATGCTTAAATGTGAATACAAGACTAAATTAAATCTGTTCGTTATATAAAGTGATTGTGTCTCTTCAGAAAATTTGGACTAAACCACTAATCCAAGAAATCTCTTTATGAACTTTTTGAAGCATCAAAGTGGTAGTTGTCAATGGAGGGACAGAAATCTCTCAGATTGTCAAAAATGATCTACATTTGTGTTCTGAAGATGAACAAAAGTCTTGGAACAACATGAGTGTGAGTGATTTATGACAGAATTTTCATTCATGGGTGAACTCTCTTTAAAATCATACATTTTCATACAAATCAAACTTGATGAAATCGAACTTGAAATCAAACATATGAAATCGCAAAGGTAAGTTAATTTTTTTTCATTATACTGGGTTTGTATTTCCTTTGCTTTACTGGATCGAAGGCTTGTTTCAAAGCCTGACCAGCTGAAAAGTGTCCAAAACCCTCTTAAACCAGATAAGGCCAGACTGGGAGAAAAGCTTTAACCAGCAGTTTTCAGTAAGGAGATAACATCTGAATATATAAAACCAGAAAGACATGAAATATGATGAAAGCGAAGACTGATCTATTCACACATTTCATATAAGAAACTTGTAGAATTCCAAACCAAACATTTTATTCTCTAGTTCCATAAAAAAAATAACTATGTACTGATGCTAGAACCAAGAAATCAATGATTTGAAGAAGCTACAATGCATTATCAAAGCGTTTTTAAGCCTTAAAGGTGCTCTAAGTCATGTCACGCGTTTTTAGGCCAAAACATTTTTGTCACAAAGAGCAAACATCTCCTCACTATCCTCTAGCTACTATCTGACATTCAGTTGCTCTGTTTTTGCAGAACAGGTAAATCCACTTTTCTTTCTAAACTGACGTTCATGTTCGCAAAACCAACACAAGGAAGTAATTAGCTAGATTTATGCAGTCAGCGTTAACTTTGGTGAATACAACATGTATGTTTCTAGCAGCGATCAATCTCTATTGTAAATGATCAAATAAATTCACAATAGGGCGACAATTTGTGTAAGTTAACGGTTGTTTTCAACCACGGTTTGTTATGAATTTGAATGTTCATTTATAGGCTATTGACAACTTTGACTAAATTTGTTTACGACGCCGCCGTTGTTTATGCTCAATGGGAAACGCGAAGCTAACGTTATCTTGCTATCATTGCGTCCTTGTATGGGAGCTAACATATAGTTAAAACCTCAGGTGGCAAAACGATTTTAAGATAATGTTTCTCTTTTTCTGTATTCTGTTCTGCAATATATAAAAGCATTTATCTAACTTGGCGACATTACACATTGAATGAAGTATCAGGTATCAGTAAAACTTAACTTTGTAGTGACTATTTTGACTTTCCTTTATGCCGGAAGGGAAGGGAGGGGAGGAGGGAGGAGACGGGATGAGGAGGAGGGAGGGTCTAGCCAGCCTCCGTTTTGTTTGACAACAATTCGAATGTCAACAAGAAGTAACGTCTCCCGACATCGCTTAGAGAACCTTTAACAGAGCCATATCAAGACTACAGTGAAAAGTGGTCTTGCAAAGTTTTCCAGATAAGAAGATATCTACGAATGGATCCATTAACTTCTCTAATGGCCTCATTCCACAACCTCTTTCAATAAAAGTTTCTTCAACTCATCTCTTGACCAAATCTGTAAAGAGCTCCCAAAAAACACAAGGGTAACTTGCTTTTCTAATCCAGAACCAGTGTGTCCACCATAACTGGACTGCATCCCAAAATCTGTTCCTTCTTCCACCGTTTTACCAATGCTAATCACATAATGCTGCTTTTCAGCCAGATTAGATATTCTGGTGCTTTAAACCCCTTAGTTTATGCCAGAGCACAGTGTCACCTCAAATAAACCCCTATGGAGATCACAACTGAAACTTCAAAAACATCAGAAATTCAACACAAAACAAATGTCTTGAGTTGATTCTCACATGAACTGAATGACTGAAGCCAGAAGTACTGCAGGTCAGAGTTATTAAAATTTTGAAAATTATTATTTTCAATTTGTCCTTTTAGCTTCCATTATTTTTCACTCTTACTAAATAAAGGATCCCATTGGGGTTTCACAGAAGAACCATTTTTTTGGTTCCCATGCAAATAACCTTTCAGTGAACCGTTCTTAAAGGGATAGTTCACCCAAAATTGAAAATTCTGTCATCAAACAGTTGTGAGGCACCATTGACTTCCATAGTATTTTTTTTCCCCCATACTATATAAGTCAATGGTGCCCCACAACGCTTTGGTTACAAACATTGTTCAAAATATCTTCCTTTGGGTTCAGCAGAACAAAGAAATGTATACAGGTTTGGAACAACCTGAGGGCGAGTAAATGACATAATTTTCATTTTTGTTTGAACTCTCTCTTTAAAATAACCATTTTTCTTAGTGTGGACAAAATTTTAATAATCTAAATAACCTTTTTCCACTATCTAGAACCTTTTGTCCAATGGAATGGTTCTTCATGGAACCGGTGATGCCAATAAAGAACCTTTATTTTTAAGAGTGTAGTTTGAGTTTTTCTGTGTCTCAAAGAACATTTCTGTGTCTAATCTGTCATTTTCTGTGCTACTTCTCTAATTGGGATTGCTCACGTACCTGTAGCCGTTGTTCCACCGTAGGCGGTGAAGGAGACCCCGAAACCCAGTCATCTCTTCCAGCTGGTCCAAACTTTATCCAGCTGCTGTCCAACAATCGTCGCATTCTGCCGTTGACAGAAGAGCTTCGGCTGATGATGGAGAGCGCGAGCTCAGCGGATGAGAGAGACAGACCAGCAGCTGTCTAAAGAGCGCAGCGGGATAACAGCTGCATCTTGTGTCTGTCTGAACTCAGAGTGTGTGTGTGAGAGAGAGAGAGATGGAGTTTGTGTGTGTTAAGTACTGTCTCACATGCTCGCACATGCAGATCAGTGGAAATCAGGCCAGCGGTCAGCCAATGGCGCGGGGCGAAAGAACACCCGAAAGGCAATCATTCGGAGATTTGTGCTGTGCGCAGCTGGCCTATATTTAATAAACAGCAGAGAGCTGTCAATCAAACAAGTTTCAGAGCTGCTGGGGCAGCAGACGCGTGCGATGAAGTGTGTGTGTGTGTGAGATGCATGTTAACATGAACATCTAGGAATGGTTCAGAAGAGGCAGCTGTTGCTTTAAGATATACTTTTTGCTTTGGAGGAACTTAACCCTGCAAGGCCTGATATAGCAAATAATAAAAAAAAACTTTTTTTAAAAAGTAGCAGTTTATTGAGCCTTAGGCAAAACATATCAGAAAAAAGTTTGCATATGTGTTATGTTTTGTATGATATTTGTGTCACATGCCTGTCCTGTCTCGTGTAGCACATGTGGTGTTTGTGTTCCTGTCACTGTTTTGACCCCACCCTCCTTGTTATCTCATTATTGGTTTCTGTCATGAAAACTAAAGAAAACTAAGGGAAAGGACTCAATTGCAGAAAAAGAATTTATTAACAAACTGAAACAAAAATCAAAACCAAAACCCACAATGGGGAAAACAAGAACTCAACAAAACAATAACTTTAGAAACAACACATACCAGGGTTACTTATGAAGCGGGAGACGTAAACCAGACAACGATCCGACAAAGACTGCAAACACAAAGGAGCTTATAAAAGGGAACCAATCAGGCAGGATAATGAAGGAACAGGTGGGACAAATGAAACCAATAATGAGATAACAAGGAGGGTGGGGTCAAAACAGTGACAGGAAAACAAACACCACATGTGCTACACGAGACAGGACAGGCATGTGACAATTTGATTCATCAGGCTTTTATGTCCTATAGTGAATATAGAGCTCACGCTATAATGCTATAGAGAGCAATTTAGTACAGTGAACTCATTGTCATGTTCAAGAAACCAATTTGAAATGATTCGAGCTTTGTGACATGGTGCATTATTCTGCTGGAAGTAGCCATCAGAGGATGGGTACATGGTGGTCATAAAGGGATGGACATGGTCAGAAACAATGCTCAGGTAGGCCGTGGCATTTAAACGATGCCCAATTGGCACTAAGGGGCCTAAAGTGTGGCAAGAAAACATCCCCCACACCATTACACCACCACCACCAGCCTGCACAGTGGTAACAAGGCATGATGGATCCATGTTCTCATTCTGTTTACGCCAAATTCTGACTCTACCATCTGAATGTCTCAACAGAAATCGAGACTCATCAGACCAGGCAACATTTTTCCAGTCTTCAACTGTCCAATTTTGGTGAGCTTGTGCAAATTGTAGCCTCTTTTTCCTATAGAGCTGGTAAGTCCCGCCCCCTCCGCTAACCCCGCTGGACCTCTAGGTTGAAAAATTGTCAATGTAAGTGAATGGGAGAAAATAATTATTTTCTGGTCCCGTTTGAATTGTGCCATGAATGTGAACATATGTTGTCTGTGAATTTTTATACAATCTTTCGTGTGAAGAATGCTACAATTTAGCGGGTAGAAGTTTGATACGGTTAGACTTTGTGTGAGAGCACTTTGTGGACTACAACTCTTTGAAACGTCACCACAATTCGCACACGGACACTAGCTAACGGATCCCGCTAAACATGACTGTGTCTTTGGTGCACTTCACCATCGTCTTTGGTGCACTTCACCATCGGACAAAATCGTTGAGGTTGGCGAAAACCACGGGTAAGTCAACTTTATGGGGTGACGTCACCTAGGCGACATGTAGTCTTTCTCGTTATGTCTTTTCCACAACTGCACAATTTTCACAAATTTCACAAATGCTTTGCTGCATACCTCGGTTGTAACGAGTGGTTATTTCAGTCAAAGTTGCTCTTCTATCAGTCGGCCCAATCTCCTCTGACCTCTAGCATCAACAAGGCATTTTCGCCCACAGGACTGCCGCATACTGGATGTTTTTCCCTTTTCACACCATTCTTTGTAAACCCTAGAAATGCTTGTGCGTGAAAATCCCAGTAACTGAGCAGATTGTGAAATACTCAGACCGGCCCGTCTGGCACCAACAACCATGCCACGCTCAAAATTGCTTAACCCTCTGAGGTCGACAAACGCGCCGGCACGTTTTGCTGCATTTTCTCCACATTGTAGCACTATAAACTTAAATTTCTCCGTCATTTATGGTCATACAGAAAAAAGAATTATAAAAAAAGAATCTGTGGTATTTCTACTTTTGTATGTGTCCACTTCCAATCAAATCAAAACATTGTGCTTTTGTAAAATAAAGAAAATAAACAGGGTGTGCGTTCTGCCTCTCCGTCGCGGTGAACTTTTTTTTCTTGAGCACGTCTATAAACTGAAACAAAACTCAGCGAATACTTGTCACACATTTATGAGCCATACACCTTTATAAACATTTAAGTGTGTACTTTTAAATGATCGGATTCAAAACGAAAACAAATATTCTCTGTTTAAGTAATTTGTATAAAACCAACAAGATGTCCAGCTTCTCAAACGCTTCCTCATTACAGTTAATTTGGCCACGCCCACTCGCGCAAAAGAGATTCACATGCAAATCTCCACATGGAACGCGAACGCGCTCGTTACCTCAACAACAAAACACTTCACTTCACTTTTCGTCGAGTTTGAAAGACGTGCCTGAGCTTACATTGGATTTACATCAAAAGAAGAAGAACGATATTTGAAGACAAGAAAGATAAGGTAAGAAATTCTTACATATTAGTTTGCTATTGTTGCATAAATGTCACATTGCAGTTGAACTGTTGCTAGATATATCGTGAATATTATAATATTTAGACCCGTGTTTACTGTTACTGTGTTTGTGGATATCTGCTCAAACGTAGATATGTATATGGTAGGCCTAACCATAATGTTTTATGTTTGAGCGCGATCGCGTTTGAATGTATCATATTTTTAATCGCGATCGCGTTTGAATGTATCATATTTTTAATCGCGATCGCGTTTGAATGTATCATATTTTGGAAAAGCAAAACGCTCCAAACGGCTTCATGTTTTTACTATTATCTCATTTCATATCATCATAACGAATGGAAACATTTGAAGTAACATGATAATCAATATATTTTTCTCTAGCTTAGTTGTTACTGAAATCTTTTTGAAAATATATATAAGCTGCTATATTGTTATTATTTTACCCAGCACTGCGCATAGCCTATACCTACAAGCCACAACAAACCTGGTGGTGTTCATTATATAATATATTGTTGGAAACATTTGTGTGAGTGTGTGTGTGTATTCTGTGAATTTTAAAAAGCAATTTTAACAAGAAAAATCTAAAATGTATTCCCAAAATCGTGCAGGTCTTTCTCTTGATATCAGTATGTTCACTTTTTTTTTTTTTTTTTTTTTTTTTTTTTCAGGGCCCAGATGCCACTGAGTCCTGCTGACTTCAACATTCACAGTACATGTCTCTGTACATGAACATGGTAAAGTGAAAATGAATCACCTTGGAAATTAAAGGTATGTACAATGTTTTTAGGAATGGCACAAAGGTCTCTTTCTTTGGATCATTGTTATCAATAAGTGCTTTTTTGTTGTGTATCTTTGGATTATGTTGTGTTGTAAATAAATCCAAACAATTTTAAAAGCCATTCTTTTTTAAATCTCCTCATTCTTTGTGCAAGGTTGGTCAGAATGATGGGCCCTGATAAGCTCCTAATAGGGCCATTAGGGAGGTTTCTTTGTCTTTCTCAGGTGTGGAAAGCTTTCATATTAATGAGATGATCCACCCCTTCGCATATTGCTTTATCACACAAAACCCGTCGTAAAATTTTTAAATCAATATATTGTCTTCTCTGAATGAGCAGTCAGGGTGATTCTCACATAGTTTTAGAGCAAATATTATAGGCTACGTCATACAATTTTCAAAAGTCTTGTGAAGAAATAATCAGTATGGGTTTCATGACCTTATTTCAGTGAGAATTTATTTTTGTATTTTCACAAACCACGCATAAATGTTATTATCTCAAAACTACAAACTTTTATATACATGCTGCTGATATATTATTGTAGCAGAGTTTGTGCTGAATACAGTGTAATTAGACTTTAGCCATGAAAATGTCACAAGTAACAGAAATAACCACAAATGTCAGAGCATGTCAGAACACCTCCAGGGCCCAGAAAACAGCTCAGACCCCAGAGGGTTAAATCACCTTTCTTTCCCATTCTGACATTCAGTTTGGAGGTCAGGAGATTGTCTTGACCAGGACCACACCCCTAAATGCATTGAAGCAACTGCCATGTGATTGGTTGATTAGATAATTGCATTAATTAGAAATTGAACAGGTGTTCCTAATGATACTTTAGGTGAGTGTATATATATATATATTACTTGAATAAAGTGCATATAAATATAATTTGTCACTGCATATCTCCCAATAATATGTCTTAGTAAGATGATATTTAAATGCTTAGTTTTATGATTAAACAGGGTTTTTCCTGCATAGACAATTATGAGGCGGCCGCCACCGTCAAATTTCTTGCCGCCTCCGCCTCTCGACAAAACTCGAACAGACAATCACGTGCTCATATACACTTTTTCCACCGTGACGGTTCTGTTGCGGTTCCCGCTTGTGTCCATTATGCTGCACGGATCATAATCCGCGGGTCGAGCGGGCCAAGTAATAACAACATTCCATTCAATCAAGGGTGGAAGACAGATAAATCATTATAATGTGTTGAGTGTAATAAAGACACGGAACTCCCATCATGGTAACTTACCTAATGTACGGACGGTAACAGCGCTGTTGAGGTTCGCGCCGTTATTTATAACATATTAATTATAGTTAAGAAACAATAACGTTATATAGGCTACACACGACCAGAGTGCTGTTTTCCTGAATGCCATCACGATTGAAACCGAGATATTGATTTCATAACAGTTCAATAAACAAATAGTTAAACTTAAGTTACTTACATTTTTAGACGCAATGACTGTTTTTGTTCTGTTTCAGCAGCGAAAATAGTTCCAAACAATAGAGCCATAGCGCATCTCACAGCAACACGCATCTATGATTCATTACTGAATGATTCAGCGTTTTGAACTAATCACTCGAGTCAAAGATTCAATTACCCATTATTAAACCGCCTCATTCTGAATAAATCAGCCGTTTGAACGAATCGTTTAAATTAATGACTCAATGACTCGCTCATTAAGACTGTCGCCTGCCGCCTCCTACTGGTGGTTTAGTTTCATAAAGTAGCATTCTTTTCAACATTCCTTATTTGTATATTCAAAAAATATTTAAAACAATCTCATAATCTCATTTAATACAGTTATAATTTTTCAATGTAAATTATTTAATTTGATTGGTAACAGCCTAGCGTCTTATTATTTTAATTGAATGTATTGATAAAATGTAAGAATTTGAAATTAAATTTAGCATACATTAAATAAAATTAGGGGAAAATGCTCTTTATAAAGGTACAAAAATTATTCCGATAAGAGTGTTTTCAAAAATTAAACATTGACAATTTAAGTTTAAAGGGAGTAAAGCCTCTGTTTAGGCTATAAAGGAAATGTAATTTTGCCAAAAGAAGAACTTTTAATTTAAATAAATGTTCATTTTAAATCAGCCTACTTCAGTGTGATATGTTACTGTGGCGAGCACGACGAGGTCGAGGGCCGTGGGAGGACGGCGCGAGGCCGGTGGCGCGATTGATAATGAGCGACACGTGCGCGACGCACCGGTCTCGCATCTCTCACGGAGGAGCGGAAGCATAAAGGAGGAGCGACGACAGTGAAGAGCGAGAGAGGACAGGCCTGATTTTTAGTTCATGTTTTGTTTCTGTTTGTGTCGCCAGCAGTCGTCCGTGAGGGGCTGCTGGCTTTTACTTTTATTATTGTATTTGTGTATTTTGTTATTAAATATTGTTGAATGTTCGCCGGTTCCCGCCTCCTTCTTCCCATAACATCTAAACCTCGTTACAGTTACCATATTATCATGCTTAATTGAATAATTGTAATGTGATAATCAGATGCAGATATCTAAATCAAAGAATATGGGTGGTTGGCAGGTGGATTATTATTTATTTTTAACAACAGATTCGAGTGACTCAAAGTGCACCAGATTAAGGAATTTATCTTTAAAATGTACAAAATTTTCTCACGGGGGGGCATGCCCCCGGACCCCCCTAGTCTTACGGTTTTACCACCTCCGCCTCATTTTGAGCCAGGAAAAACCATGTTAAAGCTCTATAGTTTTAATTGTGGGGGTAAAATATATAATGTAATTGCAATAAAATGATGACTGAGAGATGAACAAATAAATGCCTGATGGATCATATTGGATAATAAAAAATAAATGATGGATAATTAAGTAAACCTAAGTTGCTTCAGTCCGGGAAGTGTTCATACTGAAATGCTCCGAACAAAATGAAAGTTATTTTTGTGTTTCAAAAAATTATTAAAGAGTTCACAGCAAAAAGACACAACTTAAAGATGGACATTTTACAATGATACTAAAAGGTCTTTAAAATAAAACTTATAAACTATTAATAAGATGACAGAAGGGTATGTTCAGATGAAAGAAGGCTTTTCAGCAAAGTTTTGATCATTTGAATGTAATATATATGTATCAAATATGCAAATAAATGTGCATATCAAATATGATACAGTATAGGGTTCAGAAAAAAGCAGGAGAAACTCAACAGAAACATGCAGATGTGAAGTCTGGTTGTGTGAAATGAGCTGAGCCACAGTCAGTAAGAGATAAAACTCTGTACAAGCCAAAGCGGCATCAATACGATAGTCTCATTAGGACTAAAGCTCATTACTGATATGCCTTGGATCACTGTCGGTACATTTGCTTTATTAATGTCTGTGATCCTGCTCCAAAACAACAAAATAAACACGGATTCTGATTTCTCAACATTTTCACGTGAACACCAGAGTTTGGTTTTTACTATATTGACATTAAAATGATTTGAAATTTAATCTCTACTCATTGACGACTTATGTTCCCAATATTATAATGTTAGAAGGTTCAAGACGTGAAAATGCACAACTGTGATCTTAAGGAGATACTACCTTATCTGACCTACTTTTGTTGGTGTAATCTGAAGCACATTTGTCTGCATGATTTTTTCCTTAGAAACACAAAATTGTGTGCGCTGATGTTTAATATGAATGCAAACTGTTTTTACGGATGAATTTCAGAGGCAGAACAATCCTAATATCTGGGTTTGTAGGGGGCAGCTGGGACTGAGCATTTCAGGTTTAGCAGAGGCCATGTTTTTAATAAGAGATATGGACATTTCTGTGCAATTGAGTCGAAATCTGTGACGCACACGTGAAGGTTTTCCAAAGAAATTCACTGACCATTAATGAGAGTTTCCTGGACGTCCTGTGAAGCCGTGGATAAAGCAATCATGCAAAAAGAGGTTTATTATCGAGACACTTTAATCACATGACCAGACAAAACAAACCAGAGGGATGATGACAGCAGAGCGTGAACACCACATTCATTTAAATGAACACACACTATTGCCTGAACTAAAATACATTTTAATGTTGCAGAAATGAGCTAAAAATAAATAAAAATGACCACAATTTATTTGGACTACAAATCAAATCAAAAATACAAAAATTTCTATAAATATGATTAAATATATATATATACATATATATATATATATATATATATATATATATATATATATATAAAATGTCTAGTAAATAATTGTTTTATATTTTATTATATTTATATAATATATAAAAATCTACTGAAAATATAAAACTAAACGCAAAGTAGAAAGACATCTGACTACAAAAAGAAGAAAATTTGTAAAAAAAAATATAAATAAATATTATATAAAATCTCAAATATAAAAAATAAGTAAAAATATACTTAAAATCTAAAACTGAAATTACAAAAACACTTGACTACAAATTAATAATACTAAAAATAAGAATATTAGTAATACATATATATATATATTATAAAATATCTAATATATAAAAAAATAGTACAAAAAGTACAAATGTACTAGAAATCTAAAACTAAACTCAAACTAGAAAAACATTTGACTACTAAATAAGAATATTTTTTAATAAAATATTATATATAAAAAAAATTATAATAAAAAAATACACTGAAAATATAAAGATGAACTGAAAGTACAAAAACAACAAACCGACTACAAATTAATAATACTAGTGGTGGAACGCATCACAAAACTCAAGGTTCGGACCATATACATTTTTTGAGCCACGTTTTTGAGCCACGTTTTTGAAAAATAAATATATATATATAATATATAGATTATATTATATGATTTTAATATAGATTATTTAAATTAGATAACAGCTCCGAGTCTTCTCCTATAATGCCTGATGAGTTGGAGAACACCTGACAAGAGATCAGAGACCATTCCTCCATACAGAATCTCTCTAGATCATTCAGATTCCCAGATACATGTTGGCGCTGTTATCTTGGAAAAAGGAAGTTGCAAAAAGTATTTAATAAAAGAGGGCAAATAATTTTTCCCAATGTGTTTTGGAGAAAAACATTTATTTCATAATGTGATTTTCCCCCCACTTTCAATTATTTTACTTCAATAAAAGGTTCGATTTTTGCATTTTTTTAAATGGATTATCAAAAGGATAATCTTTGATCATATTTACCAAGGGGGCTGTGGTAGTTTTTTTCCCTATTTCGCACCTGACCTAAGTCTGCCTGGGTATCGTCTACAGTCAACGTTAGTTTCTCTGGGTCTCGTCTACAGTCAACGTTAGTTTCTCTGGGTCTCGTCTACATTCAACGTTAGTTTCTCTGGGTCTCGTCTACAGTCGACGTCCCCGAACGTCTACAGTCGACGTTAGTTTCTCTGGGTCTCGTCTACAGTCGACTTCCCCGAACGTCTACAGTCGACGTTAGTTTCTCTGGGTCTCGTCTACAGTCGACGTCCCGGAACGTCTACAGTCGACGTCAGTTTCTCTGGGTCTCGTCTACAGTCGACGTCAGTTTCTCTGGGTCTCGTCTACAGTCGACGTCCCCGAACGTCTACAGTCGACGTTAGTTTCTCTGGGTCTCGTCTACAGTCGACTTCCCCGAACGTCTACAGTCGACGTTAGTTTCTCTGGGTCTCGTCTACAGTCGACGTCCCGGAACATCTACAGTCGACGTCAGTTTCTCTGGGTCTCGTCTACAGTCGACGTCAGTTTCTCTGGGTCTCGTCTACAGTCGACGTCAGTTTCTCTGGGTCTCGTCTACAGTCGACGTCAGTTTCTCTGGGTCTCGTCTACAGTCGACGTCAGTTTCTCTGGGTCTCGTCTACAGTCGACGTCCCCGAACGTCTACAGTCGACGTCAGTTTCTCTGGGTCTCGTCTACAGTCGACGTCAGTTTCTCTGGGTCTCGTCTACAGTCGACGTCCCCGAACATCTACAGTCGACGTCAGTTTCTCTGGGTCTCGTCTACAGTCGACGTCAGTTTGTCTGGGTCTCGTCTACAGTCGACGTCAGTTTCTCTGGGTCTCGTCTACAGTCGACGTCAGTTTCTCTGGGTCTCGTCTACAGTCGACGTCCCCGAACGTCTACAGTCGACGTCAGTTTGTCTGGGTCTCGTCTACAGTCGACGTCAGTTTCTCTGGGTCTCGTCTACAGTCGACGTCAGTTTCTCTGGGTCTCGTCTACAGTCGACGTCCCCGAACGTCTACAGTCGACGTTAGTTTCTCTGGGTCTCGTCTACAGTCGACTTCCCCGAACGTCTACAGTCGACGTTAGTTTCTCTGGGTCTCGTCTACAGTCGACGTCAGTTTCTCTGGGTCTCGTCTACAGTCGACGTTAGTTTCTCTGGGTCTCGTCTACAGTCGACGTCCCCGAACGTCTACAGTCGACGTTAGTTTCTCTGGGTCTCGTCTACAGTCGACTTCCCCGAACGTCTACAGTCGACGTTAGTTTCTCTGGGTCTCGTCTACAGTCGACGTCCCGGAACGTCTACAGTCGACGTCAGTTTCTCTGGGTCTCGTCTACAGTCGACGTCAGTTTCTCTGGGTCTCGTCTACAGTCGACGTCCCCGAACGTCTACAGTCGACGTTAGTTTCTCTGGGTCTCGTCTACAGTCGACTTCCCCGAACGTCTACAGTCGACGTTAGTTTCTCTGGGTCTCGTCTACAGTCGACGTCCCGGAACATCTACAGTCGACGTCAGTTTCTCTGGGTCTCGTCTACAGTCGACGTCAGTTTCTCTGGGTCTCGTCTACAGTCGACGTCCCCGAACGTCTACAGTCGACGTCAGTTTCTCTGGGTCTCGTCTACAGTCGACGTCAGTTTCTCTGGGTCTCGTCTACAGTCGACGTCCCCGAACATCTACAGTCGACGTCAGTTTCTCTGGGTCTCGTCTAAAGTCGACGTCAGTTAGTCTGGGTCTCGTCTACAGTCGACGTCAGTTTCTCTGGGTCTCGTCTACAGTCGACGTCAGTTTCTCTGGGTCTCGTCTACAGTCGACGTCCCCGAACGTCTACAGTCGACGTCAGTTTGTCTGGGTCTCGTCTACAGTCGACGTCAGTTTCTCTGGGTCTCGTCTACAGTCGACGTCCCCGAACGTCTACAGTCGACGTTAGTTTCTCTGGGTCTCGTCTACAGTCGACGTCCCCGAACGTCTACAGTCGACGTTAGTTTCTCTGGGTCTCGTCTACAGTCGACTTCAGTTTCTCTGGGTCTCGTCTACAGTCGACGTCCCCGAACGTCTACAGTTGACTTTAGTTTCTCTGGGTCTCGTCTACAGTCGACGTTAGTTTCTCTGGGTCTCGTCTACAGTCAACGTTAGTTTCTCTGGGTCTCGTCTACAGTCGACGCCCCGAATGTCTACAGTTGACTTTAGTTTCTCTGGGTCTCGTCTACAGTCAACGTTAGTTTCTCTGGGTCTCATCAAGAGATAATACTTGCCGAGACTGGCATTTAGACGGGTATTTTGACATAATTTTGTGTTTATGTGTCCGTTTGTCACGTTTAGTGTCTGTGTTCATGTTGTGTTTGCCTGTGGCACACCCAGTTTGTCCATCTGTTTCATTGATGTTATCCCTGTCACCTGTTGTCTTGTTAATTAGTCATTGAGTTCATTTTTCCCAGCTGTGTCTCGTTTCCCTGATCTGTTCTATGTGTATTTAAGCCCTGTGTTTTAGTCTGCAAATCCCGATTTTCACCTCTTCTTCCGCGCTTAAAATTATTTGAATGTGTAAATTGGCAAGACAAAACATGTCCAAATTATAAACTTCAACTCTATGATGGTTAAATTTAGCAGTTAATCCACGAATCACATGCGTGCTGAACCGTGAGGCCTGGTCCGTACGGATCACGGATCATCTGCGATCCGTTCCACCCCATAATATATATATATATATATATATATATATATATATAGAATATATAAAAGAAAATAAAAATATGCTGAAAATCTAAAACTAACTCAAACTAGAAAAACACTTTACTAAAAATAAGTTTATAAATAAATAATAATATAAAAAATATATATAAAAAATAAATAATAATTTACAGAAAATATAAAACTAAACTCAATCTAAAAAAGACTAAACTAACAGAATGAAAAATAAATGAAATGCAAAACAAAATGAATGACTATAATGTAAAAAGTATAATAACCTAAAATAACATGAATGTCATGTGTCAGCCAGCCTTATATTAACGATAATGCCAACCCGTGGTCACGCCCTTCACACAAACTTAATCACACACACATGGCATGAGGCTTTGCCATGTCGGACACAAAATGGGGTCAGCGAACGCTTTCCTCCTCACTTTAGCAGAGACCAGGTCTAGACCAGAGTCTGAATAAGAGGACACTGATCATCTCCTAAACTACATTCAGATGGGAAGTGACCCAATCTGGTAATAAAAGGATTTGGAGAATCTCCTAAACTGACACCACTTTCATTTTCTGCTGTCAGTGAAAAGTGAATATGATATTCCACAGTTAGTTTATTCTTCAAATATCAAAATCGAATCCGTCGGGGTCAGGTCAAGGATGCCTTTGTTTCAGTTTTTAAGCCATAATATAAAGTCTTCATTTGTGTTTTCACTCTCACGGCCTTATTTCTATAAGTTTCGTTACGCAACCACTTTTATTGAAGATTTACAGACACTGTCCTTAATTCTACAATAATATCTTTGTCCCTCCATGTTTCAAGCTGTTTTCAATTATATTCTTGAAAAAACATTCTCTGTCAGTATTCACATGATTAATGATCAAAACAAAAGTCTGTGTGTGTGAGTTAGATTAAATTATCAAAATAACAACGAATGTACATTTTAAAGCAAGCACACACATATGCACAAAATATATATTAATAAAATGTACAAAAATAAAATAACTGGATAGAGAAGTGACTTTTGATCATTATAATAGTTATTCAAAATAATTAATGCATTTAATTAGCTAATTACTAATATATATATATATATTATCTTTTTATCAGATTCTTTTCAAATGCTACAGTTAAAAAGTATTTGATCTGTATTTGTAGCAATCTAAAATGATCAGATCTCAGATGTCATTTCTTTCTGTTAATTAAAATTCAGTACAGCTTTATTTTCTCTCTTTCAATCAGGATAAACATTCACAAAACAGCTGTTAGACTGGACATCTGTCTCAGCAACATTTGTGTGTGTGTGTGTGTGTGTGTGTGTGTGTGTGTGTGTGTGTGTGTTTACCTAGTTATACTTATGGAAAATTAGGTTAATTTATGTAATTAACTGTGAAACTATTATATTCTAAAATATATTTAATGGTTGTTGTTTTTAATTGCGATTATTCACAGAAAAAATGTGTGATTAATCTAGTTTGTTCGTTTTAATCGATTGACAGCACTAATATATATATATATATATATATATAAATATATATATACACACACACACACACACACACACATAAATACATGCACGCATATACATTTTTATTCAACTTAGACTGTCTAAATTCACAGAAGTCAGAGACAACACTTCTATGAGACCTTTGTGAGCAAGTGTGTGTGTGTGCGTGTGTGTGTGTGTGTGTGTGTTTGGGATTTAAAACTAAGGCGCATAGAGCCGAACAGCTGTACTTTTATTCTCACGTGTCAGTCAGTGAGGGGTGACCGTATGAGCCATGCAGGACATCTCACACGACATGCCTCAGCATTTCAGTATGAGTGTGTCTGTGTGTGTGTGTGAGTGAGTGAGTGAGTGTGTGTGTTTGTAAGTGTTTGTGTGTGTAGTGGCGAGAGCTTCCAGAACGATTTTGCCATTATTCCAGAATGATTGTGAGCAGTGCAGGGGAAGGAAATGGAATATGTGAAAGAAAGGGATAAAGACAGGAAAACATTCAGCAAAGGTATAAATCTTGTTTTCATTACCGTTTTAATGTAGATTCTTGATAGGCCACAGTTTGGTTCAACTGGTGTTGTGGAGGTGATCCGACGACACATTTGGGATGCTGGTTGCCTAGTTGTGAGGGAGCTGGGATGATAACGTAGAGTTTCCCTTGAGAAAAACACTGCATTTAGTCCACTGCAAGTCCCTGTGAATGAAACAGCATCATGTTGATTCTTTCTGCTCCTGACACAACAGCAGAAGCAAGACCTGGAAATAAAAAAACAAAAACGAAGAACATTTAAAACTCATCTTTTTATCACTGATCCAGCTAAACTCCTAAAAATAAAGGTTCTTTATTGGCATCTATGGTTCCATGAAGAATGTAAATGGTTATTTTACACTGAAAATGTTCTAGTTACTGGTCAAATCTAAATTTTTCAGTTGGTCTAATTGAATTTCTGTGAATTGAATTTGTTCAATTGTGGCAACAGTCTGTTAACATGGGCTCAATCAGAAATAATATGTCTTGAGTCAATATATTTCACTGTCCCAAAAGAAAAAATGCATGAAAAAATGTAAATACATTCAGCAAAATACAGAACACAGACAACAGGGTTGACATTTTATCACATCACTTTAATAACAAATCAATTCTAACTCAGGATATTTGGTGAAAATACCTTATTTAAAATAAGGAAAAACACTGAATACATTCAAGAAGTCTTCTGCATAACAGGATGTCTTGATGTGGTGAAGAAAACTTTCAAAAGCGACACTGTATAGTTTCAAAACCTGCAAATAAAAAACTTAGGCCTACATTAATGATAAAGATCCCCTGCATTACAAGTGACAGGACTTAAGTTATTTATTTAATTATATAGCCTAATGATGAGGATGAGACTTTTTGTCAGCCGATGAAGATTTTGCTTTATAAATCGTTTATTTTGTGGTAGGCTATGTAAAAATATCCAGGTTTTCAGGACTGCTTACAATTACTGACACGAGCGATAAGGAAAATGAATGGATGAATAAGAAAACCAAGAGCTTGATGTGTAGATATTAAAAGGAAATAAGGCCCGATAGAAGCCGACGCCAACTGCAATCTAACGGCACAGTTCAGCATTCGCATTGCGCACGTCACACAAATCGATCAAACAGTATTTTAGACTTGATACTAAGAAAAGAAAACTCTTGGATACCATCAGATAATTATGTGGTTACCGGGAAAACACGACAAAACCAATGAATGCATTAACTCGCGATTCTACTAAATTAATTTTAATCCTTATACCGGGTCCTAAACCAAAACTTTGCACAGTAAGTTCGGTTTTCAGTACTCACCATGACGTTTTAAAACTTGTGACGATGAATATCTGTATTAGTAATGTTTATTTCGATCTTCGGCTCCGCTCGTTCTCCCGCGCATTCGCATTTAAATTCTCCATTCTAACGGTTTTTCTCAAGCGCATTTTGCGCATGCGTGAACTGCGTATTACGGAGCCCGGGAGGTCACCTGTGGGACAGAAAAAAACAATCCGTGGCGACGGTTTTGCAATCCGTCCGCTCAGTTTATAAACCGTAGCCTACTCAGGAATTCTCAGACTGTTCCCTCGGTTCAACAAATCGTGCCCACGGATTAATAAACCGTACCCACGAGTTTCTAATCCGCGCTCTCAGATGTGTAAACCGTGCCTTCAGTTTTTGCAATCTGTAGCCACAAATTTATAAACCGTGCCCACGCTTTCGCAGTACGTTCCCACGGGTTTGTAAACTGTGCTCACGGATTTGTGGCTCGCCCTCATTTTAGAAGAACACCAGGAGGTACGTTGTTAACGAATCTTACTGTATATTGTTTTATTGTGTATTAAGTGGAATACATCAAATTGTCTTAACTGCGTCTGCACCTTTTTACAGTCTATGGTCTGCACGCTTAAAGTGATTCTCGTTGAATGGGGTGGAATATTGGCCTATATACGACATACCGTCAACACTCCCCTAGCCTGGCAAGCCAGACCTACATACAAATACATTTTGCTGCCGCTAGGATGCGTCTAGATTTCTAGGCTAGTTTTCCCCGGGAGTCTTTCACACCCATCTCCCGTTTTGTTATTTCTCCCGTAATTTGTAGGCTATGGAACAAACAAACGTCGTTATATGAATAATCACATCACTATATTATTCCAAGGTTGTCCAGTTGCCAGATCTTGTATGAAACCCATCCTACTCGCGCAATCAACACATCATACAAATTTCAACCCATTTGTGAGCTCAACCTGGCAACCTACAACCCATGTGCCGTCGATGTCTGCGCAGGTAGTTATGGAAGCTTGTTTCCGCCACAAAATAATAATAAAAAAAAGATAATTGCGACTTTTTATCTCACAATTGCTTATTTACATCTCGCAATTCTGACTTTATTTCTCAGAATTGTGAGATATAAAGTCAGAATTGCGTGAAATAAAGTCAGAATTCTGAGATATAAAGTCAGAATTGCGTGATATAAAGTTAGAATTCTGAGACATAAAGTCAGAATTGCGAGATATAAAGTCGCAATTGCGTCTTATAAAGTCAGAATTCTGACTTTTTTTCTCGCAATTGCGACTTTATCACGCAATTCTGACTTTATATCTCAGAATTCTGACTTTATATCACGCAATTCTGACTTTATAACACATAATTGCGAGTTTATATCTCGCAATTCTGACATCTTTTCTCAGAATTGTGAGATATAAAGTCCAATTCTAAGGGGAAAAAAAGACGGACTTTTTTTTTTTTTACCTCAGAATAGTTTATATCTCACAGTTCTGACTTTATAACACGCAATTGTGACTTTATTTCACGCAATTCTGACTTTATATCTCGCAATTCTGACTTTATATCTCAGAATTCTGACTTTATATCTCAGAATTCTGACTTATAACACGCAATTGCGACTTTAAAACACGCAATTCTGACTTTATATCTCGCAATTCTGAGAAATTAAGTCAGAATTGCGAGATGTAAACTCGCAATTGTGAGATAAAAAGTCGCAATTATCTTTTTTTTTCTTTTTTTTTGTGGCGGAAACAAACTTCCATAGGTAGTAGACGCGGGAAGTTGGTAGAAATGGGAAAAAACTCAGTGGTAAGTAAATATTTAACGCAGCATCCGTTTTTTTCTGTCATCATTTGGCTGCGTTACATTATATGATGCGCTTTTATTCTTGCTAATGCTTTTAAACCGTTCAAGCCATATCTTACTTATTTTATAAAACTTTTGTTGAGAAGTTGTGTGTCCCTAAGCGTCAAGGTGCCAAGCATGTGCCACACCCCACTTTGCTTGTTAATTTTCCTATTAAGTTTTAGCTCCACCCACCTAATCTCAAGCCAATTAGGACACTATCAGGCCTTATAAATTGCACCTGTGCCCACAGCACCTTCATTCTGGTGCACATGGATGCACTGTGCAGAGGACTGAGTTCTTCCTTTGTTTTTCCCTGCGTGTGTGTATTTGACCATGTAAGTGCTTATTTTGACACTTAATCATTATTCTGTATTAAGTTTATCCTAAATGTGTTTATTTTGCTGTATTTCTTGCTTAGGCATGTTCTTTAGTTATTTACATATGTATCTGAGATTATATTATGAGTAGATGACTTCATGTATTGTTTAAATTCCTTTATTTCCAGTGGATTTCATGTTGATTTCATGTTATGTTTATTGTGAACTAAAACATTGTATTTCTGTTCTTGTAGAAACCACACGCTCACACACATACATTCCTAATAAAGAAAGATGCCGTGTAATTGAAGTGACTAGACTGGATTGTTCTTACCGACACCTCCACTGGTTTTCAAGCCAGCCACCTACACATCTCTATCAATCCTCCTTTTCAACTTTAAAAGCGGAAAGCGCTTCACTCATTCCTGGGAATACATTTGACAGCAGCCTGACCTTGACGGAAATAAATATCCTACGCCAAAAGTAGGCTACCAGAGAAAGTCTCAGCTGTGCTCAGATTTGTAAACAGTTGCTTTGGTTTTTCAATCCGTACCCGTTTCGCCCCGTGGGTCAAAAGGGACACAACAAAAATAGGGACACATGAGAAAGCCAGAATAGAATGCAAAATTTATTAACAAAATAGACCTATAGGCCTACAGAGAAAAAAAACCTACGTACAAGGTAACAGTGAACAAATTCATAATCCGTGCACGCTTTCGCAATAGCCTAGTTGTTTGTAATATTCAGTTCCTGTGAAAAATTGTGAAATACTGCTCCAATAGGTGAAGTTACACAACATGCTGATTGATTACATAATATTTGGATGTAATATTCAGTTCCAGTGAAAATCTGTTAATGGGTGTAGGCTATACACAGAGGTGATGTGTAATATTCAGTTCCAGTGAAAATCTGTTCCAGTTAATGGAGTAGGCTATACACAGGTGATGTGTAATATTCAGTACCGGTAAACTCCACCCGCTGGAACAGTTTCTTACAGTAACTGAATATTACACAACATCACCTGTTCAGTTTTGCAAACTATACTCACAGATTTGTGGCCTATACCTTATTTTAGAAATCTGTTTTTCTGTATATTGATTTGTTGTGTGTTGTTAAGATGAATACAACTGTCTTTTTTTCTATGATTTGGCGATGGGGTGTGTGTAATGTATAGATGACATGTTGAACTGAAACCCCCCCAGGCCTCCCGTATTTTGGCACCCAAATGTTGACAGGTATGATATACGATTTAATATGAATAACGTGCAAAATCTTTTGTTTATTTGTGATAATCCTAGCACTTTATTATTATTGTCTAACCTGTATTATGACTGATATTTGACGAATTGCTTTGTTCCTTTTTTGCAAGTTTTGGACAAAAGCGTCTTCTAAATATGTAGCCTAAAATGTAATAATAATTATTATTATTATTTGAGTTTATAACTGTAAATGAGTTCACTTAGTAATACAGTAATATGTCTGTCATAAAATGATTTATCAATGCTTTATTTTTATAGGCTATAACCTAACCTTTTACAGTTTTGGATAAAATAGGCCTACATTTTTTGCATAATTTTTGCTTAAAAATAAAGCATCACCCTCAACATCAAGTGTTACTCTTTTGGCGTAAATCGACTTGCGTATAGGCCGTCTGCCATTTTAGTCGATAAAGTTTTAAATATGGATATTTTTCTTACACGAACGCATTGCTTTGCTTCAGTGCCGTGTGGATTACTTTTATCATGATGGATGCGCTTTTATGGACTTCAAAACATAAACGGCCATTCACTGCCATTTAGGGTTGCGCGATATGCTCCATTTTCATATCGTCCTATCGTCAGCCTGTGAGATCGGCGATACACGATATTATCGTGAGGGGGGCGGGGCTTACTTATTTGATTATTAACTTGCTTATTTACTCATCAATTTGCTTGTTTTATTACTTCGTTTTAAATGAGAATCTTTTTCTATTTTGCTAGCAAAGGTGGAGTGTTTATTAATAGGCTAAATCAGGTTATTTCCTGGTATAGTGAGGTAAAAAAAAAAAAAGATCCTAATCATTCTTGTATCTGACCATTCTTGTAGGCTATATTTCAACATGTCAGCGGGAAATTTACGGACACACATTATCCTCTCATGCCGTTACAGATGCAGCATTTTGACTGTAGGCTGCTTCTGCACGAGATCATGAGAACACGTTTTAATTTATTGGGTCAAGAAAGAGTCGGAGTCTGCGATATGTCCTCCTCTGTCTGGATGCACTTCACTTATGCGCACCGCACTTCAATAAGCCCAAATAACGCGGGTTTTAAATGCCGGGAGAAATCAGAGGCAAAAATCTAAAAGTCGATCGGTACTTACTTATGACTTGACTCTGATAAAGGAAAATGGGTTAATCCGTTTACATGACCACATGCATTGTCAGTTTATTCAGCATAATCGAGTTAATAACGCGTGCATGTAAACGCGCTCATTCCCTGAAAGTGAAAGCAGAAACGGACTGCGCGCTTTCACTGCATTAACGGCGCGTTCTCTCAGAGACGACGGTGGATATAACGGTAGGCTACAGCAACAGCATCTTAATTTACTGGCTTAATATTTCTCTTGTGGACTTACATTATTGACAGTGAAAAAAATAGAAGAATATTTCTTGTTAAACAAGTTTGAAGTTGCTTGTGATTTTCACAGGCAGAGTTCAACAGATGCTTCGTGTAACTTTATTAGGCCTAGGCGGCCTATATAATTTTATTGATATTATTATTATAATTAATATTTTGTAATTGTAGGCCTACTGTTTTTAGTGTTTTTACTGTCATTAAATATTTTGTTAATGTGCTATGGAAACAAAATACTGACGAACAACGATGCCGCGTCTTCATCTTGGCTCTGTATAAGAATGATGCGTCTGTTAAAACAAGCACTCTTGGCAATTTGTGAATGGATCACCTTGCAATTAAATTTCGTTGTGGGATGTAGTTTTTTTTGTCTGTTTTAAAAATATTTTCTTTGAGGAGTCAACTCATACGCGCGCGTCGGTGACGTCGCATGTGTGGTTATGTGATGTCGCAAGTGTGGTTATTGTTATGAATTTAGGCAAGGCAAATATAATTGTAACTATACTAGCTTAATAATAATTATAATGATTTAATACATTAATAGGAAAACGAGCCAATTATCGTATTGATATCGTCAAAGGCATCTGCCATCGGCGATATCTCTGTCTATCGTCGATACACGATACTATCGTCTATCGGCACAACCCTACTGCCATTATAAAGCTTGGAAGAGCCAGGACATTTTTTTACTCCGATTGTATTCGTCTGAAAGAAGAATGTCATATACACCTAGGATGGATTGAGGCTATGATTATTGGGCTACAATGCATCTTTTTGCATGGAAAAATATTTGGAAGTCATTTATTGAGCCAATATGTAAAGGCCTAATTGTCAGTTTCCACAATTTTTCAAAAAAACATTTTTTTTACATTGTCCACTAAATGGTTCTTCGGTAAGCAACAGTGGTTCTTCTATTGCAACACTGCGAAAAAAAAAAAAAATGTTTTGATGTGTGATGCTTATATGAAGGACATTAAGGGGGATGGAGACATTGGCCAGGGATTTGATGATTTAGCGTTGTGTGTGTTTATGTGCCCTTGACCCATGTTTCTGCTGGAGGTCAGATCAACTGCTGAGCTCTCAACATATTGCAGCTATTTGAAGATCTGTAATGGCTTTTCTGTAAGGGTATTATAGTAAGTAAGTGCGTGTTTTAGCTATTAGAGAGAAAAAGTAAAAATGTATTTTGTGAACTTAAATGTGAGAGAGTACAAATAAAAACCCTTATATGGAGTGTCCTCAAGTCTTTACCTGATATTTACAGTTATAGCCTATTGATAAAGGTGCACTCAGCTGAAGTGAATAGTTTGAAAACTGCGTCTATGTATACATATGAGATGAACTGGCGAATTAAAATCTATTGTATTTGCCTCACCCAATGACGTTTAGTGACAGTATTGGCACAAAAACAACACACTTTAATCACAAACATCCAGTCACATGAGTGTCTCCTCATGCACGTCACCTTGTTTGTTCAGTGATCACTCGCTCCACATCTGCTTCCACAAAGCACAGCAGCTGTAATCCTTTAAGAGGCTTAACTCACCTCTTTCTGTTTCTTCTTGCGAGTGTGTATGTGTGTTCGATGTATTGGCACTTTAGGGTTTCGTCTTTATCCCATATAGCAACATATCGGCCCAGATCCGGCCCATCTGGTATGCAACGCATTGAATCCACACGTACAGATGTGGGCCGGGTCTGGGCCGACACTATGTTGCTGTCTGGGATTAAGACGAAACCCTAAAGTGCCAATACATCGAACACACATAAACACTCGCAAGAAGAAACAGAAAGAGATGACTTACTCATTGTAGCTGACATGTGTTGTCACTGTTGTTGCACTGTTGATGCTTGATATGATCTTTAAGATGTTTTAAAGAAATTAATACTTTTTTTTCAGCAAGGGCACATTCAATTGATCAAAAGTGACAGTAAAGACATTACAAAAGATTTCTGTTTCAAATAAATGCTGTTCTTTTGAACTTTTTATATTCATCAAAGAATGCTGAAAAAATATGTCAGTTTTCACAGAAATATGAAGCAGCACAACTGTTTTTAACATTGATAATAATCCGAAATATTTCTTGAGCATCAAATCATCATATTAGAAGGATTTCTGAAGGATCATGTGACACTGAAGACTGGAGTAATGATGCTGAAAATTCAGTTTTGATCACAGGAATAAATTATATTTTAAAATATATTCAAATATAAAACAGTAATATTTCACAATATTACTGTTTTTACTGTGTTTTTGATCAAATAAATGCAGCCTTAATGAACACTACTTTCAAAAAGTTTTAAAAATCTTACCGACCCAAACTTTTTAAC
The DNA here is from genome assembly GCF_964197995.2 of Scardinius erythrophthalmus. Classification (NCBI taxonomy): domain Eukaryota; kingdom Metazoa; phylum Chordata; class Actinopteri; order Cypriniformes; family Leuciscidae; genus Scardinius; species Scardinius erythrophthalmus. The sequence continues at coordinate 43,597,258 of NC_138223.1, forward strand.
GCTAAGCCATATATAAAAATTATATATATATACCTTCAAGTGATTTTCTGCTCAGTTTTAGCCTGTTCCAGATCCAGTGACGCAGAAAACTTCAAATCCAGAGGGGAAGGGTCACTCGCTCCAGAGTAATCTCTCTCCATGCCTGATGTACAGCTCTCATGAACGCCAGACGATAATACAGGTTAAAGTAGGAGCCTTGTTTTGCTGATATTGAGCTGACATTCATGTTGCTCACGAGGACGACAACAGTTTAGAACCACGTCCTGTTCCACATCCTGATCCTCTCAACATCATTTCTTAGATATTTATCAACATTTTATAACAGTGTTTGCAATCAAATGTTTGCCAATTGGTTCATTTTGATGCATTTTTAAGAGTGACTTAAAGTCGGCATGAAACGGAAGTTAGTCTTTTCTTCCATATTATGGCGTAGCCTATATCCGAGTGAAATGGCTTTTCGAGGTAAAAAAAATACAGTTTTGTACTATTTAAGTTTGAGCATTGTCAGTAGGTGAAGGGTGAAGGAACACCAAGGCAAAAAAAGACTATAGATTATTGTAGATTTTTAAGGACCTTTGTTTTTATTTTGTAATTAGAGACGTGGATTTGATTTCAATACCCCTATATATAGTTCTTCAATTTTGTTTATAGATTATTTATTTATTTTGTATTATTATTTATATTTTATGATAATTTTACAGATTTTCTTGCTCTTTTGTATTTATTTTTTGTGTTATTTGTTACTAATAAAGCATTTCTTAAATAATAAAAAAGAGAGACGATATTACAGAAAAAAAGAAAGAAAGCTTCACAAACTAGAACAAATGTAGGGCGGGACTTGATTTCGTCCATGGGGAATTGATTGGATGATTGGATGATTGTTGGTTTGCTATTGGTCGATTTCATATGAGTGACAGGTCGCCCCAGTAAAGAGATGTATTCTATTAAAGATTACAAGTGAACATGAATTTTAACAAATAATCACGTATAAGCCTTGTAATAATTACTGCAATCTTCCATAAAAACAAAAATTGTCCTTTTTGATTTCATGGTGACTAAGGTTTTCAAATTTTGGTGCAACAGCATTTTAATTGAGAAACCAATAACACACAGATCCAAGTAAATAATCTTTCTCACTCCCAGAGAACAGGCACTATACATCACTATATTCACAGTAGCTGTGTGTCTCACATAACCTAATGTAATGTAGTTGTATAACATTAGAGGGCACCATCTCTTTTAAACCGAGAGATGAAATCCCACATAAGCTACATTTACACTTTTAAAATCAAACGCGCGTAAATGAATGAACCCGCTCTATTCTGTCGAAATTATTCTCATTAATTACTGTAATGAATTCAGATGAGCTTGAGTCAAGCCTTAACAAGTAACACGCTCCGTGGAGTGAGTAAGTGAGTTACCTGTAGATACCTGTAAACACCTTTGTCGTGCCCGAGGGAGTGAGCAACACACACACACACACGTCATTTCCCTGAAGAAGCAACGACGTTTCGTTGGAACCGCAAGCGCTTCGTCAATGTCTCATGTCGCACTGAAATTATTCTGATTTTACCAAAAATGGGGTTTACTATACTTGAAGAACAATCATTTCGACAGGATTAACTTTTTTTTTTACTCGAAGATATAATATGTGAATACTGGATTAAAACTCGCTGGCAATAATGCGGATACGGATCTATATAAGTGTCATCTTTATATTAATCCAGAAATCCACCTCAGAGGGTAAGAGGATTTTATTTTATTAGTATCGTATTAATATAATATTAGAAATCTTTATTTTACTTTAAATTAGTTCAAAGGTCAATGGGTTCGATTCCCAGACGATGCAAGGACTGATATACATGTATGGTAATGCAGAGAAAGTTACTCTGGATAAAAGTGAATGCCAAATGTATAAACATATTCTAATCACTAAACCCACTGTGAAAAAAAGTTGCTGCCTTTAAGTACAATCAACTTGGATGTTTAAGTCATTTCAACTTGAACTGCATTAACTGACTTTAAAAAAATGAGTTGAATCTTGTATAAGTTATAAAAAAATGGAAAATTTCTTAACTTATTTTGATGAGTTAAAGCAAGGTAAAAACATACAACTTATTGATCATATAATGTTTTACAGTGACATTATATGTTGTCTTCCAGTTGCCTTTAAATGGCATCATACACATATTCAGGAATGAATATGAATCATTCATTGGAAAAACCCATATTGAATCTTATCATATCTGGATTTCTAAAGGTCTTTGCTCTTAGAGCTGTTTTTACAGTGTTGTTTAACATGATAAGAATAAGAGCATGGTTTTATGTGGTCCAAAGGGCTGAGTGCTATTTTTTTTATTGCACTCACACTTGAGATTAATCCCAAACTCAGGTGTTTGAAAAACTCATCCGAGAGGGACGCAAACCTTTCTCTCTTTACTGTCAGTCCTGTCATTCACATTTTAACATTTCACACATTCCTGTAATGCATGGTTAAAAATGAGACATCTGGCCTGAAGTATACAGTCATGACAGACATACTGAACTAAATCCATAAAACAGGTCAAAGTTCAAGCATACTGCAATGGAGGCTTTTTACATCTGCCATCTATCACATCTGCAACTTCTAATCAGATTCATTTATTGAGTCTAATCAGGTTTATTTGCAAGTCAGCTTAGCTGATTGAGTAAATGATTGTGCTACACAAATAGATCTGATTTTGGAACACAATTTCAACTCCATTAAAAAAAAAAAAAAGCTTGGTCCCGGAAGTAAAACACATGTTTTGTAATGTTGTAATGTGAGATGTTTTGGGTGGGAGCTTGTAGAGTTCTCAGAAGTTCTGGCAGTTTTAAGGAAGTTGAACAAGTCTTTCTTATGAAAAGCGCATTAACTCAGACTGATTGACACTAGGGATCTTGTTCTAATCTGTGATTTCTCAGAAAATAATGTCAGCGATGAGAAAAGTGGGCGGATGTGTGCGTGTTTGTGTTCTCGTCACATTTTCTTTCAGTGATGGAACGGCTAGTCATGGTTATTGTTCAATTGTCAAAACTGGGAAAACATGTTTGAGAGCGTCATTACACCCAAAAATAAAAGCACCACAAAAATAGCGATTGAGACAAGCGACTGACTGATGAGGCTGATCAAGGCTTTGTCCACACTCAGGCCACATCTACATTAATCCGGATAGAATTGAAAACGGCGTTTTCGTTTAAAAACTCTCTCCGTCCACACTAGCGTTTTCAGGCGTTTTCCAAAAGTTTCCCATCCACACCGTAATGTCGGAAAATGCTAAATTCTCCTTACAGCGCATGTGTAAACCCTTATAAACGCTCACTGAGATGATACAGACAGAACAAGAAATAATCAAGTTCTCACGCAATTCTTCTGACAGGATCATTTTATTTAGCAAAATATCTCCTCATTCACACGTACATCTGCAAGATGTCTGTTAGAGATCACTTCATCTGGAAAGCATCTGCTGTTTACTAACATCTGATAGACATCTTTAAGATGTCAGTTTCACATCATTACATCTTAAATACATCTTCTAGATGTCTATTTGACATCTGACAGGAAACGTCCTATAGACGTATTGCAGATGAGCAAACACTCTAAAAAATACGTCTTCCAGATGTAAAAACGCACATCAAATAGACGTCTCCGTGATGCTATCTGGGATATGTATCCGATAGATACATTTTAAATGTTTGGGGTCGTTCGTTAAGATGTTTTTGAAAGAATCTCTTCTGCTTTCAAAAATACCGTGAAAACGGTAAATTATTGCAATTTAAAAGAACTGTTTTCTATGTGAATATATTGTAAAATGTAATTTATTTCTGTGATGCAAAGCTGAATTTTCAGCATCTTTACTCCATTTCATTTTTCTTTGTTCTCATTAGGCCACATAACTTGTATCTGACATAAAAGACATATTAGGAGTGAGGAGAAAAATATTAGGGCAAACCAAGTCAGGAGAATAAAACAGCTGCCCCGCATTTTTTTCTATGCTAAATACTCATAAAAATGTCACATTACAACAATCAAATGACTTTATAGGCTTTTAAAACACATCTGAAGGCATTTGAGATATATATATATATATATATATATATATATATATATATGAAAGACTGGATATGATTTTAACATCACACACACACATGCAGAAACTGGCCTGGATCTACGGGAATAATAGTGTGCGTGTCAAACTGAATGGCATCTAATAGCATACAGCAAGTGTGAGCGTGTGTGTGAGTGGGTGTTTAGCTTGTAGAGCCGGCGGGAAGAGGTATGACGGTTTATCATGAGACCCTGATGAGAGTGAACGCTGGGAAAGGTCAACTGGGGACGTGGAGTCTGTAAAGACTTGTTCATACTAGTCTGAAACAATACTACAGAAATGACTGAAACTGTGGCTGTTTACGTAAAAAAAAAAAAAAAGAAGAAAAAAAGAATTATATTTTAGTTAATTAAGCCTTGTCTTAAGACTATTAAATTTTGTTGTTATTCCAGCATTATTCTCATGAAAATTAAGTACATTTCCCATCAATTCAAAAAAGAAATTTTATTCAAAAATCAGCCTTCGTTCTATTGTAAAACAATAATGAAAAGTATATTTTTATGGACAAAAATAATTAGATAAAAAACTACCATTCAAAAGTTTGAGGTCCAGATTATTATTTTTTAAACCAATTATTTTAAATTGTAATAATATATCACAATATTACATTTTTTCTGTATTTTTGATCAAATCAGTCTTGATGAGCAGAAGAAAATTCTTTCAAAAATATTAAAAATAGTAATGTTTCCAAACTTTTGGCCTGTACTATATATATATATATATATATATATAGCTTTTATGCATTATAGTAATGCAAATGAGAATTGTACTACTTTTACAATATTTGTTTTAAGAATGTTACAATGCAAAAAAATATATATTTATCCTTATTTTTTCAGAAATTTTACCCACATATGTGACAGTATTCATAGGATTTTGTCCCTACTTTGAATAGGAATTCTGAGCATTGTTTCATTTAGCATAATAAGAAATGTAACATGCATGAAAATCAGGTGGTCAGACTCTAATATGATTAACTCTCTTTTAGCCGTGAGTCGGCCGTCTCCTCCTGTCAACGTGTCCATACAGTGTGACAGCTATGGAGTTGAAGTGCGATGGAAATATCCTGATCTCAGTCAGGACGAAGGCTTACACTTCTTTGTGGAGGTGCAAGATCGCAATGAAAGGTAAACGATCATGAATAAAAAAAACCTCCAGACGGCAACAGCTTCATTCTTTCACAGCAACTAAGAACCTTATAGTCCTGATTTAATGACTGCTGAAGTATTAGTCAACCCAGGCTGTTCATTTGTAGTTTTGTCAGCTTACTGTTATTATTTATTTATCTGTGTTCCAGGAAAAATTATACCACACGGAATCTAAGTTTAAACATATCCAGTATGCTGGTTCCATCAGAATCCAAGGTCTACTATGTCACTGTGGCTGCCGTGCGGGGAGAACAGAAGTCAGATTCATGCAAATCAGATACTTTCAGCTTCAATGAAGATGCCACTGCCGATATCAAGTGTATGTTTAGCCTGTATTATTGGTTGAACTCTGAAATATAATCTATCATAAAACAAACACATGCAGTATGATCTAACAGTACTATTGTGCCTTCAGGTTATTTGGATTTTCCCGAGGTTGAACTTTCACCCAAAGACGGCAAACTTCACGTCCAGTTCACCAACCCTCTGGAGCTGTACAGAGACACGCCGGCTCTGAGGAACCTCAATAATCAAGATGATCTGAAATACACTGTTAAAACGTTAGAGGTAACATTTAGGCATGCATGATATATCGGTATCGGTCGATATATGTTCATTCTTAATGTTATCGGTATTGGCCCGATAAGAAAATTTGTCTGATATATTAAAGCCGTTTATTTCCTTCCGCTGAGACACTTCAGATGCGCACTGTCTCAAAAATTACATACAAATTTGGATTAAGATTTATTGGCCAATATATCGGTTATCGGCTTTCAAATATAAAGAATTATGGGTTATCAGTATCGTCCAAAATTTTCATATCGGTGCGTCCCTAGTAACATTCACTCTGATGTCCACTCACAGGAATAGTTCACACTCAAAAACAGTAAGCTATTTATGTGCACTACTATTTAAAAAGTAAAATTTTTGAACGTTTTAAGCAGTTTTCTATGTGAATATATTGTGAAATGTTTATTGCTGTGATCAAAGCTGAATTTTCACCATTACTCCAGTCTTCAGTGTCACATGATCCTTCAGAAATCATTCTAATATGATTTGATGCTCAAGAAATATTTATTACTGTTATCAATGTTAAAAACAGTTGTGCTGCTAATTATTAATATTGATATATTTTTCCAGTATCCTTTGAGAACAGAATATCTTTACTGTCACTTTTGATCAATTTAATGCATCCATTCTGAATAAAATTATTAATTTCCTTAAAAACCTTTTAACGCTAATCAGATACAGTTAATAGATTTAAATTACATTTTTTGTGTGAATTGTTCTTTTAATTACTCTAATTTAAAACTTAGTTTGAACGCATCCAACGCGTCTTCTCTCAATCCTGTGCGAGTGAATATATTCAACTATTCCTGTGAATATCTTTACAGTCTCAGTGAATTGTTTGTTTTATTTCCCGGCAGCGTGTCAATAACACAACCTGTGGTGCGAAGGCTAAAACATGCGAGACGTCCATTGAGTTTTCCGAGCACAGAGGAGTTTACTGCGTCAGTCTGACTGGATATATCACAGGGGGCAGAAAACTCAATCTAAGAAGCAGCTGTTTCACAGGAGACATAAGAATCTGTAAGTAAACAGAACAAACTTCAACAGCAGATAATAGAAGAAACGCAGCATCCATGTAAACAGTGCTTGAAATATAGACAGATACAAGAGTTTTTCATTTACATATATTTTTATGACCGCCGCTAGCGTAGCTAGCGAAAGCGGTCATATAGGGATTGTCAAAGTTTTTTTTTTTTTTTTTTCCGTCACCTTACTGAATTTTTCGTCAACGATACCAGGGACACCGAAGCACCGGGGAACATGAAATTTGGTGGGCATGTAGCCCCACTAGACTTATAAGGAAAAATTTCGTTTGGTCCCCGGGGGCCACTCCCCCCCCAGCGCTGGGCCCCCCCAAACCCCAAAAAATGCAGTTTTTCCTAAATAACTACCTGAACCGTGGCACCGAGGATGAAGAAATGTTTATGGTATGTTGGTCTACTAGACTTTTACGGAAAAATTTCGTTTGGTCCCCGGGGGCCACTTCCCCCCCCGCGCTGGGGCCCCCGTAAATTTTTCGTCAACGATACCAGGGACACCGAAACACCGGGGAACATGAAATTTGGTGGGCATGTAGCCCCACTAGACTTCTAAGGAAAAATTTCGTTTGGTCCCGGGGGGCCACTCCCCCCCCGCGCTGGGCCCCCCCAAACCCCAAAAAATGCAGTTTTTCCTAAATAACTACCTGAACCGTGGCACCGAGGATGAAGAAATTTTTATGGTATGTTTGTCTACTAGACTTTTACGGAAAAATTTCGTTTGGGCCCCGGGGGCCACTCCCCCCCCCCGCGCTGGGGCCCCCGTAAATTTTTCGTCAACGATACCAGGGACACCGAAGCACCGGGGAACATGAAATTTGGTGGGCATGTAGCCCCACTAGACTTTTACGGAAAAATTTCGTTTGGTCCCCGGGGGCCACTCCCCCCCCCCCCCCCCCGCGCTGGGCCCCCCTTAACCCAAAAAAATGCAGTTTTTCCTAAATAACTACCTGAACCGTGGCACCGAGGATGAAGAAATTTTTATGGTATGTTCGTCTACTAGACTTTTACGGAAAAATTTCGTTTGGTCCCTGGGGGCCACTTCCCCCCCCGCGCTGGGGCCCCCGTAAATTTTTCGTCAACGATACCAGGGACACCGAAGCACCGGGGAACATGAAATTTGGTGGGCATGTAGCCCCACTAGACTTCTACGGAAAAATTTCGTTTGGTCCCCGGGGGCCACTCCCCCCCAGCGCTGGGCCCCCCCAAACCCCCAAAAATTCAGTTTTTCCTAAATAACTACCTGAACCGTGGCACTGAGGATGAAGAAATTTTTATGGTATGTTGGTCTACTAGACTTTTACGGAAAAATTTCGTTTGGTCCCCGGGGGCCACTTCCCCCCCCGCGCTGGGGCCCCCGTAAATTTTTCGTCAACGATACCAGGGACACCGAAACACCGGGGAACATGAAATTTGGTGGGCATGTAGCCCCACTAGACTTCTAAGGAAAAATTTCGTTTGGTCCCGGGGGGCCACTCCCCCCCCGCGCTGGGCCCCCCCAAACCCCAAAAAATGCAGTTTTTCCTAAATAACTACCTGAACCGTGGCACCGAGGATGAAGAAATTTTTATGGTATGTTGGTCTACTAGACTTTTACGGAAAAATTTCGTTTGGTCCCCGGGGGCCACTTCCCCCCCCCGCGGTGGGGCCCCCGTAAATTTTTCGTCAACGATACCAGGGACACCGAAGCACCGGGGAACATGAAATTTGGTGGGCATGTAGCCCCACTAGACTTCTACGGAAAAATTTCATTTGGTCCCCGGGGGCCACTCCCCCCCCCCCCGCGCTGGGCCCCCCTTAACCCAAAAAAAATGCAGTTTTTCCTAAATAACTACCTGAACCGTGGCACCGAGGATGAAGAAATTTTTATGGTATGTTTGTCTACTAGACTTTTACGGAAAAATTTCGTTTGGGCCCCGGGGGCCACTCCCCCCCCCCGCGCTGGGGCCCCCGTAAATTTTTCGTCAACGATACCAGGGACACCGAAGCACCGGGGAACATGAAATTTGGTGGGCATGTAGCCCCACTAGACTTTTACGGAAAAATTTCGTTTGGTCCCCGGGGGCCACTCCCCCCCCCCCCCCCCCCCCGCGCTGGGCCCCCCTTAACCCAAAAAAATGCAGTTTTTCCTAAATAACTACCTGAACCGTGGCACCGAGGATGAAGAAATTTTTATGGTATGTTCGTCTACTAGACTTTTACGGAAAAATTTCGTTTGGTCCCTGGGGGCCACTTCCCCCCCCGCGCTGGGGCCCCCGTAAATTTTTCGTCAACGATACCAGGGACACCGAAGCACCGGGGAACATGAAATTTGGTGGGCATGTAGCCCCACTAGACTTCTACGGAAAAATTTCGTTTGGTCCCCGGGGGCCACTCCCCCCCAGCGCTGGGCCCCCCCAAACCCCCAAAAATTCAGTTTTTCCTAAATAACTACCTGAACCGTGGCACCGAGGATGAAGAAATTTTTATGGTATGTTGGTCTACTAGACTTTTACGGAAAAATTTCGTTTGGGCCCCGGGGGCCACTTCCCCCCTGCGCTGGGGCCCCCGTAAATTTTTCGTCAACGATACCAGGGACACCGAAGCACCGGGGAACATGAAATTTGGTGGGCATGTAGCCCCACTAGACTTTTACGGAAAAATTTTGTTTGGTCCCCGGGGGCCACTCCCCCCCCCCCCGCGCTGGGCCCCCCTTAACCCAAAAAAATGCAGTTTTTCCTAAATAACTACCTGAACCGTGGCACCGAGGATGAAGAAATTTTTATGGTATGTTCGTCTACTAGACTTTTACGGAAAAATTTCGTTTGGTCCCCGGGGGCCACTCCCCCCCCCCGCGCTGGGGCCCCCGTAAATTTTTCGTCAACGATACCAGGGACACCGAAGCACCGGGGAACATGAAATTTGGTGGGCATGTAGCCCCACTAGACTTCTACGGAAAAATTTCGTTTGGTCCCCGGGGGCCACTCCCCCCCCGCGCTGGGCCCCCCCAAAACCAAAAAAAATGCAGTTTTTCCTAAATAACTACCTGAACCGTGGCACCGAGGATGAAGAAATTTTTATGGTATGTTGGTCTACTAGACTTTTACGGAAAATTTTTGTTTGGTCCCCGGGGGCCACTTCCCCCCCCGCGCTGGGGCCCCCGTAAATTTTTCGTCAACGATACCAGGGACACCGAAGCACCGGGGAATATGAAATTTGGTGGGCATGTAGCCCCACTACACTTCTACGGAAAAATTTCGTTTGGTCCCCGGGGGCCACTCCCCCCCCCCGCGCCCCCCCAAACCACAAAAAATGCAGTTTTTCCTAAATAACTACCTGAACCGTGGCACCGAGGATGAAGAAATTTTTATGGTATGTTGGTCTACTAGACTTTTATGGAAAAATTTCGTTTGGTCCCCGGGGGCCACTTCCCCCCCCCCTGCGCTGGGGCCCCCGTAAATTTTTCGTCAACGATACCAGGGACACCGAAACACCGGGGAACATGAAATTTGGTGAGCATGTAGCCCCACTAGACTTCTACGGAAAAATTTCGTTTGGTCCCCGGGGGCCACTCACACCCCCCCCCCCCCCCCCCCAGCGCTGGGCCCCCCCAAACCCAAAAAAATGCATTTGTTATTGCTTTGTAATTTGTAATTGTAAACATTTGTAATTGTTATGGTATGTTGCTCTTAAGGGCCCACATCAACCTAGCCCATAATCACTCATTTGTGATTTGCGCCCCTCCCATAAAAAATGAAAATGCAATATTATTCTGCTTTGATCGCCCCTATCTTCAGTGGAGATGTTCAGAACTGCACCATATTTCATGTGTATGATTAACTTGACATCCTCTGGGGGTATCCTCTGCTAAGTTTTGTAGAATTTCATCCATGGGGGGGTATAAAATAAATTCATTTATGTGCACATTTAGTGACTGTACACTCATCGGCCTGTAGATGGTGCTGTTGAGCGAAGGGTTGCTGGTTTAGGATGATACTGTCACACACACACATGCAGGAATACAAACAAACGCAAGCATGCACACACACTGACATCCACACGCACAGACACACACCCATACACACACACATACAAATCCACATGCACAGACACACAAACACACACGCGCACACATGTACGCACACATACATACATGCACAGACACACACACACACACACACACACAGATACACACACACACACACACACACACACACACACACACAGACAGACATGCACATACTATTACTTTTTTTAGGTATATACATAAACACGCAATACAGCCAAATTACTCCACGTCATTTATTTTTGTGGAAAGCCAGTGCAGGCCTGAGCGGCGGTCATATTTTGTACCGCGATGCGGTACATCTAGTATTAGTTCATATCTACTATTATTTCAGAGTATTCAATAAATATTGTTTTCTGGATTTTAAACTAAACATTATCACTTATCCAATAAATCACATTAAGCTTTGAGCTTTGTTTCTTCTGATATTAAGCAGAGGCCCGGATTTCAAATTTTGTCAATTTTTATTATGAAATTCAAACTATAAATGCCGTTTTGGCGCTCTTTAATGTGGCGTGACAGATCGCTGTAGCTGCACGTGAACCCATCATCTCATCTGCTTTACTACTAGTTATAGCACCAAATAAACAAGAATGAACATCAGAAGGTATAGGCCTGTGTTGAAAGATTCAGTACATGTCTCATGTAATCACTTCAATAAATCAACGTCAATAAATCAGCTCGTAAACAATGTCACGTAACGTCACATTTCAGAAAAGCTTGTTAGACAGCTAGAAACATTAACTCTATAGAGGAGCATTTTGCTAAATATATGCACTATATTATATAACCTGTTCTTCGATATTTAATATCTTTGTATAAATACGTTTTTATCAACTGTTTAAACTGCTTAAATGTTTATATTTTAAGAAAAGAATCTTATGTGCAATTGAAATGTTTGTAAGTCTTTTCCTTATAAAAACAACTAGAATTTGTGACGTTTAATATTTTTTCATAATATATTTTTACTCATTTTATTTGTCACTTTTCTTTCTTTTACATTTCTTAGCAAATACATTTCAATAAGTTAAATAGGCTTCTTTATATAATTTTTCTTGTTGACTATTGAGCCATAACTTGTTTATTGTCTGAAAGTTTGTCTGTTTTGTAGCTTATGTTTGTTAAAATTTGCAATTAAAAAAAAATACATTTAAAAAAAGTTTTTATTTTCTTGAGAAAAATAGACATGCACTGTACCTGATATATATCCAAATTAATTGATATTAATCGGTATATAATGAATTAAATCCAATTGCAAGCTTGTGAAAAAAAAAGAATTTTGAAATTTGTCAATGCCCTGTTACAAAATTAGGTTTCCAATTAAAGCAGATTTTACCAAGGCAAATTATTTTTTACACATGAGACAAAACAGACACTGTACAAGCTCACGGGTACCAGGCATGAAACTGAAACCCAGCAATATTAAAAGATAGACAAACCCAACAATAAATAGATGCACAGCTGAGGATGATGTTTTCGTTCTTCCACACAGATCCACCGTTCACCGTGTACCTGTATCCAGTGCTGGGAGTCGTCTTATCGTTTCTTTTCATAACCGGCATCATTATACTGCTAGTGACGAAATTCACCTCGGAAATTAAGAAGAGATCTATCAATGCGTTTCCCAAGTTATTGGTAAGTTGCTGTTTGACCTGTTGTCAATATTTATGTGTAAATTGTTCAGTAAAACATTCTCACGTAATTGCTGGATTAAATTGAATGCACCAAATTGTGTAGTTGCACAAACAATTTTCACAAAATCATAATAATTTTTTTTAGATAATTATCCTTTATCTGTGTATTAACATCACTGGTGCACAATCCAGTTTATGCAAGACATTAAAAGACATATAAATATTCACAAAATGAATGTTCAGACTTTACAAATTTAAGTTAAAAAATCAAGGCAGAAGTTTTAAAGCACAGTAAAGTGATAGTGAAGCGGTCAAAATAAAGTTGTAATTCTGAATGTTGACTGTATAATGTGTACATTTTGTGTAAAATTGATAAAGAATGGATATAAAGTTGACTACTATCGGTCTAATATTCCAGATGACTATAAACAAGCAACCGATCAGCGTCAGCGTTGTTGTTATTATTAACTTAAACTATTAAAGTTTTTTTTTTTTAAATCTGAAATCAAATAAAGTATAAATGTTAGATGAAAAAATTTAATGAGAAATGTTGAAATAAAGTTTTAAGTTGAGGTACTAAAATGACTAAAACTTAAATGAAAATAAATTAAACAAAAAAAAAAGATACAAATGAGAAAAAAAGATACAATTTTTTTTTTAAATTAAAGTTTAGGTAAAATATAAACATTTTACGAAAAATGTAACTTAAAAAAATTAAGAAAACTAGACATGTTACCTTGGCAACTACCTGAAATAAAATAAGCTGAAGTAATAAATTACTAAAACTAAAATAAAACATAAATTAAAACTAAATAGAAATACAAGAAAGCTAATAAAATATAAATAGGGCATAACAAAATGACTCAAATTAATTGAAAAAAAGAAAATATAAAAATAAACACTATTTCAAAATAGTATAATAAAATATTATTATATATTAAAACTAGACATGTTGCCTTAACTGATATAAAAGAAGTTCAAATCAAATATAGCAGATCATGCTAATCTGTTTGTGAAACTATAGCCAAACTACTAAAATTCTAATGAAAACTGAAAATATAAAAATAAACACTATTTCAAAATAGTATATAATAAAATATTATATATTAAAACTAGCAGATCATATATAAATATAGATCAAATATAGCACATCATGCTAATCTGTTTGTGAAACTATAGCCAAACTATTAAAATTCTAATGAAAACTGAAAATATAAAAATAAAAGCTATAAAAATTACTAAATACTAGTATAGTATATAAATGATGCTAACCCCCCCCCCCCCCCCCCCCCCCACTAATCTCCATTCCAATATGGGCTGATAAACCTGAGCTAGTAAACCACACGCTTCTTTCAATTAAAGGGACGGTTCACCCAAAAAATGCCATTTTTGTCATCATTTACTCGACCTCACGTGTCTTTGTCAATCATTTTTTTTTAATGTTTTTATGTCCTTACGACAGAACTCAATGGGGTCCAATGTAGTTTGCTTCCCAATGTTCTCCCAAACATCTTTTTTAGGTGAACTATCCCTTTAATTAGTCAGTTTTTAATCAGATTAGTCCTTATGTCTTTGGTGTGAACTTGTTGCCCGACAGCATTCCACACAGTGACTGTAACTGGTCTCCTTCTGGTTTGGTAGGTTTTCAAGCCAACACACAACGAACCGCTGAACCTTCACCCGGAGGTGGCCAGTGATCTGCACATCGAACCCAGAGAGCAAACCACGTTAATAAAGATGAGCAGCGATGAGGAGCTTAACTCCAGTGACGAGTATGTGGGAAGCAAAGACTCGAACAGTGAAAATCTGTACAGGGCTAATGGCCTTGATGAAGACGATCAGAGCGTCTCGAGGGAAGGCTACGACTGCCCACACCGGCCATAGGCACCCAGTCTGGAGATGAGTCCTGGAGATATGGTGAAAGGTTACGGACCCTAGAGACTCCCTAAGTCACTCTTTGGATTGCTTCCCGAGGTCTAGAAGTGAAGGAAAGTCCCATACAGACAGCAAAAGCACCTGTCTCCGGGAAGTTCTGGGAATATGACACAGGTTATGACTGTTCAAATACAAGCCCTCACATGACATTATGAAAAGGAATTTCCCGAGTTTTTCCGGTTCCTGGCAGAATGGAAAAACGTGTTTGGCTTTTGTCTTCATTACAATGACACTCCTTTTATTTGAATCAAACCCCCTTCGGCATTTGTTGCTACATGCGGTCGTTTTATCTTCAGGTCGGCCAGAATCATTTCCTTTGAACAAAGATTTTCAACATCATGTACAAGTGCTGCTCAGGTCATGTGACTCTCGTCGTCAGAACGACCGCCATGGCAGAATAACTGTTGTTTTTTGTTTGTTTCTATGGCAACACTCACTCACAGCACAAAACGGATCCTTCATTCAGCAGTTCTGTTGAGACTGACAGAAAAATAATACAACATTAATTCACCTCGTTATTTATTCTTTTTAAAAATATATGAAATACACACTGTAATAAAATGGCACATCAAATGTACACACACCATTCAAATGTTTGTGGTCAGTATGTTTTTATTCAGCAAGGACACATTAAATCCTGAAAAAAAAAATGCATCATATTTTCCACGCAAATATGAAGCAGCACAACTGTTTTCGTCATTGATAAAGTTTTTTGAGCATCAAATCATCATATTAGAGTGATTTCTTAAGGATCATGTGACACTTAAGACTGGAGTAATGATGCTGAAAATTCAGCTTTGATCACTACATTTTAACATACATTCACAGAGAAAAGAGCCGTAGTAAATTGTAATAATATTTCACAATTTTACTGTATTTTTGATCAAATAAATGCAGCCATGGTGAGCAGGAGAGACGACAAACTTTTGGTTGGTTGGGCATGCATAAGTTAACTTCTGTTTTTGCATGCCAGAGCTTCTATAAAATACTTCCAGCTTGCAAATTACAATTTCCTACAAAAATGTGAACACGCAACTCAGAAACTCATAATTACTGTAATTCCGACATGATGGGAACATTAGAGCAGCAGACCGTCATGTAGCAGATCTTCAAGCGCACATCCAGATGAAAACAGGAACGTTTATTTCAGGTCAAAGTTGTGTATTGTTCAATGTTGTGAAATGACATTTCTGCACATATCACGAGATTTTTTGCTATAATGAATTGAAAAGCCATCGTGTCCAGCTTACAGGCATCTGATAGTTTGCATTGAGTTCAATATTGTGCCACTGGTGAAAATGCGAGTGAGTGTTTTTATTAAAAGTGGGATTGGGATTTTTGTTTTTAAAAATGGTTGGACTTTCTTTCTTTTTTTAATGTGATGAATAGGTTTAATTACATTTTTGTACATACATATTTACCTTTAAACAGTCGAGCCTGATAAATAGACCAGTTCTATACATTCCATTCATTGTGATGTATCCATGGCAACACTATTCATAAGCATCATTTAGAACTGCTTATACACTGCATGAGTAAAATAAAACAAGGAAGTCCTGGTAAGGTAAATGATGTTATCATGTACTGCAACAGACATGTCTTCTGTAAGGTCCTATAGTCTCTGCTGGTGTCGGGAACAGTCCTACGAGAGCTTCATGCCCTGAACGTTTGCTCTTAAATTAACCATCTGTTTCTCCTGCATCTGTTTCTCATGCATGAACGCCAGTTTGTTTGCCTTCTTCTCTGTCCTCCTCTCCTGAAACGATGAAGGAAAAACAGTGAATGTTTGGTGCTTTTTAGCTATATATGCTGCCGAGTGGTTAAATACAAGCCCATTTCCTCTTCCACTGTAGTTCTGACGGATTACTCCCACCCGTTTCATTGTAAAACAAGACAAAAAATCCCAAGTCTCCTTAAGCTAATAATGCTTGACAGGCGATTACACAAGGTGGATAATCACTGGTAAATACAACATAAACTGCTACAGATTCACATTTTAAAGTCCCCCTGTGGTGAAAATAAAGCTTTTAAATGTTGTTCATACGTGTAAACCATGTGTAAATTCACAAGTTGACACCATTGCTGAGTATTTTCTCATTAAAACTGCAGTGAACTAGCCTGGCGTCGTCATACTCAGATTCTAGCCAGAATGTGAGTCTGATACTGCTCCATTGGGCTGTGATTATGGGGCGTGTTTCAACCGAACCAGGAGAGAAAATGCCTCTGCACTCAATTGGATAGACCTACAACCAATCAGAGCAAGGGAGTAAGTGATGTATGTTTCCGATCGACAAATGCCTTGATCGCGGTTCTCTGTTCCTCTTTTAAAATTAATCTTCTAGACGCGATGGCGGGAATCTACACATGATGTTTCACACACAAAGTTCGGGAGGTGCACGTTCAAATAATCAATCCAATCAACTTGTCATCAAACAATTACCAGGTCTACCCTATCAGCATGAGAGGAAGCATATATTTATTCACTCTGTCAACTCGCCTAACATTCCTTGACAGTTTTCAGCATCCCTCCACTCACTCTCGGCTTGTTCTTCCACAGCCAGGAATACGGGGGGAGTACTTTGGGTTCGGGCCGAATACAGAGTGAGTGAGTGGAGGCGGGGCTCATTTGCATATTCATAGAACTGCATATACTAAATGAGGCAAGGGTGTAGAGCAGAGATGGGCAGTAACGAAGTACAAATACTTTGTTACTGTACTCAAGTAGATTTTTCAGATATTTTTACTTTACTATTTATTTTTGTTTCAAATTTTTACTTTTACTCCTTACATTTTTAACACGAATATCGGTTCTTTCTACTCCTTACATTTTACAAAACTGGCTCGTTACTTTAGTTTCAAATAATTTCAGTGGAGTTACCATTATTATTTTTCGCGTCATCAACCCTTCGCAGAGAGCTTGATTGACAGGCGATCTGACCAATCATAATCCGCCTTCCGCCATTTTGTCCGACAAAGCAGTCAGGAGAGTTTGTAGATTAACATTAGAGGATTTAAACTTGAAAAACAGCGTGTACTCACGTCGTTCCGCGGTTAAAACAACATTTCTTCTGATGTTCATTCATGTTTATTTGATGCTATAAATTAACTAGAAGGAAGAGATTATCGGTTCACGAGCAGCTTTAACTGAGCGATCTGTCACGACACATTAAAGAGCCACAAAACGGCATTTATTGTTTAAATTTCTTTATAAAATGACTAAATTTGAAAGGTGAGACTATGTTTCATATAAAAAATCAGTGTCAGTGTCCTCTCTGCTCCACAATGTATTTTTCACTGCGTGAGAACATGGTGTGGCGTGAGAGCGGCGTCACTTGTCGGACATAGACTCTTATTAAGTCCCAGTGTGTCACAATAATCATATAGGCTATGTGATGTTTTAGGCCTATTGGCAGACATGCATTTAAAATGTAGGCAATGGCATATAAAGAAATGTTTTTTCCAAATCCACTTAAGTTTCTCAGCTTGCACATTTGTGTGGTCCAGGTAGCTTTGCATAAAAAATGGTTGTCATTCACAAGGCTACTTTTACTTTTATACTTTAAGTAAATTTCCAAGCCTGTACTTTGTTACTTTTACTTGAGTAAAGAAGTTAAATCAGTACTTCTACTTTTACCAGAGTATTTTTTAACAAGTATCTGTACTTCTACTTGAGTACGGGAAGTGAGTACTTTTGCCATCTCTGGTGTAGTGTACATTCAAGCTATTTTTAGGCATGAAGAAATATTTGTGCTGGCGGACTTTAGCATATCATTAACAGCGAACTAGCAGGGGAGTCTGGAGAGAAACTGGGTTTTCCCGGTACATTGTTTTGTTGATATGAAAAATCAGGTAGATTTAGCAATATAGCGGGTGTATGATGTATATTACAACGTTATGATGAACTATATGCCTTTCTCCACTGATGTTCTGAGTTGTTCAAAGCGTTTCCTAAGATTGTTAGAAGGCAGACTGAGATGGCGAACGGGAACATGATGTGTGTAACATTAGCAACACATTATCAGCTGTTTGATAACATAGTCAAGCAAAAGGCTAATCATATAAAGTACTGTTATGTGTCCGACATTGTAAAGAGCGATACCATTGTGCAGCGTTCACCTCAGTAAGTTGGCCAAGTGAATTAATGAGCTGGTGGGAGTGAATGGAGGTGGGACTAATTTGCATATTCATGAAACCGCGTATACTAAATGAGGCAAGGGTGTAGGGTTACATTCAAGCTATTTTATGGCTTAAAGACTTTTTTTAGTATGTCATTTTGGTGATCAGAGAGGAGTTTTAAGGGATAAAACTGAATCCAGGGGGACTTTAAAAGAATGACGCCTCAGATTCGACAAACGAGACGCTGCCGTACGCACCTTCCTCTCGTTCTTGATGGCCTGTTTCCTGGCTCTCTTCTCCTCTATGCTCTCGTCCCGCGAGCGGGGCTGCGTTGAGGCTCTGGGAAGGTCCGTGTCGTTTATCCTCTCCATCCTCTCCACCTGTTTGGCCGTCGGGCCTCGTTTCGCCAGAACGTCCAGAGGAATCCCCGTCTTATCGGACACTCGGATCGGCTTGGGCTGCAAACACATTAACAATTAATGCATTTGGCAGATGCTTTTATCCAAACCAACATGCATTTCATTAAAAAAATACATGGTCTCAGTTCAAGCATTCCCTAGGAATCAAACCCATAACCTTGGCGTTGCAAGCGACATGCACTGGTCTACTGTTTGCATTGTGTGTCACGTCTTTGTGTTTATCAGCTAATGCGTTTTAAATCTCTATAAATCCTTTTGTAACCCTGTCCATCCCTGTGAACAAACACATTTTGCCTTAATGACCTCTGAATTGTGTTTTGGCTACGATACATTGCATGCAAACTATTGTAAAGAGAGAGTAAACAATATGGGTTTGCGTGTGACCCATAATAATAGCATTATTATTCACATATACTATGAATGAGCTTGATGAATTAATGCATTAAAAATCCATTAACTACATGAATACATATGGCGGGGTAATGTTAAGATTTATATCAACAGATTAATAAAAGATCAAATCACAGATCAAACTTCACAATCTTATTAGTACAAATATAGTGTTTGCTTCCGTGTCTGTGCTGTAGGTGAAGACATTGACACATGTAACTCAAACCACATCTTCAATTTGGTTCGCATGCAAAATGTGTGTGGATTTGAATAGGAAATTGAATTTCCACTGAATTTCACCCTAGCCTTCTTTATCTGTGTAAAGAAATAACAGTTTTTGAAGTATGCTTGGCCCGAAGGCAGGTTTCTTCACCTTCGGAGGGTCCTGGATGAGTTTGGGCCGGTTGTAGAGGTTGGAGTAAGTGCCTGAGAGAGAAAGATGAGCATGATCAATCACACCTGATCTACAGCTTCATTCAAACTCCTGAAACTCCAGCATCTCTCGGTATTCAGGCTCTGAACTATGAGGACACGATATCTTTATATGGCAGATAAATAAAATCATCTCTATTTATATTTCAAATAAATACTGTTCTTTTGAACTTTCATTAAATCCTGAAAAATAAAATGCATCACTTTTTACACACAGATATTAAAATCTCCCCGTAGTGAAAATCTATGAATGTCTATGTGGTGTTTTTAATGTGTTTTAAGACAAACAATGTGTACATTCATAAGTCGACACCATTGCTGAGTATTTTCTTAAAACTGCAGTGAAACAAAGACAGTCTCAAAAACACGGTTTGAAATCGCTGGTGTTTCTGACGTCACAAACTACCTTGTAACCAATCAGATCAACGTGTGATCGTCAATGAGTGGATCTCTGAGCTGGGTGAGTGAGTGGAGGCGGGGCTCATTTGCATATTCATAGAACTGCATATACTAAATGAGGAAAGGCAGTAGAGTTACATTCAAGCTTTGAAGCTTTTACGGCATGGATAATTTTTTTCAAGGAATTTATTTTGTCTACAGGGGGACTTTAAGCAGCACAACTGTTTTCAAAATTGATAATCATAAATGTTTTTTGAGCATCAAATCATCATATTAGAGTGATTTCTGAAGGATCATGTGACACTGAAGACTGGAGTAATGATGCTGAAAATTCAGCTTTGATCACAGCAATAAATTACAGTATGACATTTATGAAAACAGTTATTTTAAATTGTAATAATATTTCAAAATTTTACTATTTGAATTCTTTTAAAATCTTTTTTTTTATGAAACTGTTGAATTTTTATATATACATTATGTATTACAATATGTGATGTATGGCCATAAAATATATCTAAAAGGCATCAGAAAGTGCAGTGCACTGATAAAGCGTATGGACTGAGACTCACTGATGATGGTCTCACAGTCCCAGCGCTCTGCAGACGGCTCTACGACCATCTTATCGATCGCTGGCTCTTCATCATCTTCATCTTCCTCTCTCACTGAGGGCAGCTCTGCAGGACCCAGCTGATCTAGTTTCTGACATCTACACACACACATTAAATGATGAGAGGAGTGATCTCTCACACACACACACACACACACACATGCTGTGACAGTCTCACACACACACATGCTGTGACAGTCTCACACACACACATGCTGTGACAGTCTTACACACACACACACACACGCTGTGACAGTCCCACACACTCACTCTTTCTCCTTCTGTATGAAGTAGTCTTTGATGATCTCCTCCAGTCGGTTGCTGTCCGGTTCAATGTATCCCTCCAGCTCCGCGTTATCCAGCGCTCCGATCTCGTCATCGTCAAACTGCTCGAAAAACTATTCAACAACACAACAAACACTCAATCACTGTTTTTAGATCACTGAGAAAGAAATATATTTTTTGCTTGTTACATGCTGACATGAATTTTAATCAAGCTCAGCACAAATAAACACTTTTTTGTACCACTTTTACATGGTTTAGCGCAATATACAAACTAAGAGATAAAAACGCAATATTTAATAGAAAATCACATTGGTTGGTGACTTTTATTTTTTGCTGTGTTGTAAGGAGTACATTGACTGAGAGATAAGCGCTGAATGTGAACAGGCCCTCATGTTCCTCACTATCTGTGTGGAAGATCTTCTGACTGACCTTCTCGAAGCGGTCGTCCAGCAGCGTGAGCTGGTCGTTCCTCCTCATGACGGAGGATGTGAGCGAATAATCTGTAAAACGACTCTTCGTCTCGCAGTCGGCAAACATGAACTCTCTCCGGGCGCCTTCCTCATCCGACAGACCAGCTGAGTTACAATCTTCCTCATCATCTTCCTCATCCGTGTCCTCCCATTCATCATCATCATCATCATCATCACCACTGAGGTCAAAAATAAAGGAAATTGGTGATGCCATCTGATGTAGGCGTGGCTATGCAGATTCAAGCATTCAACTCATTGACTGACTCAAATTCATTTACAAAGTACCAGCACAAATCCAAACATACTCAACAGTTTAAAGGGTTAGTTCACCCAGAAAGGAAAATTCTGCCATTAATTACTCATCCTCAATTTTTTTTCCTTTTTTTAGACTTTCATTCACCTTCAGAAATCAAATGAAGATCTTTTTGATGAAATCTGAGAACTTTCTGTCCCTCCGTTGATAGGCTACGCAACTACCACTTTAACGCTTCAGAAAGTGAATAAAGAGTTTTACGTGATTTTTTTACTTATATGTGAATAAAAGCCTAAATTCAATCTGTTCTTTATATAAAGTGATCGTGTCTCTTCAGAAAATTTGGACTAAATACCAAAAGAAAAGCGTCAAAGTGGTAGTTGCGTAGCTGTCAATGGAGGGACAGAAATCTCTCAGATTTCATCAAAAAGATCTTCATTTGTGTCCTGAAGATGAACGAAAGTCTTACGGGTTTGGAACGACATGAGGGTGAGTAAATGACGACATTTTTATTTTTGGGTGACTAACATTTAACACATTTAGTCCAGTTAGCAACGATCTGGCTCATTTATTCCCGTTACACATTTTCTGTAATTTGTCCGTTTTACCCCGTGTCACCCATGGCGTCATTGGCCTTGATGACGAAGTCATCTTCCAGCATGTTCTCGGGGTCGTCAAAATCAAAGTCCTCATCCAGCGCAGCAACAATGTCAGGATCCAAATCCAGCCGCGGCCCTGTAAAAGATGATGCAAAACTACAGATTAGCATAGTCTCATCTGGATTTGCCAGTTTCTTCAACAACATTCACTGCTGCAAAAAATAATCACACTAAAACTACAGTTCGTATCACATGATCCTTCAGAAATCACTCTAATATGATGATTTGATGCTCAGGAAACAGTTGTGCTGCTTCATATTTGTATGGAAGATACTCTTATTCAGGATTTTTTGATGTATAGAGAGTTCAAAAGACCAGCACATATATGAAATATAATCTTTAGTAACATCATAAATGTCTTCGCTGTCACTTTTGGTCAATTTAATGAGGTATGGTTTTAAATAAAGTAAATGAGGAGTGTTTTCTGCAGCCACATGAGCAGGACTGATACTGATCTCCGTCCGCCTCACCTGAAACAGGAGCTGCTTTGTTTAACAAACCCACTTCCTCTTCGAACTCTGACGCGAACACAGACGAGGGCAGGTTGATGGAAACCGCCTGCACAACAAAAAAATCAACAAAAGACTTCAGCAGGTCATCAAACACACGAGCGTAATGATGCTTATCACCTGCAAGAGACACAACTGAACCGCAACACTGTTTGTTGTCAAACACTACTAAATATTTGCAGTTAACATTTTAAACCTTATTCTTCAAGGAAAATGGACCCTAGTCAAGGGGTTAGCGCCATATTTAAAATTTGACAGGAATGAAAGTCTACAGGTACGTGTATACATTTTTGTCCTTGAAGGCCCAGTTTACTCCTGACATCAAGATGTGTTTTTGTCGATCGGATCACAAGTAGACGAGGGAGACACATTCCCGTTCACACCTGGTGTTTTAATCCGTCTCTTTTGTCCACTTTCAGCCACTTCTGTCCTGATCGAGGGGAGGGTCTATGGGCGGGTAAATGTGTGTGTTTTCAGATCTTTCGATCTAATGTATGAAATAAGCTCACGCTATTAACATGTGAACGCGACCGGAGAGACAGAAAATCACACGGAGATCATCAGCTTTAGTTTCTGCTCTGCCAGCCGCAAGATCAGCCGAACACTGAGTGTGTGTTAGAAATCAGGAATGGAGAGAGAACATTGTGCTTGATACATTTTTCATCTTCAAACCAAACTTGGGTCAAAGTTTAAACCCCGTCTGACTAGAGCTCTTCCCATAATGTTCCCGCATTAGATCAGTAGACAGAGAGAAGACGGTCTTTTGTGGCTGTTTGAACACATCCGACCACATGAGCGTTTACACTACGAAAGCAATCCGGTCGAATGTGCTTTCGACTTCCTCTGGAAGTGGTGGAAAGTGGACACTTTCCGCTTTAGACCCCGTTTACACCTGGATGTAGTGTCGTCCACTTGTGCTCCGATCGACCGAAACGCATCTTAATACCAGCTGTAAACACGGCCTCATATCACCTCCTTGTGACTAGTAATAACAAGTAATGAACCCTGGTTCATATCCTTCCGCAATATGTACACAGCAGGTGCGATACACTTTACATTAGTGATATAATCAGTGTCAGAACATTATCAGATGTGTAAATCTGCCAGCTGCAGGGAGGAGCTGCTGCCGTTCAGCCTTACACGGACGTCCTCTTCCTCCATGTCCTCTTCATCCTCAGCGGGCTTCGTGCGAGCGTCTCTGTGGATGCGAGGGGTGGAGACGAGCTCCACGGGCTGGGGCGCCTCCCTCAGGTGCTGCAGGTAATTGTAGTCGTCATCGAAAAACACCCCAAACTTGCGCTGTTCCTCCCTCCTCTTCTCCACCTCCACCTGCAGGAACAGAGGGCGACGTCAGTGACACGCTCCAGAGGCCGACATATGGATGTTGTGACTGTTTAACGGCACAAAACCAGTTTAGTCAGTTTGTTTTACCTTGGCAGAAGGCAGAAGGACATGTTGAGGTGCCTTCTCGTCTGCCGCCAGCGGGTCTTTCTGACTTCTGTGCACCAGGTGGAAGGACACAGCATTCTTCTTATTGATGAAGGCTTTCTTCTTTCTGTGAGGCTGGAGACACACAGATCACAACTCAAATAAAGCCAACACACAGATCTGCCATATTCGGTGACTGCAGGATCATAATTGTTACTTTAGGATGAATGTTAGTGAATCTTTAGGGTGTTTGGACCAACTGCTTTACAATAAACACATTCATTATTATTATGATGATAACACAGCTTGCTAACGTAACACAAATAAATTTGTGATCAGAACTAACCTGAACCCATAAACAAGTTTTTTTAGAGCATAGTCACTGTACTTGGTGTTTAAATCACACCGTTATAAACATTTAATAGTGAAACGGGATTTAAAAAGTAACGTTAACTTCCACATGGATTTACTAGCATGACAGCTAAAAGTGTGAGTACGAATAACATTACTCACCATTCTCGCAAGTTAATGTATTATCTGGTCGTTTGTATTTTTTAGATCTTAATAGCTTTAATGTTATTAAACGTAAACAACGTGAAATCAAATCTTAGAGATTCTTGTATCAGCTCGAAACACATGGACAACAGCGGCCATTTCTGAGACGCGACCATCTCGACGGAGTGAAGGGGAGCAGCACAGTCTATGCGATAATTTTGCCTTAAAGAATAACAAGTTAATATTCATATATAGGGCTATTTTTTACATATAAGGATTGTAATCAAATACTGAAGTGACTGATAAATGACAGGAAATACAGACGTAACTATAGTAGTTCCAGAAACACCCCTGATTCACTTTTGGTTTAGTCTAGGGGGACGTCACGTGATGATGCTCGACGCTGCCCTGTGCAAACTTGTATGTTTAACATACATTATATCGGCTGTTTTGCGTTTTTATGTAGTAATTTTCTAAATAGTTTTCTTATAATATGAATGAATATTCCCATTGTTGCTTTGTAAAATACATCTTTTATATATAATATTGAACTTCTATGACTTTTTACAACTTTATATTACTTCTACAATAATATGTGACGTTTCGCCTTTAAAAAGATACCAAATTTAAGTCTATGCTCCGAAGTAGTAGGCTATTCAAGATTAATAACAATTTAAGTTGGAAAAGTCATTTTCATGTCTATGCTCAAAAAGTGGGATTGAAAACTTTGAAAATAAAAAGTTGCTAAACTCAGCAAGACACTGGCACTCAAGGACTAGATTTGAAGAGCTCTGATATAAAGCAGTATTGTTATTTTGTGTCAGTAAAGTTGCTTTTGAATACTGCCTATATGGATCTGATCAGATTGGCCCATGACCATCAAAATCGTATAAAAATGTACGTATGCACATTTCACATAAGGGTGTTGAAACTTTGCATGCATGTTCATGACCCTAAATATCATAAAGTCTCAACATTTCAAGAAAAACAACAGGTTAAACAGTATTTCAGATATCTTGGAAAAATAAATGATAGTTCATTTTTACCATCTGTGCTGACAAAATATTTTTTCCGTATTGAAATAAATGGGTAAAAGCTCCTTTTTAGTTGCATAAGGTAGTAAAAAACTAAATAACAAAATATAACCAAGAAATGTTATTATTTTGGGTCTGTACAGTTGCCTTAAAATATTAAATAATTGGGTCAAAATTACCCATGAACATCAGATATGTAATAGAAATGAGGTGTGTGCGTCAAAACCCATCACCGCATTCAAAACTTTGTATGCATGTTCCTGACTGTAAATAAGAAAAAGTCACAAAATATCAAGAAAAAAAAACCCACAGGTTAAGCGGTATTTAAAAATGGGTCAAATTGACCCCCAGCATAACACGAGGGTTAACCATGAATGCATTTTTTGCTGACAGAATGCATAGACCTTGTTTAATACTGAACCAATTATCATTTGTACAATTAACATATTTAATTATTGGTTGCTCTGTCACAGCTTGTCAAAAACAAAGCCACAGTCATTTTTTTTATTGAAATTTTTAATTAATTTAAAGCTCTGATTTTGTTCATTACGCATGCACCTTTCGAGATGAAAACTTGGTGGTTTAGCAGCTCTGTGAAGAATACAAAATCTTGCAATTATCACAATTTCTTGCAAAATCCATAAAGAGAGAATATGCCTTAAAATCACAGAAAAATAACAGTAAACATGTGCCAAGAAGAACACAACATTATAGACTTTGTTCACAAAACAATCAAGAGTAAAACTTTCACATAAATCCAAAGTCAGTAGCAGTGGGAAAGACCCTGTGTGTGTGTGTGTGTGTGTGTGTGTGTGTGTGTGTGTGTGTGTGTGTGTGTGTGTGTGTGTGTGTGTGTGTGTGTGTGTGTGTGTGTGTGTGTGTGTGTGTGTGTGTGTGTGTGTGTATGAGTGAGTGATTGAGTGTGTGTGTGAAGAACAGTTCAGAATAACAGTGACTCCATCCATCACACTGTTCCTGCTGAATCCTCAGACGTTCATGGATAACATCAGGAACTGTGAAGAAATTAAGATTTGTTTATCATTTTGACCTGACTGCAGGTTAGAAATACTGAAACTGTCAACGGCACAACTGACACATATATATTTATATATATTTTGGTCGATTGAGAGGAGCTTAAAACTCGTCAAACGTTAAAAGCATTAGAAGTCATCAAAAGCTGTTAAATGAGGAAACTACTAAGATGTATGTGAGTTTACATGCTTTACATTCTTATTTTCAAGTCAATTTATAGAGACTATTGCGAAATAAATAAATGAATGCTAGTGTAAATACAAAATGGTGCGTTACCTGTTGCATGTTCAGGCTGATCTCTCCTGTCTTTTTGCTATCAAAGGCCTGGAAAACTCCTGTAACAAATGCCAAAATCTGTGTTTAAGTGCTCCGGTTTTATCAACACCCACATGTTATAGAAGATTAATCATTATAAATAAATCACACAGGCACAGAACAAATGCTCGCTTAGACAAAGCAGACATTACAGTGAAACATCAGTAATTAAACTTTCAGTATTATTGAGTCTAAGACTAATGGCCTGCATGTTGATGCACCGCTGTCACTTACGGAACATGTTCTCCAGACGCACAATGAGCGTCAGGTAATCGTCAAAATCAATCTCATAATTATCGTCTGCGAACCGCAGACACACCAACTGCAGAATCTTATTGTTCAACTGCATACCTGAATGAAGGAAACACAAACAAGATCTAAATCGGGGGTTTTCAATGTGGGGTCCAGGGGCCAAAAAGAGAGTGCTAGGGGTCCCATGGTAATTAGAGAAAAAAACAGTGTAAATGTTACACACACACACACACACACACACACACACACACACACACACACACACACACATATATATATATATATATATATATATATATATATATTCTTGACATTTTATATATATAAAATGTTAAGAAAAAATATATATAAATATAATATTATATATATATAATTTTTTAACAATTAATTATAAAAAAAATATAAAAAAATATTTTAAAAAATGAATGCAAATGTGAATGCATATATGTATATAATTTTGTAACAATTAATTATAATAAAAAAATATTTAAAAAAATAGAAATTAAGAGATAAATAAAACTTAGATTAACATAAGAAAATAAGTAAATAAAATGAGCAAATAATGCAAATAAATAAGGCATCTAACAATAGAGTGCTATAATGAGTACAAAAAAAGTAATTATTCAACTAATTTCCAAATTATATATATATATATATATATATATATATATATATATATATATATATATATATATATATATAATTTGAATGAACATATTTTGGGGATCTGTTGCATCTAAAATATCTAAATCATATACCAGTAATTGCTCTAGTACTATTTACTAATCATTTCTAAATAACTCTATTTAGATTTCACTGCTATAGTTGATCATCAGGTGTGTTTACCTGCAGCGGTCAGAGCACTGCGGAGCTCGTAGGAAGACATGCGTCCGGAACGATCCGTGTCATACGACAAGAACAGCATCTACAGCAGCACAAGACACAACTTTCTCTGGTGAAACTTCATTCTGAGAACTGTGCTGACTCATGATAAACAGACGAGTGAAAGCATGATTCTGTAACTCACGATCCATTTCTTCAGCTTATCCCAGAAAACTTTGAACTCCTCGAATTCCAGCATTCCTGAGCCATCCACCTGTACTCGGTTCAGGAAAACTGAGCCACAAAATTATAGGCCTACTACACCTCAAAGTATTATAGTCATAATCCCTACATACCAAACAGTTTATTATATTTCACAAGTTTACATGTTAGTATTTTTTTTAATTAAGCTTGGGACACCAGTGGGTTAGTTACATTTTATTTTTAGACTAATAATAACACATGTACAGCCCTTGAGAGGATACATCCATCAGATTTATGATGCTGTGGCAAGTGTTGAGGGTCAGACCATCAAACTTCACCTCTTTCCCTGCAGAGAGACAGGGTGATATGACATGTTGTTCGCATTCATGTTTATCACTGAATACAAAAACAAAATTCCTGGATAAAAATGCTTGAATATGGTGACAGACTCACTTCTGCTCAGAACACTGTTCAGCACGTGCTGCAGTTCTCTGGCGCTGATGGCTTTATCCTACAGACACATTGGGAAGAGTGTAAAACATACTGTAACCAGACGAGGGCGCGCGCTCATAATATCTTATGCCACCCACTGTATCGCCACAGAACTCAAGAAGTCTGCATAAGCCAGGGATTCACAAATTTGTTTCGCAGCCGAAAATCGTTGACCTAAAATACATACTTCTAGTAAGATTTTAAATTAATATTACAAAAATGTAACAACACATTCGCATGTTCGCGGTTAATGGTCACGTGACATACAGGTAAACAAATAAAATATTTGATATTTTTTTATTAATTTTATTAATCTTTTAGTTTTGTTTAGTTTTTTTATTTTAAAAACTAATTATTTGGTTTAATTTAAAAAAATATGATGTATTAGTTTTTCATCATCTCACGAACACGCTGCATTTCCCTTTGGGTTGACTTGACTGGATTTTTCGATGGACGCTTCGATTGGGGGGGGGGGGGGGGGGGGGGGGGGTATATTTGCGCTTCCCCCGGGAAACTTTGCGTCAAACGTTTAGCGTTCCCCGAGAAACTTTGCGTTCGCTCGCAAAACTTTAGCTTACCCAGAGAAACTTTGCGTTCCCCCAAGAAACAAAACCTTTTGAGATCTATGGAGCCCCTAAAGAGACATGGTGGTGGAAAACAATATGAGATCATGGAAGGAACAAGGAACAATAAGTAAATGCTCTCTCTCGCGTTCTCTCGCAAATGTTTTGCATTCCCCGCAAACGAAATAACAACTTAATATTTTTTTTTCCTTCATCATGTCACTTCAGGGGCTCTGTAATATGTAAAATCCCTATGGTAAAATCACAATTAACTTTTTTATTTGTTTATTATTATTCTGTAGCGGAAAGAAAACAAGCTTCCACAGTTGTGTCTTACCGATCCAGCGATCTGTTCAAAAAGTCTCCTCAGGCCCTTCTCCTCATCTGTCTCTTCAGCAGGGGGGTTTGGCTTCGGTGGCTTCACAAAATAGACAGAAACATACACTTTTAACATACAACATCAGTTCATGTCAAACTATTTACACCTAAACTGTATTTGAGTCTTTCCCAGCGCACAAACACACAAAAATAAACCATGGCAGGAACCAATAAGGGTTTTTTTTTACTCACATCTGGCAAATCTGCTTGAATGGTGTTTCCCATCTCACTGCAAACACAAAACATATTACATTATGCAATTATGTGCTGTAAAAATACATTACTGAATATGATTTGCTTTGAGGAACTACCTCACTGTCCATCATCTTACCAACAATAATGATAAATGTTAGTTTGTTTTTTTGCCTCAGAAAAAAATTCTAATTCTAAGGAAAACAGATAAACAAAAATATTAAAAATGTTTTGGCTTTTAGTATAAATACGATTAGCCTTACTGTTATCTATAAGCTAGTGTGCTCCAAAACAATGACAAAATTCACATTTAGAAGATCAAACCCAACGTTGAAAATGAAAGTCAGGTTGATGTCAGAATCCAACGTCAGATTGACGTTAATCTCAAACGTTGGACAGACGTTGTATTGTGGTTAAAAATGAAAATCGGGTTGATGTTAGAAACCAACATCAGTCGGGTTCTGACGTCAATCGGATGTCAATCTGACGTCTGGTTCTGACGTCAACCCGACTTTCATTTCCAACCAAAATGCAACCCCTGCAACCAAAATCATCCCCTGACTGACGTTACAACAATACAACACAATATTTTTTCGTTTATTATTATTATATACAAAATCTGGCCTATAAAACTGAAGAGTAGGTTGGATAGACTTACACAGCTCCAGCTTTCTTCTCAGAGAAGATCCGGATTAGGAAGTCGGCCTCCTTGTGCGGCTGGAAGGTGGTGGGAACCACCAGATAATTCCCTGGCGGGAGTCGGAAGCGCTCGGACACCTCCCTCATGTTGACGTAACTACGACTCCGCGCTTTAGAGCCATTGTAGCGGAAAAAGTCCTTCCCCTGGTGGTCTTGATCATCAGGAGCCTATGGGTACCAGGTATCAGTGACCAGGTGAGCTAGAAGCACTACAAGAAGTTCTCCAAACTCGTCTACAGCATTTTATCTCTCTTTTACCTCGTAAATGGCAAAGCCGACGGTTTCCATGTCAAGCCCTTCCTTCCTGAGCCGACGGCGGTTCTTCTGCAACAGGGCCACGATGACGCTACACAGCTTATCGCCATCGTCTGGATCTTTCAGACGAAGCTTAAACTGCGGGTTTGTCCAGAATGTGTCTGAGAAGATCGAGAGGAACACAAATGTAGGACTATGTAACGCTAAAGAATGAAATTACAGTAGCCTCATGTATAAATGATAGCATGAATAAACATGCATGCTTTTATGATGAAATCTACACTGATTTGGCTTCATGATACTGACCGATGAAGTTCCTGCAGCCGCCAGCAGTGGCGCCCCTGATCCAGTTTCCCTCAAACAGGTTCACCTCCCACTTCTTCGTAATGTCATCTGAGAGAGAGTCTGCAGTCAGGTTACAGATCTCGATCTTATCGTAGTTGGATTTGAAGTCTCCAAACTCCATCCTGCAACACAAGAAGTCATACAAGTTAGTACCGCAGGTCTGATATTGGACGCTTGGTCAGCAGGAGCTTCTCAGAGCATTTTTAGTGGAGCTGTTTAAGAGGAATCAGCCTGATGTGAACTGGACCGATGGGTCGTACGTACCAGAACTCTCCGTCATCCAGGGAATTGTGCAGCAATCGATTCTTCTCTGCACTGTCAATGACGCTCCATTCCCTAGCGCTGAAAATACAAGATTTGGAGCATTTACAGTGACATCCCAAGTACAAATGTAATGTATTTATTTATAAATTTAATGATTATTAATTATAAATGTATCCTTAACTGTCACCTGCCCGTATACGGGCAACCTAAATTTACTTCACTATATTACTATTAAATCCTAATCTAGTCATGACAAACTATATATCGTTGCAAAGGTCTAAGAGTCCTTAATAGATATTTCAGCACTGTTTTCTGTTAAAAATTATGCAGGAACAGTAATAGATGAATTTATGACAAGAGCGCACCTCAAAAAATCTACATCATAACAGGCGTTTCTGGCGTTTGTCACAAAAACTCGACGCACACACTTTTAATAATTGAAACTTTGTTTTTCATGCTAAAAGTTCATAATAAAACATTTAATCTAGTATTTGTCAATAATAAAATAAAATAATATTATCCTCTAAAAAGTATAATATACATATTATCCTCTAAAATATAATATTATCTTTTTTATTGCTTTTTTATTACATCACATATTTTAGTAGTTATCATAAATTAGGTATCATTTGAAAGCTTACGATCTCAGAATTCATCCTGTGAAAACTGTTTTGAAATTGGACATTGTGTTACCATAGAAACAGTACTCTAAATTATTTTATCAGGCTCCTCCCCTTTTGGGCGTCGTCATGTTTCATAATTTATTATCAAAATATTATCTAATCTTGACAAAACACATATTGTCAGAAAGGTCTGAGTCTCAAGGTTCCATATTTTATGACAGAAGTGATATTTGGACAGAAATGTATTCATTTATTATGGTAGAATGCATACAGCTAAATTCAATGGAATTCAATGACACCCGGTGGCTATTTTTGGTAATTAGCCTAAACAAAATCTCATGGGAACTTCAATTTTTGTGATATCAACTTCAAATTTGGAACACAACTTGGTTAGATATATGGCTTTGATTTTATAGTATTTTTTTTGTAAAACATATTTTGTAAAATATATATTTTATATAAAAGAAAAATATTAAATAAATTATATTTGATTTAATGTAAATGTAAACTTCCATAACTTTTTCATACTTCAATTTTCTGAAGTGCTTTCACTTCAGTAATCATCTGCTATTTTTTCCCTTTAAAACAAGACCAAACTTGTGTCTATACTCCAAAGCATTCTTGAATTACAACCATTTAAGCTTGAATAGTGCATTTTAATGTCCATTTTCAAAAAGGGGGGTGACAGGTAAAGGGTTAAGAAGAATTTAAATGCACATTATATATATTTATCAACAAACAATTAAGCTGCAAATAATACTAAACAACTGATAAATATTAGAGGTGCACCATTTATTGACACACACTAAATTATTTATTTACTGATAAATGGTCAAATTAAATTATTTATAGTGATATTTTTTGTGGTATATTTGCTAATACCATTGTTTTTTGGGGGCTTTTTTGTAACGTGCATGTAAACCTAACTAGTCTGACGAACTGCATTTTTAATTTTAGATTTTTTGAAATGTTAAAGTCCAGTAGTCAATAATTGTATCCCTTAAAAATCATCTTTGATCACCAAAAATACATATTTAAAATTTTTTCTTTGAAAAAAATTCTTCATGCCTTAACATAGCTTGAATGTAACTCTACACCCTTGCCTCATTTATTAGATGTGATTCTAT
Source organism: Scardinius erythrophthalmus (assembly GCF_964197995.2). Lineage (NCBI taxonomy): Eukaryota > Metazoa > Chordata > Actinopteri > Cypriniformes > Leuciscidae > Scardinius > Scardinius erythrophthalmus. The sequence continues at coordinate 43,630,813 of NC_138223.1, forward strand.
GAATATGCAAATGAGCCCCGCCTCCACTCACTCACTCCAGCTCAGAGATCCACTCGTTGACGATCACACGTTGACCTGATTGGTTACAAGGTAGTTTGTGACGTCAGAAACACCAGCGATTTTAGGGTCTTTTTACACAATACCGTTTTCAACTAAAAACGTAAAACTTTCAATGTGTTTTTGGTCGTTCGTTTACACGACCATGGTGTTTTGAGTGGCTGAAAATGCAAACTTTTGAAAACGGGTTTCAAAGTGACGTTTTTGAAAACGGTCTCCGTGTAAACAACAAAAACTTGGTTCAGCGCTGTTCGTTCACTGCCTGTTCAGCTTTGCGTCCTGAGACTTTGAATTTTTGCATACAATTATTCATCCTGTGCATTTTTCACTTCGCATTCTACCAGACCTTTCCTGCGATATATGACACAAGACTGTCTGATGTCGAAGATGTTGATTGTGAATGATTTGTATGAATTTTTGTAATATTATTTCATAAACGGACTATGTCATCATGGTTGCTTACTTGTCACTCCAGGGCCCGTTCCACTCCACCTGACCCCAGGGGTTACGGACACGAATCAGCTGGACCTTCGCTCCTCTGTAGTTGACCTGAAGAAACAAGTGGTGGGCAACGATTAATCGCATCCAAAATAAAAGTTTGTGTTTACATAATACGTATATGTGTGTGTACTGTCTATAATTAGTTTGTATATATAAATACACACATGTATATATTTAAGAAATATTTGATATATAACACGTTTTTTTTTTAAATATATACATGCATGTGTGTGTATTTATATTTACAAACGAATTATACACAGTACACACACATATACTGCATAAACACAAACTTTTATTTTGGATGCGATTAATCTGCCCAGCACCAACATCTCGTTTGAATGAGCGTTGCTGTGTTTACCTCTTCCACTCCAGTGACGGAGTAAGCGTGTCCTTTAACCAGACCAGTAGTGGTTTGGGCTTCGGATTCAGCAGAACTTGTGATCTAGCGACATGAAAACACAAACATGTGGAAATCGGG